>NC_090269.1:70678355-70999783 GCF_040414725.1 Anabrus simplex
CACTGGAAGCATATCCTAGTCGGGGTCTTACCAAGACTTATATGCCCTCTCCTTTACCTGCTTACTACAAACCCTAAATTCCCTCATAACCATATGCAGAGATCTGTATCCTTTATTTACAATCCCATTTATGTGATTACCCCAATGAAGTTCTTTTCTTATATTAACACCAAGATACTTACAGTGATCCCCAATAAGGAACTTCCACCTCATCAACGCAGTAATTAAAACTGAGAGAACTTTTCCTATTAATGAAATTCACAACCTGACATTTAATCCCGTTTATCATCATACCATTGCCTACTGTCCATCTCACAACAATGTCGAGGTCTCTTAGCAGTTCTTGACTATCTTGTTTCACTTATTAGAGTATAAAATCATCCGCCAAAGGGCTTATCTCTGATTACAGTTCTTCACTCATATCGTTTATATATGTAAGAAAATATAAAGAAAATATATAGGAATTCGATCTAAATGAGTAAAGGGTCAAAGAATGCTTCAGCTACTCTAATTCTTTGACTTATGTTTTCTAGGAATATAGCCACCCATTCAGTAACTCATTTGTCTAGTCCAATTGCACGCATTTTTGCGAATAGTCTTCAATCAATCAATCAATCAATCAATCAATCAATCAATCAATCAATCAATCAATCAATCAATCAATCAATCAATCAATCAATCAATCAATCAATCAATCAATCAATCAATCAATCAATCAATCAATCAATCAATCAATCAATCAATCAATCAATCAATCAGTACTGATCTGCATTTAGGGCAGTCGCCCAGGTGGCAGATTCCCTCTTTGTTGTTTTCCTAGCCTTTTCCTAAATGATTTCTGTTACCGTGTTTTAGCGGTAGGTAGAGGCGTAAGAAGGTGCGGGCGTGAATGGGTTTCAAACTACGGAATCAAAGTTAATGTAAAAGTAATTTAAAATTTAACTAGGTTATATTTTCTTTTCAAAAACAAAGCAATAACAGACATGGCAGGTACACTGTAGCAAAACAAGGGGAGATACAATATTTACAGGTTTTGGGCTTCACGCCCTGACTTCTGCGATCAGCTCAGTTTTACCACAAACACAAGTTTTAACAGAGGGGCAGAAAACCCCATTCATCCCTAGGAGCCCCTGGCTCCGAATTACACAGAAAAGCCTCCACGAGGCATATGACACTCCATTTTCAAAAGAGCGATCCGCTCTTAAAATTTAAACCTCTCAAAGGCCAAACCAAACTCTACCTTCAAGCTGTCCTCTAAGGACGTATTCACAGGGGTAAAATACCCAACCTACAGAGGTCTATTACATGAAAAGAAGGTTGATTACATGACCTCTAAAATAACAATTTGAGAGGAGGCGATCTTGCACTCCTAATACACTTTGTTTTTTTTTAAAACCTAATCTGGCTCTGGGCCGCTAACGCAAGGGCTAATCCCATACTACAGAGGTGACTTAGAGAAGAACACTTTACATTACATAAACGAAGAATAGTTTGAGAAAATAAGTTCACCTCAAAACAAATGTGAGTGGGAGCTCGAGAGGGTTAGCACTCTCTATCCCAATATGTAGCCTTACAAGAAAAAGATGAAAAGAGTAATTACATTTTAGGAAAAGGTTACATGATGGAAATGCTTCGAACCCGCCGCGAGTGTTAAACTGCCGACCTAGCAAGAAAAGAAGTTATTAATAGGCCATTACCTGGTGTTGAACGGCTGAAGAAGAAAGAGGCGCTTCCCGCCTCCTGCTATGTACTTAATACACTGAAAGATGGAACAGAAGTGGCCCGGAGACCCCAAAATCAGCAGTTTATATCCTCTCGCGGAAGATTCTAGGCGTTAGGGGAAATAAAACACCCTCCCTCAAAGTTTTTATTGGCTAGGGAAAAGAAACCCCTACATAGAGGAAAAAGAAACACATTATTGGTGGAAAATTAATTAAAGAAATTCGGGATTGGCTAGATCCAAAATAAGGGGAAAAAGAGGGGTATACAGCCAACTTAAACCATGACGGAAAGAAATTTAACAAAGAACAAACTCTTGAAATAAACATTTCTCCAACAAAATAGTTCTTTGATTTCGCACTAGGTTGCACTATTGTAATTCTTCAGTAGTGTCCTCTAGAAGAGAAAGTTCACACTTCTTACTTCAAGCGAAACAAAAACACATCAAAAGGGACACAGTTCAAAAACTCAAAATTTTCCACGTGGTGACATCTTCTGAGAAAGTAGAGAATTAATAGAATAGATAAAGTTCAACCTTCCTCCAGAAGAGGAGTTTCAACTGGCGCAACTTTTAAATAAACGGTGTAGAGGTGTACCGCCCGGTACAATTTCAAAGAAATTGGAAATTTATTGAACATCCCTCTTGGTAAGTTATTCCAATCCCTAACTCTCCTTCCTATAAATGAATATTTGCCCCAGTTTGTCCTCTTGAATTCAAACTTTATCTTCATATTGTGATCTTTCCTACTTTTATAAACGCCATTCAAACTTATTCGTCTACTAATGTCATTCCACGCCATCTCTCCGCTGACAGCCCGGAACATACCACTTAGTCGAGCAGCTCTTCTTCTTTCTCTCAATTCTTCCCAACCCAAACATTGCAACATTTTTGTAACGCTACTCTTTTGTCGGAAATCGCCCAGAACAAATCGAGCTGCTTTTCTTTGGATTTTTTCCAGTTCTTGAATCAGGTAATCCTGGTGAGGGTCCCATACACTGGAACCATACTCTAGTTGGGGTCTTACCAGAGACTTATATGCCCTCTCCTTTACATCCTTACTACAACCCCTAAACACCCTCATAACCATGTGCAGAGATCTGTACCCTTTATTTACAATCCCATTTATGTGATTACCCCAATGAAGATCTTTCCTTATATTAACACCTAGATACTTACAATGATCCCCAAAAGGAACTTTCACCCCATCAACGCAGTAATTAAAACTGAGAGGACTTTTCCTACTTGTAAAACTCACAACCTGACTTTTAACCCCGTTTATCAACATACCATTGCCTGCTGTCCATCTCACAACATTTTCGAGGTCACGTTGCAGTTGCTCACAATCTTGTAACTTATTTATCACTCTATAGAGAATAACATCATCCGCAAAAAGCCTTACCTCCGATTCCACTCCTTTACTCATATCATTTATATATATAAGAAAACATAAAGGTCCGATAATACTGCCTTGAGGAATTCCCCTCTTAATTATTACAGGGTCAGATAAAGCTTCACCTACTCTAATTCTCTGAGATCTATTTTCTAGAAATATAGCAACCCATTCAGTCACTCTTTTGTCTAGTCCAATTGCACTCATTCAATTGCACTCTCTCATGATCTACCCTATCAAATGCCTTAGACAGGTCAATCGCGATACAGTCCTCTTTAACTCCTGAATCCAGGATATCTTCTGTATCTTGCTGGAATCCTACAAGCTCATCTTCACTGGAATAACCTTTCCTAAACCCGAACTGACTTCTATCGTACCACTTATTAATTTCGTAAACCTGTATAATATAATCCGAAATTATGCTTTCCCAACGCTTACATGCAACACATGTCAACTGACTGGCCTGCAATTTTCGGCTTTATGTTTATCACCCTCTCCCTTAAACATAGAGCCTACTGTAACAGTTATCGATCCATTTGCTATAGTTCCTTCAGCGAAAAGTAATCGAATAAGTACTTCAGATATGGTACTATATCCAAACCCAGTGTCTTTAGTATATCCCCAGGAAGTTTATCAATTCCAACTGCTTTTCTAGTTTACACTTTGTATTAGGTAAATTTCAATACTTCGTTAGTCAAGGTTTATATACACAGGTCAGGATACGCATGTTACTTTTGGGGCCGCCATATTGGGACAAAGTCTGGGCGTTCCCCACAGTATTTCCGTGTTGGATACAGACGAGTTTCGGATTTTCAAATGGATTTAATAACAAAAAAGATGTTTACAATATTACCTTCCTGCCTTTGATGACAGGTAATTAACAGTTTTCCCATAACCTGCGAATTGTGAAATAATGCTGAGAGATATATTTCGTCATCTATAAGCACTCGGTCTCCATATATTGTGAGCAGTTGCAGTGGCATTAAGAACAAACAACAATATTTCAGCCAGTAGGCCTTATTTAGAATACCTAAGTATGAAGAAAGTAATGTAATGATCAAAGAAGTGTGAACGGTTTAAATTAAATAATTACATATAGACTAGGCCTAGTACAACATTAGGCTTATTATAATAAATATACTATTATAGCCAGCAATTTAGGCTACATTTCTAGTAACAGGAATAAACGCGTATACTAGGAAACTGCCATGTAGCGTAAGCGGATACCCAGCATTGCCCTTCCCATAGCTGACACGTAGTTTCTGAGCACTGTTCTGAGACAGTGTATCCGTTTCAATAACATACGTCGTGACTGGGGGGATGAATGCCTCCTAAACGTTTCGTGTTGACTGGAAATTTTCAGTTTGTCAAAATGTGGCTGAGTTTGCCAAAGTCTGCCCAACTCTACTAATTGTGCGTTTGATTTACATATTTCATTTTGTCGACCATGCTTTATAATGTGGCACAAGTGAACATATCTTCAGCAGAACGTCCACTATAAAGCGGGTATGGTCTGTGCCCAACACTTTTGTTTTCGTAAGGTCTACATACAGTCCATTTGACTTTTACAACCGGGCGAGTGGCTCCATGGTTCAGGTCACGTAGCTGTCAGCTTGCAATCGGAAAATAGTAGGTTCGCCCCCCCCCCCTCAGAATGTCGGCAGCCCGGAAGATGGTTTTCCCTGGTTTTCTATTTTCATACCAGGCAAATACTGGGGCTGTACCTAAATTAAGGCAACAGTCGCTTCCTTCACGATCATCCCCACCAGTGGGTGGCGGTGGTAGAACACCCACGGTATCCCCTGCCTGTCGTAAGAGGTGACTAAAAGGGGTTACACGGGCTCTGAACTTTGAAGCGTGGATTGGCGATAATGGGGCCCTTAGCTAAGTCCTGGCATTGCTTCCAATTACTTGTGTCAGGCTCCTCACTTTCATCTATCCTAGCCGACCTTCCTTAGTCAACTCTTGTTCTTTTCCGACCCCGACGCTATTAGGTTTCCGAGGGTTAGGGAGTAATTCATTTTGACGCCTTTCGTGGCCCTGGTCTTTCTTTAGTCGATACCTTCATTTTTCGAAGTGTCGTGTCCTTTCCATTTTTCTCTCCGATTAGTGTTATATAGAGGATGGCTGCCTAGTTGTACTTCCTCTTAAAACAATAATCACCATCACCACCTTCCCCATTGTAGCCCTTTCCCATCCCATCATCGCCATAAAATTTATCTGTGTCAGTGGGACGTCAGGCAAATTTTAAAAAGAAGTAAGAAAAATGTTTCTTGCACTCCACTGAGTTTCTGTAGCATGTCAGCTTGTTCTTTTGGATCACTGCTTATAAGAACTATGTCATCTTTAAAACGTACAAGATTCAGGTAAGCTCCATCGACTCCTATTCTTATCGACTCCCATGAAAGCTTTTTGAAGACGTTTCCGATTGATGAGTTAAACAGTTTAGAAGACACTGTTTCTCCCTGCCGGACAGTTCTTTTCCCTCATATCCTTTCTGTGCTCCAATTACTGTTGATTTTGACCTAATGAGTCGCATTTTCATACAGGTTTCTAGCGAGCTTCATGTCCACTCATGACTCCATCACCTTAAACGCTGTTCATAACTAAAGCAGATGGATCTCTAGTAACCTCTAATAAAGATAGGTCTGTTTGCTGACACATTACGATAAAATGTTAAATCTTACAGAAGAGTAATAAACTATCAACACGGTGCTGTAGTAAACGTCACAGTTACAGTACCTAACAATCCCGTATCCCAGTTTAAATGTTGAGAAGTCAAAAATGCAATGGAGACGAAATCTAATAAGAAAGGGCCCGGCGAGAACGATTCTCCACACTCTCTTCTCAAGCATCTAAATTGAGAAATGCTAAACTTTGTAACTAAAATATTTCACGATATGTTAAATCTAGACAGTGGAAATTAGTTAAGAAATATGCTTTTTACAACCAGGGAATGGTCCTAAAAACCCAGTTGACTAAGCCTAACAAATGTAAGTTTTTAAATATTCGAGAAACTTCTTCAATCTTGAATAAAAATCACCGTTAATAATAAAACGATTAATGAACATTTCGGGTGTTCAAACCTCACCGTTCAACGACAAAACAACTACTCCGCGACCCAGAACACATTACACAGGGATTTCAACAATAACAGAACATCGTTGCAGTCGTCCTAGACTACAGCAAGACAATTGATCTCCTCCGTATATTAATTAAACTAAATTTCCACCAAATTCATGTTAAAGTTATAAACCAGTACCCGACTAATAGAACACTCTTTATAAAGAGAATAAATTAGACACGTAAGAACAGTCACGCAGTCGTCCCACAGTGCAGTATTGTCAGCCGAAATTCTATTTCTCCAATACATCAACGACCGCCCACCAGTGTTGCCTGACAAAAACAGTTTAGCACCCAGAAGGTGTGGTCTAATATTATCCGATTACTGTGTACATGCATACCATTGATGTGTGAGTAAATAATTAGATTTAAAACGATCTGTAATGTGTATAACGCTCACCAGAGTGCATTCGTGATGGCACCGTCCTGTTGTTCATAAGTTGTTACCAGTGTCGAACAGTTAAACAAGACGTGCAGAGAGGACTATGTACAGTACAAAGCACCCGTGATGTCTCGCAGACGGGTTAGACAGCCTATCCACCAAATCATAGCATTTGGCAGAGGCCGCATCGTGGGACTGCATTGGCCTGGTTGGTTGTATGATGCAATTTCCAGACGTGGGCCATTCAGATGTCACAGAGGCCCGATGTTGGACTCAGTGGGCACAATAAGGCACCCAGTCACGTCGTAAAAGTTCGGCTTGACCAAGAACCACCACCCCTAGGGAGAACCGTTGTATGGTGCGCTAAGCATTGCGCGATCCCATAACTTCGGCACCCGCCATCCGCGCGAACATGTACTGGAGACTCTACAACATCTTGTGAGTTCCCGCACAGTGACTCGACGACTCGCATCCGCCGAATTGGGGTCCTACCGCCCCATGCGTCCATTGCCGTTGACAGCAGAAACACCAACGCCTGCGTTTGGAGTGGTTCCTTACTCGGGAAGAATGGACAGAGGACGATTGGTGTCGTATCATTTTCAGTGATGAGTCCCGCTTCTATGAAATCTTCTATGACCATCGTGTGTGGGTTAGGCGGCGTCGAGGTCAGAGGGCAGTTCCTTCCCATATTGTGGAAAGACACACAGCGTAATCCCTGGCATCATAATGTGAGGAGCGACATGATATGTGTTCAGGTCACCTCTAATATTGCTTCGGCAGACTTTGATGGCACAGCGATACGTCACAGGTATTCTGCGTTCGTACGGCCCATCATTTATGACAAAGCACCCTGCGACAGGGTTACTACAATATAATGCACATCCACACAGAGCACCTGTGTCTATGGACTGCCTGGAGCATGTCGGGGTCCTGCCGTGGCCAGAGAGATCACCGGACCTCTCAATCATAGAACAGGTGTGGGATGACATTGGAAGGGGACTCTGTCCCAGTACCAACTTGTGGGATCTGGAGAGACAGCTGCAACAACTGTGTACGAACTTGCTTCAGGAGAAGATCCAAAGGCTGTTTGACACCATTCCGAATGGCATAAAAGCATGCATTGCGGCCAGGGGCGGGGCGACACCCTACTGACCTGTCGCCAACATTCCACCTGTAACCGCCAACGAACGGCCTTGTCTCTTTCATCCCATATTGTAATCAGTTCAATAAAGCTACATGCTGTTTCAGCATATGTAGTTTAATTCACTTTCAACCACTCCTTCTGGGGTGCATTTTTTTTTTGTCAGGCAGTGTATTTCGGAAGAAATGGCTTGAAAACTTCGGAAGAGTCAAAATATCGAAGGATGTTTACAAATACGTCAGTTTTTATTATATTACTGATTATGAAGTGATCATACAATTAACAATGAACGACAGAACTGAATAACATTCACTCATTTACCTGAGGTTCATCTTTTTTCTGATGATCGATGTTGACTGTTGTTTAAAAGAGCAAAACATATATATCATCGCCCCTTTCTCCTCCTTTTCCTGCGTTTTAAGTTCGAAATCCTAGCAGAATTTACTATTCGATTATCCCTAGGTCATGTAATGATATCAGTCAGCTATCATTTAATTTTGCTTACATGCGAGAAACCCATACCATTGGCACATTAAAGAGACAATTCTCGAAGTAATATATCAGCATCGCACTAAGACTTATAGCAATTGATGGGAAGTTGAACATATACTATAGTATTGATATGTGGTATAATCCACACCATCACAAAAATATATACAGCTCATGTACACTACATTTATATGAAACAGAACCAAACACCATGGCACAAAATTCCCGAAAGGCCTTGGCCTACCAAGTGACCGCTGCTCACCCCGAGGGCCTGTGTCGTGTGCTTGAGACGACAAATTATCTCGGCCATTATTCTTGTATTTCTAAACCGGGGCCGCTATCTCACCGTCAGCTGTAACTACATAGGTTGAGTGGACCTCAAACCAGGCCTCGGATCCAGGCAAAAATCGCTGACCTGGATAGGAATTGAATACGAGGCCTCCGATAAGAGGCAGACATGCTAATCCTACACCATGGGGCCGGCACATTCATGCGATCGGTACGCTACACCCGTCTTAGGCTTCCTGCCACCAACACTAATTTAGAAATTAGACCCCTCTGTGGGTTATTGGTGAAGAGTTGGAGTCCTGATCACAAGATCGTGGCTTCAAACCCAGCAGAGATAATCCAAGAATCTATCACAAAGTCGGCATGTAGAAAATGCCTAGTGACACATTGGTATTTACGCGACAAAAACAATTAGGCCTCGGCCATAGATCACCCAAAATTGATTTAGTTTATTTCCCGAGCAAATGGCTGCGTGGTTTGGGACACGTAGCTATCAGCTTGCATTCGGGAGATAGTGGCTTCGAACCCCATTGTTAGGAACCCTGAAGATGGTTTTGCGTGGTTCCCCACTTTCACACCATGAAATTCTGGAGCTTTTCCATATTTAAGGCCACACTCGCTTCCTTCCCACTGCTAGATATTCCCTATTCCCTCGCCGTCGAAAGACCTATCGGTGTCGGTGATGTACACAGTAGTTTATACCTTATTACTATTATCATTTCGTTTTTTCACAACGTTGTGAGCAACTAAAGAGCGTGACTGAACTTACTTAGCAGATGAATTTGACTTCTTCTCAGAATGTTTTCATCCTCTCGCTATGATTTTTCTTCCGCTTTCCCATCCAAGCAGTGGTGCTTCCTATCTTGGGGTTTTCAACAAAATGATGTTGGTTCACCAAATTCCTTAAGCTAGGCCTTTCCCATATAATTTCGTCTGTTGTGCTGATTTCTTGAAGTTATTCTTGACTTTAACCCTGACCCAGTCGGGAATCGAACCCGGGGCCGCCGGGTGACAGGCGGACGCGTTGTCCCCTACACCGCGGGGCCAGACAGTGAGGTGGCATACTTAAATATACATCGTCCATTCTTTGAATATGGCCATAATATTTCAATCGCCTTTTACTAATAGTGCCTGATATTTTCTCAGAATGCTGCTGTAGCTGAAGAGACCTCCTTTTGATCCACACTCCTTCGACGCATATTGCACAAAAGAATTTCCTACGGATTTTCCTTTCTTGTTTCTCTAAACGTTTAATGATCAGTGTTTCTGATGCGCATATTGCTTTAGGCTTAATTGCCGTGTTAAAGTGTTTTAATTGAACGTTCCGAGAAATTGATTTTTGTTGTATACCTGGTCCATTTGATTCTATTACGTTGTTGTAATTTAGAAATTCTCTTTTTGTTTGCTTCAGGAGTTAATCCCGATGGTTGGATGATTTTCCCTAAGTATTTGAAATTATTTACCTAAAGGATTTTTCCATACTGAAATGCCAGAGGGGATCCTCCCATATATCGGGTTTCCTCATATGAGATCAGGAGTTAAGTTTTAGATGCAATTGTATGTATTTTTTCTAGGCACTGAATTGTTTGTTGCCTATTGTTGGAGAGCATTATCAGATCATCTACAAATGCCAAACATTATCTTCAACTAGCCTGGCGATATTAATCCCTCTTCTTTCCTTTTCCTAGGTTCAGACTACTTTATTTAGCACAATATTGAACAATAATAGAGATAAGCCATCTCCTGTCTGACTTCTGTCTGAACATCATTAATGTTCAGAAATTTCACCTAAAAACTTAACATTCCGGGTGGTGATAATCAGTGTCTGATCGAATTTCTTGTTATTTTACCTATATTTTTTCCAGCACATTAAAAAGTGTTTGTCTATCATTATTATACAGAAACAACAAAAGCAGAAAGGGGTTTTTCAACAGACTTCTCCATTCCCATCGTTCGACACCACGACATGACCTTAGTTCTTCGTACACTAGACTACGCCCTTTAACTTACAAGTTCCCTTAACCAGGTCCAACACCATAAAAACACACTGATTAAAAACCTAGGGCTATTTGAACCATTGCTATTCATCCTATGCATGGATACGGCAACAGCTGACATACAGACTTCACATCCCTGGACCCTTCTTTATGCCGATGATGTGGTACTTGCACAAGAAACCCGTCCTGAACTCCAGCATCAGGTTCAAACGTGGAAGGACAGACTGGCTGAAAATGGATTGCACCTCAATATCCAGAAGACATAATACCTGGAATGTGGCCCCCAAACCAGAGGTACCATAAGTATCAGTGAAGAAGACCTGCAGAAGACCATGCAATTTAAGTACTTGGGATCCGTCGTCACCTCAAACTGTGACACCACTCCTGATACTCGGATGAGGGTAAATGCAGCTTGGCTCAAGTGGAGACAGGTCACTGGAGTCCTCTGTGATAAAAAGATGCCTCAATATCTAAAGGCAAAAGTTCTTAAGAGTGTGGTACGGCCAGCAGCGATCTATGGGACTGAATGTCGCCCCATGACGTAACAACAGGAGCAAATGTTGACAACCATGGAGATGAAGATGCTTCGATGGTCTATGGGGCTGACCCGATGTGACCACATAAGGAACACGGACGTCCGACAAAGGTTTGGTGTCGCGCCCATCATAGACAAAGTGAGGGAAGCCCGTCTCCGCTGGTACGGCCACGTCATGAGAAAACAGGACGACTCAGTTGCCAAAACAGCGCTCCACATCAACCCAGAGGGAACAAGACCACGAGGAAGACTGGCAAAGAGATGGACTGACAACATCAGGGCAGACATGCACAGTGTTGGCTTAACACCAGAAGATGTCAACGACAGACAGAAATGGAGGAGATGTAGCAAAGCAGCAGACCCTGCAAGTCGGGATTAATTCTAAGAAAGAGAGATACGAGACAAACGAAACAGACCACCGAAGTACATATTTCTAATTAGACATATCACGCAACCAGAACTGATATTAAATGTCTTCCCTGGGTCCGTACTCCCACCCCTACGTGTACGTTCGACACCGTTCTCATTATTGGCAACGGAGTACGAACTGCAACTGTCCCCAGCTGAGTATGCAATGGCACTTCTATATTGAAGATGTCAAGAGCAGACGCTCCCAGCTGGTCAGGGATATCCCTTCATAGCTGTGTTGTGTCTAGGTCTCAAACGAGACAGACTACGGTGGCCGCACAGAGAGGGTATTGGCTAACCCAACTCAGCTAGGTGACAGTGATAGTTAATGCAGTTCTACTGCAATAAAGCTATTGTGTGAATCAATACAATTAGAGCACCTCAAAGATCTAGGGCCGTAACACTTCAGTGCCTTGATTTAAATTAAACTGAATTTGTTAATGAAAATACTGAGATCAAATTCAGTTAATAAATACAGAATTATGTCAAATTCGCGACTAATGTTTTAAAATCATGTCATGTCACTATGCCCACCATTCTCAGTCACCGCACGTTCGATCAGAGGGCATCGTCAACAAAACAAGTTCAAACTAACATAGATTTCTCCATTCTACTACCTTTACCTTTAATATTATTATTGTACCGGGCGGTACACCTCCACGCCGCTAATTTAAAAGTTGCGCCAGTTGAAACTCCTCTGCTGGAGGAAGTCTGAACTTTATTGACGGTATTAATTTTCAAGTTTCTCAGAAGATGTCACTACCTGGAAATTTTGGAGTTTTTGAACTGTGTCATTTTCGACGTATTTTTGTTTTGCTTGTAGAAAGAAGTGTGAACTTTCTCTTCTAGAGGACACTACTGAAGACCAACAATAGTGCACCCTAGTGCGGAGTGAAAGAACTGTTTTTTTGGAGAAATTTTTATTTCAAAAGTTTGTTTCTTGTTAAATTTCTTTCTGTTATTGTTTAAGTTGGCGGTATACCCCTCTCTTTCCCCTTGTTTTGTATTTAGCCAATCCCGAATTTCTTTTATTAATTTCTGACCAATCCGAGGTATCTTCCCCCAACTTGAATATGTTGCTGTATCCTACCCAATAAAGAGTTTGTGGGAGGGTGTTTTCATTCCCCTAACGCCTCGAACCTTCCGCGAGAGGATATAAACTGCTGATGTTAGGGTCTCCGGGCCACTTCTGTTCCATCTTTCAGTGTGTAAAGTACATAGCAGGGGGCGGGAAGCGCCTCTTTCTCCGGCAGCGGTCAACAACCAGGTAATGGCCAATTAATAACTTCTTTCTTTGCTAGCTCAGCAGTTTAACTCTCGGGGCGGGTCCGAATTTTTTCCATTATGTAACCTTCCTTAAAAATGTAAAGAAACTGGTATCTATTCTATCTTTTAAACTACGTATTGGGATAGAGAGTGCTTAACCCTCTCGAGCTCCCACTCATATTGTTTTGAGGTGAACTTATTTTCTCAACCTATTCTTCCTTAACATTATGTAAATTTGTTTCTTTTCTAAAGTCACCTCCGTAGTATGGGATTAGCCCTTGCATCAGTGGCCTAGAGCCAAATTAGGTTTTAAAAACAAAGTGTATTAGGAGTGCAGATCGCCTCCTCTCAAATTGTTATTTTGGAGGTCATGTAATTACCCCTTTTCATTTAATAGACCTCAGTAGGTTGGGTATTTTACCCCTGTGTCTATGTCCAGTGAGGACAACTTGAAGGTGGAGTTTGGTGTGGCCTTTGAGAGGCTTAGAGTTGAGAGCGAGTGGCTCTTTTTTTTTTTTGAAAATTGAGTGTTGTATGCCTCGTGGAGGCTTTTCAGTGTAATTTGGAGCAAATGTTCCTGAACATGAATGGGGTTTTCTGCCCCTCTGGTAAAACTTATTTTGAAGTAAGGTTGGGCTGATGGCCCACGAATTGTGAAGCAAGGGCGCTGAGCCCAAATCTAGTAAATATTGTACCTACATTTTGTTGACTTGCTACTCTGTACCTGCAATGCTTGTTATTTCGTCATTTTAAAAAGAAAATATAACCTTGTTAAATTTTACATTAACTTTGATTCCGTAGTTTGAGACCCGTTCACGCCCGCACCTTCTTTCACCTCTACCTACCACTAAAACTCGGTAACAATTATTATTATTATTATTATTATTATTATTATTATTATTATTATTATTATTATTATTATATCCGGCTGCATGTCTAAATGGTTAGAGTGCTGTCCTTAGGTTCGAAGAGTCCCAGGTTCGATTCCCTGTCGGGTCGGGGATTTTAACTTCCATTGGTTAATTCCTATGGCTCGGGGGCCGGGTGTTTGTGACGTCTTCACCATTAGATTCCATCTGAGTTCGGACCACAGGGCCACATCCTCTTAGACGCGCAGATCGGCCTTACGGTGTCAACTCGAAAGACCTGCACCAGGCCTCAACGGAGGCCACACGCCATTATTATTATTATTATTATTATTATTATTATTATTATTATTATTATTATTATTGTTATTATTATTATTATTGTCCTCCTCTGTTGTGTAGTGATTAGTGTGATTAGCTGGCACCCCCGGAAGGCCGGTTTCGATTCCCGGTTCTGCCACGAATTCGAAAAGTGGTACGAGAACTGGAACGGAGTCCACTCAGCCTTGGGAGATCAACTGAGTAGAGGGCGGTTCTATTCCCTCCTTAGCCATCCTCGAAGTGGTTTTCCCTGGTTTCCCACTTCTCCTCCAGGCAAATGCCGGGATGGTACCTACTGTAACATAAGGCCACGGCCGCTTCCTTCTCTCCTCCTTGTCTACCCTTTCAATCTTCCCAACCTCCGACGAGGCCCCTGTTCAGCATAGCAGGTAAGGTAGCCTGGGCGAGCTTTTGGTCCTCCTCCCCTGTTGTATCCCCCGACCTAAAGTCTTGAGCTCCAGAACACTGCCCTTGAGGCGGTAGAGCGTTGAGTCCGAGGGAAAAACCAACCCTGGAGGGTAAACAGATTAAGAAAGAAAGAAAGATTGTTATTTACTTGTCACTCCGTATAAACGCTATTAATAGTATAAATTAATATTGCTCAGACGGTTGAGGCGCTGGCCTTCTGACCCCAACATGGCAGGTTCGATCCTGGCTCAGTACGGTGGTATTTGAAGGTGCTCAAATACGTCAGTCTCGTATCAGTAGATTTACTGGCACGTAAAAGAACTCCTGCTGGACTAAATTCCAGCACATCGGCGTCTCCGAAAACCGTAAAAGTACAGTAGTTAGTGGGACTTAAAAAAACAAATATCATTGCTATTCTTATATTTATTTTCACCTATTATGTCCGCCAGAGGAACGCATAAGCGCATAAGTAGCAGAAAACTTACAGGCCGTACTCCTCCTAGGTGATGAGTGGGTGGTCGAAACTGTTACATAGTGTGCACGAATAAGTCAGCTGAGCGTTGATAAAGCATACTTACTGTTCATATGGTGAAACGTCGGCCACTCACCGAGCAAGGACTTGGTGCCCGAAACTCCATGGACAACAGCTCTCGTATGCTTGTAAAGTACAGCGAATATATACCAGTAATAAGACTGTACAGGGAATGATCACCCCACCAAGCACTGGCCCCAGAAGTTCTGCCCGGGTGATCAGACCCTTCATGATGTATCCTGAAGTGGGGAGGCACAGGTCCTGGATGATGAGACCCTAAAAGCGGCCATAGAGGACATCGGCCAAAGGTATGTTAAAATTGTCTTACACTTCCAGGAGTTTAATGAAACACTCTGAATCACCTGCACTGCATAGAAAAGGCGTTCATGTTGAGCAGGTGGATACTCCGCATACCGTCGGAAGCCAACAAGCACCAACGAGTGACTGCCTGTGCAGCACAAAGAGCCAGCATTGGTTAATCGCAAGGATATACTGCCATAGCACGACAATTTGCGACCACATGTGACGCGGGTGGTCAGGGATACGACATAGTGACTTCACTGGGAAACACTGTGTCACCCACCGTACTTTCAGGACATTGCGCCAGCAGATTACCAGATCTTCAATTCCTATAACCATCTTCGTGGGAAATCATCCGCCAAAGAGACAGACGTTCATCGGGTACCCACGAACTTCTTTGCATCTAACAAAGAGAGGCCAAACCCTGCGTCCAACCGATTTCAGCGAACTTCAGTGTACCTTTCGGGGGACACCCAACAGTAACTCATGCATAAGGGTTTATGTCAATACACTGGTTTTCGAAAAAATCGAGTCATCCCTCAGTCTTCTTAACAGGTCAACAAGGGATAAGGCCTAGAACTGGAACCAGTTTCTATTCTCCAGTACAACCTCAATGCTTCTCCATCATGTATTTCAAGATAATTCACGACTTCAATCAAATAATCAATTGCGGGAGATTTCCCACGCAGTCTGCAAACAAATCACGGTTCATTAATTAATTACTTTCATTTTCTTCCGCAGGGAGATTCTGGAGGACCGTTAATTCATCGTGTTGTCCTGATTGGCATAACATCATATTGATTTGGTTGCGCTGATGGCAATCCTGGCGTTTTCACTAGAGTAGATAATTACATTGACTGGATCGAAGAAAATTTTTCTCCTGGGAATCTTGAAAAGGCCAATTTCGTCAGCTTGTGGCTTTGTGTATGGATTTCTAATATGTAATCAGGATTAATGGTAATTTTTTAGAAATATGTTATTCCTTCTATTTCGAATTTGAAAACCAAAGTCATCTGTTATGCTATAAAATCTCCAGTACATTTTTTCATGATTTTAAGCAACGGAATTTCATCAAGCGGCGTGCTGCTCTAACCATTCGACCCCCAACCCGACAGTTTCTGGTTCGAATCCCGGTGGCTTAGGGTGGGATTCTACCTAAAACTAGCACGTGATAGCAGGAAGGGCTTAAGTTTGCCACCAAGACTTAAACTGAGTGTGTACTCCGCCGACAACGTATAAACGTGAGAGAGTAGTTGTTTTTAAAAGATTAAGGTTCAATGTTCCTTTAATACGACTAGTGCGTAAGGAAACTTCTTCCATTGTACCAGACTCACGGTGTAGAGGCAGTGAAGTTGGCAGTAGCAGCTGGGACATCTCATTGCACCTCACTGTTAATCTTAATCCGCACGCAATTCTGACAAATGAAATCTGGGAAAATAGAGCATGCTCTTAACGATATGTGTTGGTAGGAAGAGTGTGCGACTGGTAGTTGCAAAAGGAGAGGTTTCTAGTGGAGCACATCTACCGCGAGGGTAAGTTTTCAGATTGTGGACACATTTTTGTTTTATAATTAGTCGAATATTACATCGAATATTTTGCAACAAAAATAGTGTTCATCAATGAACAACAGTCATTTTTCCAAGTAAATTTAAAAAAAATTAAGAAAATGAGAGATAAGGAAAAAGTAAAAATGGGAATCTAAGCTTCTCAGAATCGTAAAAGCACGCGTGAAGTCTCAGGAACGCTGACCAATAAACCAGTGGCACTCCAAACACTTGCACAGAAATCTCCAAAAATGTACCCAAGCTATCAAACTTAAAGGGACCGAGCTCGATAGATGCAGTCGCTTAAGTGCGGCCAGTAACCAGTAATCGGGAGATCGTGGGTTCGAGCCCCACTTTCGGCAGCCCTGAAGATGGTTTTCCGTGGTTTCCCATTTTCACCCCAGGCAAATGCCGGGGATGTACCTTAATTAAGGCCACGGCCGCATCCTTCCACTTCCCAGGCATTTCCCATCCCATCGTCGCCATAAGACCTATCTGTGTCGGTGCGACGTAAAGCAAATAGCAAAAAAAAATAAAAAATAAAAAAATAAAGGGTCACTTTCTCGCTAAATAAGTGCCAAATTCTCGGACATGCATGTGTTTTTCTTTTTAGTTTTTAAAACATCCAAAATATTCTATTTAGCCACATTACTGGGACGTAGGGCTTTCATTTAGGCTATCAACCATGGAAGTCCGTTCAGCAGTTAGCACACAGTTTATTTTATGCTGTGGAATTATACGCACATTGAATCACCTAAACCTACCTCCACGAGTATTTTCGGAGCAGAATGAACTGTTTCCACAGAACAGACGTACTGACAGCGGTTCACAAATGTAGCACATACAGAGTTCCCTAATAATGATGGGCGCGCTAGAGACCATGGTATTCCCAAACGCGTAGACGAAATTGGCGAAATTAGACCAATAAAACAGATATGTTGAAAGGACGTACTGTGAGACCCTGAGGATGTGATCAATTCGTTTTTGAGATAATAGTAAGGGTAGACAAAGGAATAAATAGAAAATTAGAGTGGGCGTGGAATACAGAAGTTACGTATAAGATAGTGTGGAATGACATGCTCCTATTAAATTATTCTAAGGCATGACCCGCACACCAAACTGTTTTATACTCTAACCGTAACTAAAATGGAATGTTGAAAGGCAATGTTTTCGTGGAATCCTGTGCCATTAATGGGACTTTACTTTTATATAGTATCATTGTTTAGAAGGATGCTATTTCTACCTCCGTCAGTTATAGTCTGATGCTGAAGATGTCAATCGTCCAAAACATGATGAAAAGGCATGAATAAGCTATGCTATAACTAGTGCTACGAATTTTAGATGCATCACCTTAATTCGTTTTCGCTATTAAAATGCCCTAATTAGTTCGTCTTGCAAAGAAAATATGAAATGATCACCTCTACCTGTGTTTTTGTTGTACCTTTTCTTAATGCTAGCACCTTCTTGCACCTTTTCTTAATGTCAGCACCTTTGTTCCTTGTTTAATATATTTTTGTCTAATTTCCGCGTGTTATTCCTAAAGAAATTAAACAATGAAAGCCGAATATTTCGTCCGCAAAGCTTGGTTCTATGTAGTTCGTCAATTCGTCGCTAGAATAGTAGGCTCCCTATACTGCACTAATCGGAAGCTTAACTACGAACTTGATGACTGTTGAACTATTAGCTACGGGGCAAGTTGGCCGTGCGGTTAGGGGCGCGCAACTGTGAGCTTGCATCCAGGAGATTGTGGGTTCAAACCCTGCTGTCGGTAGCCCTGAAGATGGCTTTCCATAGTTTCCCATTTTCACACCAGGCAAATGCTGGCGCTGTAATTTAATTACGACCACAGCCGCTTCCTCCCCGCTCCTAGGTCTCTTTCCTATCCCCTCGTAGCCATAATACCAACCTGTGTCGTAGTGATGTAAAACAACTTGTGTAAGAAAACCATTAGCTTGCCGCCCTTCATCAGCTGCTTATCTGCCGGCCTTGTTATTACGTAGGTGACGGTTCAGAATACGCTTTGGCTGTGTGTGGTGTCTGCCATTGTCCTGTTAGTAAACAGCTTCATATAACGCCATTTACTCTCACTGTTTAGCACTACCACGTATTATACGTGATAGTGCTAAATATTTCAGTGCCTGATGGTATTCAGAGCGAAGGGTCTGTTCTGAGGGGCAATGTTTGTGATATATCAATAACTATTGATGCGAAAATAAAAAAAAACACCTACGTAAACATGTTATGCAGTAGCCTATATAGCTAGGACAAATCACGTGAAGTATAAGGAGGCTGTATGGAATTTCTTAAATTGGCTGTTGTGATGAACGGGAAGGAATCACTGGATACTATTGCAAAGCAGATACTAGAATAGAGCTCAGCCAAAAACCCTGATCTTAAGGATGTAGCAACGAACAGGCATTTAATGTGGACTGCAAATAAAATATGCACCACTTGTGTTTGTTGACGTTGAACATTCTTTTCTATGTATAAGTATTTACTTAGTGACCGGAGATGCAACCTTACTGAAAATAATATTGAAATGTTATCTGATTTGACAGTTTTCTGGACATGTGATTATGAATATTTACGTTTACAATTTTCACCACTTTTGCACAAATTTCGATTACATTAAACAACCGCCTTGGTCAACATTTTCACCTAAAATTCCTAGCTTTAGCTATGACCCACATCTAGGGCAACTAAATGTGTTTCTTATTCCTGAACATTGGTTATATGTTTCATCTAGCGAGAAGTAAATTACTTACGTCATAGCCAAGCAAACCAATTACTTTCAGATATGTTTGTGTCAGAATAATGGATTAATGTATTCTGTCAAGTAATTAGCCGACCCTTTGTATTGCAGGAAAGGAAGGAATAATGAGCATTCTGTTCCACGCTGCAACGTAAGGAAGTGATGGAATCGAACTGTCTCCTTTCACTTATCTCTATTGTATGCTCGACATGAAAATTAATAAATTATTTAAATCACCAAATGTTTATTTTCAAGTATTACGGTGTGAATTATTCTAATTATATCCTAATTCACGAACCATACGCAATGACTCTGGGGCCTAGTAAGTGGTCCTAAAAAACGAGATACCATTCTCAATAGAATAGAATTCTCAACTGTCATCTAACATTGCATTTCTGAGTGTTACATTTTCTACTTTAGATAAAAAAGTGCATATCTTAAAAGCTACAGGGAAGGCTGGAAGAAAGTATTATTTTCCAAGAATATTAATATGGCTCCGAGGAGTGCGACAGGCTTTGGCAGCCGGCACAATTTCCATCCTCGCCGCTAGATGGGGGCTTCATTGCATTCCTGACCCGGTCGAATGACTGTGAACAGGCTGTTGATTTTCATTGTCATTAATATGACTCCGACCACCTCCATACATTTGAGAAAAAATATTTCTTATACTTGTAAGTTTTGAATATAGGTAATCTATACAGAGTGAAGCGAAATTCACGCACTCGGGGGTCGCAGGGCGACGCCTCAGATGCCAGCAATAAAAAAAATGTCTGTCACAAAAGTTCGTCCTGCGAGAATATCCGGGAGAAAAAGGACGTTGAAGAGTGGCAATCTGGCAACACTGTAACCACATGTAGGGTAACTACCTCTGTCAGCACACACAAGTCGTGCTGTACAGTTGGTGCAGTAGATAGAGTTTTGGTTTAGCATGCAGGAGGTCGAGGGGTCGATTCTGGGTTGAGGCGTATGTGTTTTATTTCGTAAACATAGTCCAGGTGGTATGGTATCTGGCATCTTAATCGTCAACAGCGATTGCAGCGGGTCCTCTAGAAACCATTTGCACTTACATACTACGATCCTAGAAATGGACGAACATTCGTTTTCATTGGTCAGTTTTGAAAGACGCCCTTTCCACGTCGTGGGCGTGAATTTATTCGTACCACTTCATCTACTAGATGCGTTACAACGTGTTCAGCGTTACTAAATTTTGTAAATGTAGGATACATGTGACCTAAGAAACGGTATCTTACTGTATTACAGTATGTAATGTCCGATGAAAATTAGCAAATAAAAAGTGCGCCTCAACCCAGGATCGAACCCTCGACCTGCTGCATGCTAACCCAAAACTCTACCCACTGCACCAACTGTACAGCATCACTACTAAGTGGTGACAGAGGTAGTTAGCCTACATGTGGTTACAGTGTTGCCAGATTGCCGCTCTTCAACGTTCTTTTTCTGTCGGATATACTCGCAGGACGATTTTTTTGTGAGTGACAATTTTTTTATTGCTGGCATGTGAGGAGTCGCGCTGCGACACCCGAGTGCGCGAATTTCGCTTCACCCTGGATATTACGAAGAGGTCCTAAAAATAGCTTTGGCAAATCCATCCGTCCGTTCTACTGGACCGATCTGCTTCATTTGTTTTTTATTCTTTCTGGAAATACCTGCCGGTGAATCATGAGACCTTGTTAGGTCTCCAGTTCAGCCAAATTTGAGTAATCATAAAATAAATCATCAAATGATCACTCTAGTAATTGCAGGCAAAGGCTTACCCTAACCCGCAATACATTCTGTATTTATCAGGTTTCTAAGCGACTAACACTTTCATTAATATTTTGATATATGTGATTTTCATTCTTCGTAATGTGACTGCATGCAGCCGTGTTTGATTACTACACTTGGGCCCACGAGAAGAAAAAAGCACGTAAGCACAAGCGTGAATATATCAAGTGGACTAGTCTTTGTATGACCATTTAATAAAGCGCAAGGACAAACTCTTGAAAAAAGTGGGTGTCTCCTTACCCGAACCAGCATTCAATCACGGCCAATTGTATGTTGCAGTATCTTGGGCAAGACGTTTGAAATTTTTAAAGATCCAGATACGCCCGAATGGTCGAAGCACAGTGAGTATTGTATGGAATTAAGTGTTACAAACTGCATTGCGATTGAATAATTTATTATGTATCGATATTAAATGTTCACTCACTGTGCTTCGACCATTCGGGCGTATCTGGATCTTTAAAAATTTCAAACGTCTTGCCCAAGATACTGCATATCAGTACGAGTCGTCTGACATTTTTATAACGAATGCTGCCGAACAATACAGTATGTTGTACGTAAAATTAAGACAGGAATTTGAATTTTAAATGTGATATGTTCCACTTTGCATCTCTGTTGAACAACTATTGTTAACGCATTTTTCACTAGCTGATGTTAAAATGTGAGATGAGGAAAGGTTTGTCAGTTTTGGAACAATTTAGCAAGGAACATTCATAAAGTGCCCGACTGGTTATGGTATAAAATTCAATACTTTGTACCAATTTTCGCTGCCCATAGCGGTATTATGCATCTTTTTTTTTTTTTTTGCTAGGGGCTTTACGTCGCACCGACACAGATAGGTCTTATGGCGACGATGGGATAGGAAAGGCCTAGGAGTTGGAAGGATGCGGCCGTGGTCTTAATTAAGGTACAGCCCCAGCATTTGCCTGGTGTGAAAATGGGAAACCACGGAAAACCATCTTCAGGGCTGGCGATAGTGGGATTCGAACCTACTATCTCCCGGATGCAAGCTCACAGCCGCGCGCCTCTACGCGCACGGCCAACTCGCCCGGTATATTATGCATCTTTACGAGTCTGGTCATATACTGATACAACAATGAATATTAACCGAAAATTTAATTATAAATGATTATGATTATACTAATTTTAGCTGTCCTTACTGCACCCGCCCACCTCCTGAGTCCCAGACTAGCATTTATCTCAGGGGTGATCAGTTCGAAAACGATAAAAAAATTTATATAAAGAAAATCAAAAAAATATATCGGCGCATCAAATGAACACAGGGATGAACGGGGCATGCAAATTTAAGGTTACGGGGGACGACTCATTCATGGATACAAATTTTTGACTCCACAATAGGACTGGGAAGTGACAACTTAAATTCCATGGGCATACTGGACTAACTACAATGAAAAGATATGGAAACTGTTTCCTATTGAAATTGCAATGAAGAGCAATTTATTCACTTATTTTGCATACTACACATGATGACAATTTTACATTGGGACACTTTAATCCTGAAAAATAAATGACATAATACTTGGATTTTACCTCACTACTCTGGTAGTGTAAAACATCTGGTGAATTCGCCCAAATTGGTTACTGGGGATCGAATTCACATCCGTATGATTGGACGTTTCACCGCTGGAGATCTTCTTTCGGAGACGAAGGCACGACAGTAACTTTTTACTGTCGTCTCCTCGTTCCGTTTGGACATGAGACACTTCCGGTATGTACATTCTGGTGAGCCGGACACCCACCGTAGAAAATGTTATCGCCTCGAAAAAACGGGAATTTATAATACGGACAAACTCTAGCCTTTTATTTCCAGATTCACAAACACACCAGGTAGAGTTCATTAACTCAAAAGCTACTTTAATATTTACACTTGTCAATACGACAAGACGTACGGAAAGGTTCATTACTATGCTCTGACCATTAAAACATGTGCGGTCCGTGGGTTATTTACGTATCTACTGCTAACAATCTCCCCGTGAAAACCCAACATCTGGTTCAGAGCAGTTCGACACAGGATGACTGTCCCTATCATATCCTCCTATGATTATTAACTAATAGCATTACCATTCTTTATCTGATCATTATCATATTCTTTGACTACCATCAATTAATTTATTATTATCATTAATTTCAATTATAATCCTGTATTTGATTATTATCCTTTGTCATCCGGGATGATTATATGCCAACCCTTGCCGACGTTTCAAACGAAGGGTCGTTCTTCCTCCTAATTTATCCGCACAATATAATGATCAGCTTCCTCACAAATATTTTTATTATTATTATTATTATTATTATTATTATTATTATTATTATTATTATTATTATTATTATTATTATTATTATATTCGTAACAATGAATCATCGCCCATTAAATATCTTAATTTCCTTTCATCATAATTATTATTCTCAAATTATTAATGCAAGTTCTTTATCTTCTGCTCCTTCAACTTTTCATTATTATTATTATTATTATTATTATTATTATTATTATTATTATTATTATTAGTGGAAATCGTGATTATCGTAACCCGTAATCATCCTTGCTATCATACCTCAACTTCTCGCTCTTATTATTTTCATCAAAAAAAATAAAAAAGTAGCTTCATTGGTTATTCTTCTTCTCCTTCTTCAAATATTTTATTTATTATTATTATTAGTTAAAAATCTCAAATCTTTCATTTCAACTCCCAACATCATTATTATGTCCAAAATATAAAAAAAGTAAATTCTTCAAAAACAAAAAAAAGTAGCTTAGTTTCTATTTATTATTATTATTATTATTAATAATGGAAAGATGATATTTTAATTTCCACTCTTTAGAATTTAGTCACATATGTTAAATCCCGTTATGAACCACTAAGATCTGCTTTATATCGGTCGGGACAACACGGTATTCGGGACCGTACCTTCACTTTCGTACTGCCGTTAATTTTATATGGGGACACTTGTCCTCCCAAGACACATCTCACAACCTATGGCACATCGCGGCTGGGCAAATACCTCCAATGCCGGCGATTGCTAAACTATTCCTTCCAATTTGAAGTCCATTTCCTTTCATCGGAACTCTTCAAACATTTAATTCATAAAATAATCCTCGGTGCGTGGATTCTACCACTAATAACACCGGCATATGCATTTATATCATCTTAGGCCTTGAGACTCATCTATTTCATCATTACAAACAATACGGCTCAATTTATTTCACGCCGGATATTCGTCCCTCATGACTTCCAACTCTAAATATGGGCTCAAATCATTCTGGGCTTTTAACATATCGTGACCATTCTAATTCACGTGCCTATATCGCTTTTAAACAAAATTTTAATGGTTAAATTAAAGTCCAAAAACGTAAAATCAACAATTTACGTAAAATCAAACTGATTACGCGAATGAAAGTTTTTAACGCTACATGTCATCTCCACATGGATTATTATATTTGCACTGGCTAACTCGCGAAGCACCGTCATTATTATTATTATACTTTAACTTGCACACGCCCAAATATTATTATTATTATTATTATTATTATTTTACTTTCCTTTGTCAACACACAAACATGATTATTATTAGTATTTTAATGACCTTCCGTACGCAACACAAATCTTACATACTCTGGCTCTTTCGTAATCTGGCTGTCTAATATAAATTATTCCTAATTAAAATACAAATGATCACCGCAGTGAATGAAATTCAAATAAATGGGTTAGCACAAAAAAGAATTTAACACTTGAAATGAACTTAAGTCAAAGTATTACAAACAGCATGCATTAATTGAAAGAAATATATCCCATATTTACATTATATACAACAAACAAATACTCAAATTAATTAATCTAACCCATTATTACGTTAATATAAATTAGTTCGTCCGTCTAACAAAAAAATAAAATCATGGACTCGGGAAGCGGACCATGTTAAGTAACCATAATTAATTTACACTGAACCCCGTTTAGTCGCGATAACATCCCCCAATATCAAAATTGTGTACTCATTCCTATGTAGAATTCCATTGTCTCGTAGCAGATGAGATATAGGCCTTACGGCCCCATGGTGATCTACTCGTCCATCATGTCGCACAATACAAATTTAACACAATAAAACACTTCTGGGTGACTACCCGTGATTAATACCTTATTACACTATTTTACACAGGAATACTAATAACAAAAAAAACACTTATAGGTGCTCCTAGACCCCTGACACTCGCACAATATAATCTTCATATACGCCCGAAACACACGTCGTGGCACATTACGACGAAATGTCGTTCATTTGAACCGGCGCGTATCGCGTCTTCAACCGGCACTTCCTGGTTTATTTCTAAGCCGTCTTGATAATCGCCTAGCTCCTATGGTTCCCTGCTCGGATAGTTATTCACCGTCTATCTTGAGGTGTTTACTTCAGGCTCCGCACACTGCCTTCCAAAGGTACTATCGGCGTTCCGTTAGTTATTTATTATTTAATCACCTGAGATTGATTAAATTCAACATACAATTGTACTGATTATACACACTCGGTACTATGGATAATTTCACTGTTCGTATTCATTCTCCTAATAATTCACGCACTTTCAGCTTTAACTGACTTCGAATGCGTCCCGAGGTACTGACTTACAGAGTCAACGTGTCAGAGTCTCAACTACTTCATACGACTGACACGACTGGTGACCGATAACGACTGGTGACTGGTAAGAACTGAGTGATGTGAGGTTCGCTACTGGACTTTTATGGACGATATGATTTCCCGCCGGGGTCATCCGCGGTCAACTCCTGGAGAGGGGGGTTGGTTATCCTAAATCGGCATATGCAGGCGGATTTGGATCTCTTGCTTTATCCTACTTAATACACTGGCGATACACATTCATGTGTCGTATTCTGAACTCCTATCGTTCGGTGATCATGGAAATATCACTTAATTTCTGTCCTCCACGTTTCGCGCGCTAACTCGGCGTCCCTGATGGCGTGCTCATCTCGACCAATGGCGAGATAGCGTGGGTCATTTCCACGAATTCATTACTTTAATTTATTACGATTACAATTAATCAACATGGGAACGATATCACAAAAATCCCCTCTATTCAATTATGTGGTTGGAATAATTTAATTATTGTTATAGGAGAAGCTAACTGGAGTTCACTCTGAGTTTTTCTTATGTTGGTTTATCTGCGGGCCTGTGATAAATTTTCTCATTGGTCAACACCGCTTCGGTTAGTTTGAAATCTCTTCCTTGTAACGTTGACAACACCAAATGCCTCGGGCGTGGAAAAACTGGCACGTCACATTCTCGGTATTGGTGATACATCCGCTCGCCCTTGGTCCGAAATATATACTCTTTCACTTCCTCGAAGTCATTATTCTGTTGTTGTGAGCTCTAGATTTAATCCTCTTATCTTCTGGCCAAGAAACATTTTCCCCCTAATTACAAGCTTACACTGTGGCGACTGAGAGTCGCGATATGTCTAGCTATGTTGAAATTATCCCGTCCACACAAAACTGACACTGTATTTCATTTAATATTTCTATATATCTGTATTTCTCATATCAAAATCAAATCATGAAACTAGGGCCTATCTCATCAGGGTACATTTTCCTGTTGCTCGGTAAAAAAATCCTGTGATAATCATGAGATTTTTTTATATATCCGCATCATACTTTCATCATGATTTGATTACTGCTTTCGTTCCTTTTCGATGGTGACTGATCTCGTCCCGCAGATTGTGGTTATTGAGTCTCAATTCTTCATTCTCTCGTTGAATCATGTGGATCCTGTTAACGAAATCTTGGACATCTCTGTCGATCTCTCCGCATTCTGGGCATGGTCTTGCTTCTATTTGCCTATGGATCAGTTGGACTTCTTCTTCTCTTCCATCTTCTTCTTCATCATCCTCTCCTTCGTCCTCATCTTCTTCTTGGTCATCCTCTGCCTCGTTTCGTGCATCCTCAGCCTCTCTCTGATCTGCCGGTGTATGGTACAGCTTTAAATTGGCGGCGTTATACACGTTTTCAGTGCTACCATCCAAGCTCTGGACCTTATATGAATTATTCTCATAAGTATGTATGATTTTGTAAGGCCCCACAAATAACTGGCAAAACTTGTGGTACACCTTGCGTTCAGGATTAGAAACTGCAGGTTTCTTAACTAGAACCAATTCGCCAACTCTCAATGGACGGTGGAATCGCTTATTCCTGATTCTCCTTAATCTGCGCTCGGCTTGTGCTTCCAAGTGTTCTCGCGTTTTCCTGACACATATTTCGTTTGAATCCCGGGGATCTGTGGGACATGCAACCGCGTCGTGCCATGGCCTGGTCGGATATCAATTGAAATGTATCACTTCAGGAATCTGACCCGTCGCTTCGTGGATCGTGGTGTTAATGCACTCACCTATGATAGGCACCACGTCAATCCAACGCCAGTGTGCTTCTGAACAATAGATTCGGCAGAATTTAGCGATCTCTCTCATAATCCTTTCTGAAGGGTTTGATTCGGGATGGCGAATCGAATTTAGCACGTGTTTAATGTCTAGCTGTTGCAACTGATTCGCAAATGCAGCGGAAGTGAACTGACTGCCATGATCAGTAAGGATGAACTTGGGCTTCCCCATTCTCGGAATTATGTGTGATGTTATTCCTCTCAAAACGGTTTTGGAATTAGCTTTCTGCAGTGGATATAGTGCTACAAATTTTGAAAATACATCTAAACTGACGAGAATGAACTGGTTTCCCCTGCGGGCTTTTGGTAACGGCCCATATAGGTCCATTGCGAAGGTTTCCCGTGGCTCTGTGGGTAGCAAAGGGCGTGGAGATTGCTTGAGTAGGTACGGGTTCGGTTTTATCCTCTGACAGATATCACAAGTCCGTAATACATCTCGAACCGTTTGATTCATTTTGGCCCACACGAAAGTCTCCTGAAGAGTTGCCAAGACCTTCCCAATACCTCCATGTCCAATGACACGATGTACATGGTTTACTAACGGCATTTGCATCTCTGACGGTACTACGATCCGAAGTTTCGTGTGATCATCATCCACAAACTTGTGTAGGATTCCGTTTATGTAATGGTAATTAGCTGACAACTTGTTCGCCCTCGCGAACTGTGGACTATCTGGTGGCAATTTCTTAGTGAAGAAATCGACCATCATGTTGTCGAAACCGTCTCTCTTCTGCATTTGCCCGATCTCCCTAAGACTTTCTAAGACTTCTTGGTCTTCCTCAATCAACTCGATCCGGTAAATCATGACCTCCTCCGGGTTTGGATTTCGGCTCAAAGTGTCCGCCAAAATAATAAGCTTCCCGGGGCAATGTTCAACGGTCAAATCGAACTGTTGAACGAATAAAGCCCATCGGCTGACCCTTTCACTTGCCATGTTAGTTTTCATTATAAATGTTAGCGCTTTATGATCGGTGCGAATTACAACCTGAAAACCATACACAATCTTCTTCCAGTATTGCAAAGCGCTGACTATGGACAACATCTCTAATTCAGTGATGGTGTACTTCACTTCATGTTTCCGTAATTTCCGGCTCATGAACGCGATATACGTTTTCCTACTTGAGTCATTAGGATCTTCCTGGAGTAGCACGGCTCCTATGCCTATGGTAGAGGCGTCCGTTTGAATAATGAACTTGATGTTGAAATCGGAATATCCTAGTTTTACATTTTGTAATAACCGCTGTTTGGTTTTCGCGAAGGCTTCTTCACATGACTGGTCCCACTTCCAGCGATTATTCTTTCTAAGGAGATCTTGCAACGGTGCGACGACTGTAGTGTAATCCGGACAATGGTCGGCAAAGAACTGACACATTCCGAGAAATTGCCGAACATGTTTGATCTTCGTAGGCTTCGGAAACATCCTAATCGCCTCAATTTTCAACGGGTTTGGCCGCACACCCCCTCCATCTACGAGGTGATCCAAAAACAAAACTTCTTTCTGACAGAAATGCGATTTCGATAAGTTTACCTTAAAGTTATGCTTTCCTAAATCCGTGAGAACTTCATTGATGTTTTCCAGGTGTTCTGAAAGCGTCTCCGTGGCTACCAAGATGTCGCCCACATATCTTATAGTTGCTTCTTTGACCTTCGGACTCAGATTCCTGTCGAGAGCTCGGATAAGTACTGATCCTGCATTTTTAATACCGAACGGGAGCCGATTAAAAACGTAAGTTTGCTGGTCAAATAAAAATCCGGTCAACAATTTGGACTTTTCCTCCAACAGTATGTGGTGAAAGGATGCAGTCAGATCGAAAGTTGAAAAATATTCCATACTTCGGAATTTCTTGAAGATTTCTTTGATTGCCGGGGCTTGTTCATACTCCGGAACCAATCTCTCATTTATGGCCCGCGCATCTAAGCAAATGCGCACGGAACCATCAGGTTTCTTGACCACTACCAGTGGGTTTAAAAATGGCGTCGGTGATTTTGAAATTAACCCACTCTCTTCCATATCACTAATGGCTTCTCTAACTTGCGGATAAAATTTCTCAGCAATTGGATAAACCTTTTTCTTGTATGGAGACCAGTCATTTACATTTAATTCGTAGGTAAAATTTTGAATTTTTCCCGGTTTTGTGTTGAAAGTATCCCGATGTTTCTCTAGGATTTCACTTAAGATTTTCTTCTCATTTGGATCAATAATTGCTTCGTTAACCTTAGCTGCAATGGCCCTTTCACAACTTCCATCTTGTTCTTGCAAATCTGCGGCAAATAATTCGTGATCATCTGGCATCACCTCAACCTCCATTTCCTTCATAGAGCTTAAGGGTTTCCCTATCGGTTTTTCTTTAACGACTTCGGTGTTCCAGACTTCTTCACATTCTTCCCTTTCTATCTCTGGATTCATAATGGTATCCTCAACACCTGCCTCGTGCCTAAATTTGACGGAGTTATCTCCCATGTCGATTACAGCGTGGTATTCAGTCATGAAGTCAGCCCCTATGATCAGGTTATAATTTATTTTATTCATGATGATGAAGGAATGTGCGAAAGTGGATTGACCGATTTCTATATCCAACAAGGCCTGATTTTTGCACACCACGGATTTATCTGGGATTATACCACGAATTTTGAGGTTAGAAACCGGAATTATAGGCATATTTATATTTGATTGCAATTCGTTTATCAGGATTTGCGAAACGACTGATACGCTCGCTCCAGTGTCAATGAGTGAGCGTACCCTTAAGTGGCTAATCCTCGTGTAAATCACTGGTAAGCGCTTCACCTCCTTACAACTCCGTGTTTCAGGGTCATTGATTAATTCATCGGAAGTCACGATCCATGTGTCGACTTCCGCGATGGTCCATTTATCGTTTAAAAATTGACGTTTTTTTTCGCCCCAAGCACTCGTTCTGAGTTGAACGTAGGTGCATTCGGGTTCAAATTTCCACCGTCATTCCTTGCCTGTTGCATTGGCAAGCTTTCTGCGCCGCCAACTTCCTCTTCATGGCTTCGATTCTGGATAGCATCCTTCCATTTCCTCTTATTTAATTCAGCGAGGTACTGTTGAGTTTCTTGGTGCCGATCCTCCATATCTCTACGGGATTCCTCCGTGTAAGGTCTTCGGTTACTGTGATTTCTTCCGTGGTATGGCTGAGTTTCGCTCCTTCCCCTTTGATATCCACGGTATCCCCTTTCTCCTCGGAATTTATCATGATTCATTTGCCGGTTGCTTTCCGCGAATCCTCCTCGGTGATTCCATTGTCGGGGTCTCCATCCTGGATCATACATCCTCTTGGGTTCTGGATCGGTACTCGTTCCTTGACTTCTAGTACTGATGGTTCTAGTTTCCGTCTGCCTCTCGACGTTATTTATCTGTTGCTCTCTAGGCCTGGGTTGCCTCTGGTTAGAGTGATACGTGGTCTGATCTAATTGACGTAACAGAGCTTCCGCTTGTACTGCAGTCAGAATATTCGACGCAATCATCATCCGCTGGACCTCAAATGGTAACTGCTTCCCGATAGCGCTAATGAGTTCTGTCTCACTTACCGGATTGTCTAATTCCCGCATCTTATGAAATTGGGATACGAAATACTCTGAATATTTAGTTGGGGACGATGTTGAATAACGTCTAGAATACAACTCCAACCTAAGATCTTGCTGTTCTTGGATACTCCAGAATTTTTGCAAAAACGCCTGTCGGAATCCCATGAAATCCTCGAATGTGTATAAGAAGGCCCTGAACCACATTGCAGGTGCTCCGTCCAAAAACTTCTCTACAGTTCGTAATTGCCGCTCCGCCGGAATTTTATTTTCACTAATATAGTTAGTGATCTCGCGGATGAAGCCTTTAGGGGTTATATGTCCTCGAGCGTCGTATCTAGGTGGTTTGTCGTCTGACATTTTGATGACGTGGACCACAGATGTCGGAAGGGCATTTGATGATGACGATCCGTCTCCTACTTCAAACTTAAGTCCGGTCGTATCGGCTTGTGACATGCCTTCCTTTTTATGAAAGCCCTGATTGTCTGGGGTCTCGAACTCTCGGTACTGGAGATGGAAGTCCTGAAGTTACCCTGGCTGTTCTAACCTGGCCTTGACCTGTTCCAGATCCTTTCTAATCTCATCCAGCCTTTCGGTATTACTGTCGGACATTTGCTTGGACACTGAATTCTGCCCCGTGTGGACCTTAAATTGTTCCACTATTCTGACCTCTGTGTCAGCGATCGTCTGGCTTTGTTCCGCTAACCCATCAGTCTTACTGAACAATACTATATTTGCCTCCTCACACTGTGTGAGTCTACGGCTACGATCTTCCGAATTCGTTTTTATATCCTGAATTTCATTTCTGAGACCGGCTACTAGTACTAGGGTACGAACAGTTTCACCTCGTAACTCATCGATTCCCTTTTCGTGCCTGTCCAACGTATTTGCAGTATGTGCACCTTTACTTTCCACGTGGCTTCGGATGATATCGTTTTCCTTGCGACATTCACCCCTCACCTCTTCGATGTGCGCCTTTAAATCTTCGCGGTCGACCAACCTCTGAGCTGAAATCTCCTGAATACTGGCCTTTAATTTCTCCTTAATTTCGTTACGTTCTAGTAACGCCTCATCCCTGAATCGGTCAACCTTTTCATTGACACTAATAATACAAGAGTCGATATGCCCTTTCAATTCGTCCTTAGCGAAATGACACGCTTCCTGGACTTGGGTCATTCGGTCCCGTAATTCTCGTCCTAGCGATATACTGGCGGCATGAACCTCAGCTATTTGTTTTGTGAGTTTTATTTTATTAAATTTACACGCGGCCTGTACCATCTCGAGTTTATTTTCTAACGATACGTTAGCGGCATGTATTTGTTCCGTCAGTTCCTGTCTATTAGTCTCAATTTTACGCTCTAGTGAAACACTCGCGGCCTGAACTATAGATGTCAGTTCCTGTTTAGTAGAAACACTAGCGGCCTGAACTATAGATGTCAGTTCCTGTTTAGTAGAAACATTAGCGGCCTGAACTATAGATGTCAGTTCCTGTTTAGTAGAAACACTAGCGGCCTGAACTATAGATGTCAGTTCCTGTTTAGTAGAAACATTTGCGGCCTGAATTTGTTCCGTAGTTATAGCCAAATCTCGCATTAAATCTTCCAAAGTGAGAGCTTTCACCTCTCCCTGTCCTTCTAACTGTTCAACTTGGAGACGCTCCCCACCTTCGTCTGACATTATATCAAATGAGAAAAGAGGGCCGATCAGCCTCTCATCCTATCGCACACGATTACGACAATTTTGGGTTTAGGCCCTATCATACGGTTATATCCTCGTTAATAATTTCTAAATTTTTTTAATTTCCAAATTCAAAACCAAAACAATATTTTTCGCTTTCACATAGCGAATTATTATATAACGTAATTCAAATTTGCATGTTAATTGCCATCACGTGCTTATAATGCCTGAAATTCATGTCATTAGTCACTCAAGACCATGACAATAACAACAACAACAATCGATAATACAACGATGGAAAACTTGAAGTCACCTTGTCTTGAAATAATTTAAATTTAACTTACACAGTTCCATTATCTTTTTTTTAATACTTGAATCTGGTTCTCAGTCACATTTTTACCAAATACAGTATTCCTAATAAAATTTGCCTATATAAAATTCCTGCCCATGGATAGTTACATTTATGGGGAGTCTCACTAAATCACAATAAATTTTAATTTTATAGAATAGGGAATTATTAATTTAATGAGCCTTTATAGCAATAACTACTCTTGTATAATTATCAAGTCTAGCCCCGTTCGAAACTAACCTTACTTTAACATGAATTACTACTTGACATATCTAAAACCACTATTTAACTTAACCGTGATGCGGTCAAAATTTAATTAAATATCCCGATTGGGTTTACATTTAAGTTAAACAACTGGGCCTATCTATAATGAAATCGGGCACTGAGCTGGTCGCTAATAACATCGTCGCTAATACAAAAAAAATTTCAGATGTTTTTTTTGCGTAAAAAAAATATAAAGTCACACGTTGCTCAAACATGATGCAATAGGCCCTGTTACGTTGGGCGCCATTATGCACCCGCCCACCTCCTGAGTCCCAGACTAGCATTTATCTCAGGGGTGATCAGTTCGAAAACGATAAAAAAATTATATAAAGAAAATCAAAAAAATATATATATCGGCGCATCAAATGAACACAGGGATGAACGGGGCATGCAAATTTAAGGTTACGGGGGACGACTCATTCATGGATACAAATTTTTGACTCCACAATAGGACTGGGAAGTGACAACTTAAATTCCATGGGCATACTGGACTAACTACAATGAAAAGATATGGAAACTGTTTCCTATTGAAATTGCAATGAAGAGCAATTTATTCACTTATTTTGCATACTACACATGATGACAATTTTACATTGGGACACTTTAATCCTGAAAAATAAATGACATAATACTTGGATTTTACCTCACTACTCTGGTAGTGTAAAACATCTGGTGAATTCGCCCCAATTGGTTACTGGGGATCGAATTCACATCCGTATGATTGGACGTTTCACCGCTGGAGATCTTCTTTCGGAGACGAAGGCACGACAGTAACTTTTTACTGTCGTCTCCTCGTTCCGTTTGGACATGAGACACTTCCGGTATGTACATTCTGGTGAGCCGGACACCCACCGTAGAAAATGTTATCGCCTCGAAAAAACGGGAATTTATAATACGGACAAACTCTAGCCTATTATTTCCAGATTCACAAACACACCAGGTAGAGTTCATTAACTCAAAAGCTACTTTAATATTTACACTTGTCAATACGACAAGACGTACGGAAAGGTTCATTACTATGCTCTGACCATGAAAACATGTGCCGTCCGTGGGTTATTTACGTATCTACTGCTAACAATCTCCCCGTGAAAACCCAACATCTGGTTCAGAGCAGTTCGACACAGGATGACTGTCCCTATCATATCCTCCTATGATTATTAACTAATATCATTACCATTCTTTATCTGATCATTATCATATTCTTTGACTACCATCAATTAATTTATTATTATCATTAATTTCAATTATAATCCTGTATTTGATTATTATCCTTTGTCATCCGGGATGATTATATGCCAACCCTTGCCGACGTTTCAAACGAAGGGTCGTTCTTCCTCCTAATTTATCCGCACAATATAATGATCAGCTTCCTCATAAATATTATTATTATTATTATTATTATTATTATATTCGTAACAATGAATCATCGCCCATTAAATATCTTAATTTCCTTTCATCATAATTATTATTCTCAAATTATTAATGCAAGTTCTTTATCTTCTGCTCCTTCAACTTTTTCATTATTATTATTATTATTATTATTATTATTATTATTATTATTATTAGTGGAAATCGTGATTATCGTAACCCGTAATCATCCTTGCTATCATACCTCAACTTCTCGCTCTTATTATTTTCATCAAAAAAAATAAAAAAGTAGCTTCATTGGTTATTCTTCTTCTCCTTCTTCAAATATTTTATTTTTTATTATTATTAGTTAAAAATCTCAATTCTTTCATTTCAACTCCCAACATCATTATTATGTCCAAAATATAAAAAAAGTAAATTCTTCAAAAACAAAAAAAGTAGCTTAGTTTTTATTTATTATTATTATTATTAATAATGGAAAGATGATATTTTAATTTCCACGCTTTAGAATTTAGTCACATATGTTAAATCCCGTTATGAACCACTAAGATCTGCTTTATATCGGTCGGGACAACACGGTATTCGGGACCGTACCTTCACTCTCGTACTGCCGTTAATTTTATATGGGGACACTTGTCCTCCCAAGACACATCTCACAACCTATGGCACATCGCGGCTGGGCAAATACCTCCAATGCCGGCGATTGCTAAACTATTCCTTCCAATTTGAAGTCCATTTCCTTTCATCGGAACTCTTCAAACATTTAATTCATAAAATAATCCTCGGTGCGTGGATTCTACCACTAATAACACCGGCATATGCATTTATATCATCTTAGGCCTTGAGACTCATCTATTTCATCATTACAAACAATACGGCTCAATTTATTTCACGCCGGATATTCGTCCCTCATGACTTCCAACTCTAAATATGGGCTCAAATCATTCTGGGCTTTTAACATATCGTGACCATTCTAATTCACGTGCCTATATCGCTTTTAAACAAAATTTTAATGGTTAAATTAAAGTCCAAAAACGTAAAATCAACAATTTACGTAAAATCAAACTGATTACGCGAATGAAAGTTTTTAACGCTACATGTCATCTCCACATGGATTATTATATTTGCACTGGCTAACTCGCGAAGCACCGTCATTATTATTATTATACTTTAACTTGCACACGCCCAAATATTATTATTATTATTATTATTATTTTACTTTCCTTTGTCAACACACAAACATGATTATTATTAGTATTTTAATGACCTTCCGTACGCAACACAAATCTTACATACTCTGGCTCTTTCGTAATCTGGCTGTCTAATATAAATTATTCCTAATTAAAATACAAATGATCACCGCAGTGAATGAAATTCAAATAAATGGGTTAGCACAAAAAAGAATTTAACACTTGAAATGAACTTAAGTCAAAGTATTACAAACAGCATGCATTAATTGAAAGAAATATATCCCATATTTACATTATATACAACAAACAAATACTCAAATTAATTAATCTAACCCATTATTACGTTAATATAAATTAGTTCGTCCGTCTAACAAAAAAATAAAATCATGGACTCGGGAAGCGGACCATGTTAAGTAACCATAATTAATTTACACTGAACCCCGTTTAGTCGCGATAACATCCCCCAATATCAAAATTGTGTACTCATTCCTATGTAGAATTCCATTGTCTCGTAGCAGATGAGATATAGGCCTTACGGCCCCATGGTGATCTACTCGTCCATCATGTCGCACAATACAAATTTAACACAATAAAACACTTCTGGGTGACTACCCATGATTAATACCTTATTACACTATTCTACACAGGAATACTAATAACAAAAAAACACTTATAGGTGCTCCTAGACCCCTGACACTCGCACAATATAATCTTCATATACGCCCGAAACACACGTCGTGGCAAATTACGACGAAATGTCGTTCATTTGAACCGGCGCGTATCGCGTCTTCAACCGGCACTTCCTGGTTTATTTCTAAGCCGTCTTGATAATCGCCTAGCTCCTATGGTTCCCTGCTCGGATAGTTATTCACCGTCTATCTTGAGGTGTTTACTTCAGGGTCCGCACACTGCCTTCCAAAGGTACTATCGGCGTTCCGTTAGTTATTTATTATTTAATCACCTGACATTGATTAAATTCAACATACAGTTGTACTGATTAGTTACACTCGGTACTATGGATAATTTCACTGTTCGTATTCATTCTCCTAATAATTCACGCACTTTCAGCTTTAACTGACTTCGAATGCGTCCCGAGGTACTGACTTACAGAGTCAACGTGTCAGAGTCTCAACTACTTCATACGACTGACACGACTGGTGACCGATAACGACTGGTGACTGGTAAGAACTGAGTGATGTGAGGTTCGCTACTGGACTTTTATGGACGATATGATTTCCCGCCGGGGTCATCCGCGGTCAACTCCTGGAGAGGGGGGTTGGTTATCCTAAATCGGCATATGCAGGCGGATTTGGATCTCTTGCTTTATCCTACTTAATACACTGGCGATATACATTCATGTGTCGTATTCTGAACTCCTATCGTTCGGTGATCATGGAAATATCACTTAAAATCTGTCCTCCACGTTTCGCGCGCTAACTCGGCGTCCCTGATGGCGTGCTCATCTCGACCAATGGCGAGATAGCGTGGGTCATTTCCACGAATTCATTACTTTAATTTATTACGATTACAATTAATCAACATGGGAACGATATCACAAAAATCCCCTCTATTCAATTATGTGGTTGGAATAATTTAATTATTGTTATAGGAGAAGCTAACTGGAGTTCACTCTGAGTTTTTCTTATGTTGGTTTATCTGCGGGCCTGTGATAAATTTTCTCATTGGTCAACACCGCTTCGGTTAGTTTGAAATCTCTTCCTTGTAACGTTGACAACACCAAATGCCTCGGGCGTGGAAAAACTGGCACGTCACATTCTCGGTATTGGTGATACATCCGCTCGCCCTTGGTCCGAAATATATACTCTTTCACTTCCTCGAAGTCATTATTCTGTTGTTGTGAGCTCTAGATTTAATCCTCTTATCTTCTGGCCAAGAAACATTTTCCCCCTAATTACAAGCTTACACTGTGGCGACTGAGAGTCGCGATATGTCTAGCTATGTTGAAATTATCCCGTCCACACAAAACTGACACTGTATTTCATTTAATATTTCTATATATCTGTATTTCTCATATCAAAATCAAATCATGAAACTAGGGCCTATCTCATCAGGGTACATTACGTATACTTAAACATGTTGGTGGGTCTTAGTATAGGAATCTGTTAAGTACAAACGTAAACGACAAACATATTAGAGGAACGATGATACATTTGTACAATTGGAAGTTGAGCAAATCTACGCTTTAGTGTCCCAGATAACATTATCAGGAGCATCAGAGGAATCACAATCAACTGGAAATATAGCTCTTCCAGGAGTGCTTAATCATGTGAAGAGTATGGGGACACTGAACTGATTGTGGATAGGTACATGAAGGTTGATCCTATATGGAATGATGTAATCACTATTGCGTGTTTTTGTGATGGTTGGATGTAATGATGAAATATATAGATCCATAGGTTCAGCAAGGGAAGTTGCACCAGGTGAAATTGTTGTTACCTGTATGTGTCTATCCGGCATTACGAATATATTTTGTTCATGGAGAGAATGAATCCAGAACCACACTACATTTTTTCCAACAACATTAGGAAAGAGAGAGTTATCCCATCATTGTTCAAGAATACTCTTGCCTGCTTTCATTGTGAGCAAGTTATTATATGTTGCGAGGTCGGATTATGTCGTGTTGCACAAGGGAACCAAATGTACCACTTGGCTTATCTAAGACAAGCAGAAATGGAGACGTTTACATTCCATGGATATAATGGGCTGAATTGTGTGCGAATGTGATATTGAAGACGCTGATGATCGGCTCTCTTTCATCGATGTCAGATATTGTGCGGTCGCTATGAATTTCCCATTGGTCGGCATTCCGAATTTCAGATCATGAATAATTAGGAACGATATTATCAGTGAATTCAATACCAAATGTCGTGTATTCCCATCGCCTTATATCATGCAATGGCAGTAGATTAGCCCTAACATCTTGAAAATTAGACCGCACGTACTCCGAAATGCACGTGAGTTTCACACGTTCTTCCCTTGTTGTTCAAATATCTATATATATAAAAAAAGAGTTTTGTTTGTACATTGCTCAGAATTTGAAAAGAATGGTATTACTGTATCGGTCATGTCCATAGTAACAAGGAAATGCACTTTTTATTTTTCCGTAATTTCTGTCTGTCTGTCTGTCTGTCTGTCTGTCTGTCTGTCTGTCTGTCTGTCTGTCTGTATGTATGTATGTACACACATCACTAGAAAACGGCTAAAGCGAACTTAATGAAAATTGGTACGCAAAGTAGGGGAATACGTCGCTACAATCTAGGCCATAATTAATTTTATTCACACTGATAGAAATGGTAGTTTAGGGGAAGGCCGAAAAGTTAATTTACAATTATTTATGGTATTAGTGGTCCTATCTTAATAAAAATTGGTATGCAAGTTTGGGGAATAAGTCGCTATAATCTAGTGTACCATTCTGTTAGTTATAAGAATGGATATTTAACGCTGATAAAATAATGCGCAATAGGACGCTAACTGTGAGGGCGTGATGCTATACAGAGCGCGGGAATCGAGAAGGGGATTCCCGAGGCAAGGCGTGGTCATGTGCGACGAAGAAAGAATATGTGAGGAAGAAATAAAGAGAGATGGGATTTTGTCTGGGGGAGAGACCTGCCATCTTAACAGAGATTTTCAGCGGGAACAGACAGGCTCACCACGCTTTGGAAATTGAGTCATAATTCCTATATTTGAAGGTTTTACAAGAGAGTAATAGGATGGGAATCGGTGCCAGAATTTTCCAAAGCCATAGATACCTCAAAGTCTATTAATTTATAATCGAATAAATAACTACGTGGGAGGCCGACTGCCGTGAGAAAATGTTTCGAGGCCACATGCCAATCTCAAGTTGTTTCCCGGGACTTCCCAGCGAGTCGCGTGGGTTCCTGGATTCTATAAGAGCAGAGAAAGGTGGAAGGAGGTGATCAGTCCATGATAAGACCGCGGTCCGTGCACGTCGCGTTTCTGCTGATACTCGCGCCAGAAACCTTTGTTTAGGACAAAGACTGTGATTACTTTAATGCAGTTGCGCTAATGTTTATTCAATGAATCGGTGATCCATAAACTTTCCAGCAATTATTCAATCGTATGATTGTATTTAGACGCTTTACAGTGAGGTCGCAAGTGCCTAATTAACTGACTGTAGACAATGCCGTACATGTAGACTTCATCATGAAGCGGTACAGGTAACCACGTAAATATACTGTGAAGTGCGGAAGAAGTGCAAGTATAAACTAAAGTCATTTGTGTTATTCCCGCTATACTTATGGGTCTGAATCAGTCGAGCATGAGATAACGACAATTTTTCGACCGATTAGGTTGCTGATTTCAGATAGTAGATATATTGCCTATATACATTCGTGTGCGGTTAAGCAGCTAAAGGGGAACAATGATTTTTAACGTCGCAGATCGCCAGTACTGATTTTTGCCTCGAAAATTAAATAAAGGTACCGAGAATGTTGTGCTGTTAATAAATTTGGCATTTCATTCCAGTGAAGACCCGTGACGTGTTTCAAGAGACGTGTGATACGAGACCTGCCGACCACAACCTCAAGAAGAAGGCTTCATGAACGAGCCATCCCTCAAGAAGACGGCTTCATGAACGGGCAACCCATGGAGACTGGACGCAGAGGATCGACCCAGGACCACATCGCTACCATGATGGGCTGAGCAGGCACAGCCTAACCCTGACAGAGGGATAAAGAGGTCTCCAAGATGATAGATAAGTGAACAATAATTAATATATATGTGTAGGGTTGGGGGGGTTGTTATGCAGAAATACGGTGATTAATATGTAAATATAGTAAGGAGTAGGATTACGGCCCATTAGGCCATTTATTAAGGTATTTCCTTTATATATTTTAGGATAATGCATATACATGTTTTTATTTTATCGTTTATAGAAAGCAAGGATTAAGGTAGTTTAAATGATAGTGTGACTGTACACATAGTCGTAGGGAAGCTTATGTACGAGCTTAAATCAATGTTTCTTAGTGCCCGGCATCAGACGACATATGCTTGTAATTATAGGTTAATTATGATAGAGTACCCTTATGTTGGGAAGGGAATCTGTATGCATGATGTAGAGCACGCATGCGGCCAGGATTTAATTGTTTACTCCATGTCTATATTGAGTTGGGTTGACTGTGAGTGTAATGAAAATACCCCGTAGGCTATGTCAGGTATATTTGCGACCCCTTGTACTATGCCAAGTAAGGGATTGAACCCTAGACTTGAGGGTTAATTGGAACGCGTCGCATTAGGCTGACGGTGAGATGGATGTGTATAACTATGTGTAATACTCCAGATGGTATAATCGAGACCCAGGGCGGTCTGTCACGGACATTGGATAGTGCAGACACGTATGTGATTTCCTCACTCATTTATTTGTGGCGATCTTTGTCAAGTGTCGAGACAAGGTCGAGGTAGAGCTGAGCTCCGCATGTTTGAAAACTAGGTTATGTTTTTATTTTGTTTGTGCGAAGGGTGTTTCACGGCCCAAGACTTGGAGGTCGTTTCCCCTGCTTGCACAGCAGGGAGTCTCGCAGCCATTTTTAAAATACAAGGGGAGGGGTGGAATTCCTTCTCGCAGGCGAGACAAGCATGCGACGGTGGCTTCATTCATTCATCCTTTCTTTCTCTCATACTTTCTTTATTTGTTGTAAATGGCGATGCGTTAAGTAGAAACTGGGCACTAAGAAAACTTGCTTAATCAGTACATTTTGTAAATATAATGTTTGTTTGAATGGACCTTGGTTCATATCCATAATAGAAAGGTATTTCATGCGAGATTAGAAAGGTTATGCCTGTAGTTGTAGGTTCAAACTTATTATCTTTGTTGTGTGCACTTTCCCAAAAATGTGTGGGGATCTTTTAGTGGCGTTATTTCTGCAGGACAATTTCTCACCCTAGCATCATATATTTTATGTGCAGGTACAGTGAGGCTGTTCCGAGTAAGGACACATTTGTTTATTGGGTTCACTTATCGATTCTCCGCACGACAAATCAACCAGCTAGTGCATAATTTTTTTATGTTTATCTTATTTATGATATGAGCCTTTTGGGCATCCATTTTAGCACTATTAGTGCAATCAATTGTAATATAAAAGAAAAGAAATGTTGATTTAAGAATACACAACTTTTGCTCAAGATGTCAGTAGGTGCGTTTGTGTTCCTCATTTCGTAAGCATACGTATAGAACAAATTATTTTTTTTATCTCCCTACTCTCGTTCACAAGAACCCTGTAAACGACCTTTCCTGCCGACTGCAGTTGGGCTGGCGCATTCATCAAATAGCAGGTAAGAAGGTAAGATCGACATTGCAGTGTTGTTTATGCCCTATAGGGTACAATAAAATGGCTGCCAATGGCGTGTGGCGAGAGTATCGTGAGGGAGGATAATAATATCGACGGTAACGTACTAATTTGCTTTAGTTGTGTGTGACGAGTGTATTAGATGCAGACGCTACGAATATCCAAGTTAGGATACAAAACGTGGCTGAATGAGAGTGGATCATTAATTACGTGTTTTCTTTGATAAATGAGGAACTAGGACAGAGAAGCTAGTGTTTGGCATTGAATCTGTCCGAATCTTAACCCATATTTAGTAATGGCGAATATAGGTACAGGAGATTGTTGTCAAAAATAATGATAGGTTTTATTGATCTTTATGAGGATGATTTCTTTCAGATAAACCATTTTTACCAGATTACACCGTTATTTCGGTTAAATTAAATAATATGGTATTTGCATTTGTTCAAAATTTGTCAATTTTGTGGTTCATATGTATAGTGACAGAGCATAAGTTGATGGAAAGAAATTTAATGAAACTTCGAGTTATGGTGTCGTGCGGAGGAAGACCTCAGATTTCTCTCCGGAAGGGTTGGCGTATTCTCAGTGTAATAAAATGTCTTTGACATTAGAGGAGATAAGCGAGCTATTGAAGGCAGGATTAGAGACACAGATGTCCGAAATCAGGGCGCAGATAGCTGCTGTAAAATCACAGGTTAATGACGTAAGTGAAAAACAGATGAGTAAAATTGAGGAGCAGAAAGTCGAGTTAGAGACTCAGGTAGCTGCGATAAAATCACAGGTTAATGACGTAAGTGAAAAACAGATAAATAAAACTGAGGAGCAGTTAATAGGACTAGAAGCCCGCACGAAAGAACAATTAACGGCTTTAGAAGAGCACATGAATGCTAAATTAGACCGGTTAATGGCGGATAATCAGCAGACGCAGACACGGCTCGGAAAATTGAGTGAGAAATTAGAGAATGTACGCATTTGCTGTCGGAAAAATACAGAGGAGTTGAAGAGGCAACTGTCAAACTTGAAAGAGGAAACAGGAGAGCAAGTCGTTGCACTAAAGAAGGCAGTTGAAGTGTTAGAAGAAAGGACGATGAATAATGAAATGGCAATCGAAGGGACTAAAGCAGAGGTGGCTAGTTTGAAAGCTCGGGTAGAACAAAATGAGATGAAGATAACTGCCAGGACGTTAGGATCAGAACTACCAGCAGGTCAGAAAGTTGAAAATACACACTCCAGCTTCATGGCTAGTTTGGAGAACGTAGAGAACACTGTTGAGGTAGAAAGGCAAGGCGAAGCGACCCTAGCTTCTCAGATAACCAACGAGGGGGAGAACAGCGCCAGTAGGTCTGAGACGACTAATGCTGCAACGATGACAGATGAAGGTAACAGCCTCCACGGAGCAGAATTGGAAGGGAAGTTCAAGGCCGACAGAGTTAATTTAAGGCGTGAAAGAATTCCAGCTGAACAGCGTACCCAAGAGATGACGGCAGGCTTTAAAGTGAATCCAAAACAACCCACACTACACAAAAATGCTAGCCGACGGAAGAAAAGGAAGAAAGGTCTGCAACTTACGATGAAAGGGTGCTATTCCGAATCGTACCGATGGTCAAGTAAGAAGAGGGGACGACGAAGAAGAGGAAACCGGCTCTATAGAAGAAGAAGGAGATGGCTACTGGTACCGCGCGCGAAACATAGGACCAAATTACGGAACAAGAAAGGCCGATATTATTATGGGAATTCCGGTAGAAAGCGGAAGAAGAAAAGGGGAACCTTGAACTCTAAGCTCAAGAAAACGGAGCTGGAGATAGTTAAATGTATCTCACCTAATGGACCCTCATTGCTACAGGTTGAATCGGAGACAGATTAGACCAAGAGGGCTGGCGTCGAGAATAAGTTGTATCATATGTAAATGAAATTTTACCATAGTTATAAGTACCTGTAAATACTATATAATTGTATGCAAGAAACTTAGAAATTACTCCAACACGAGACTGCCCCCAGTCAACCGTCAGCTAGATTTTATCACATGTTTGCCGAACTATATGTGGGACCTTATCGTATTGTAAAGTGTTACGATAACAATGCATACAGGGTACGAAGCTTGGACGGTAGGACTGAGAAGGTATTCAATGCGGCCAATCTTAAAATTTATGTTCCCAGAGGACAAATGCCAATCGAGGACAACATCGAGAATGTAGAGATGGAGGAAGAAGAGGACGATGGAGTAGAAGATGAAGAAGAAGAAGAAGAAGACGTGGTAGGCGCAGACGAAGTACCGGGGACGCACGACGATGAAAATGAAACCTTTGACCACAATCCGAATGAAGTATCCCTAAATGTAGGAAAGGTAGAAGAAGTTCGCCGCAAAGTAAAGCAATAATAGGAAGGGCTGAAGTGGAGTGCACGGAATGTTCGGGGAATAATAGAAAATTCTTGGCTTTGTTGGATACATACTACAGAATTCGAAAGGAGCGTGAGGAACTATTGGAGCAAGTTCCGAAAACGCCACAGGATGGCTCGGAATGAAAGAAAAGGCCACGCGAGCGTTAAATATCAGACGCAAAGAAAAATACAAAAAAATAAGATTTTTTTCATATTTTTCTTTAGTGTGTGGGGAAGCAAATGTACCATTCTATTAGTTATAAGAATGGATATTTAACGCTGATAAAATAATGCGCAATAGGACGCTAACTGTGAGGGCGTGATGCTATACAGAGCGCGGGAATCGAGAAGGGGATTCCCGAGGCAAGGCGTGGTCATGTGCGACGAAGAAAGAATATGTGAGGAAGAAATAAAGAGAGATGGGATTTTGTCTGGGGGAGAGACCTGCCATCTTAACAGAGATTTTCAGCGGGAACAGACAGGCTCACCACGCTATGGAAATTGAGTCATAATTCCTATATTTGAAGGTTTTACAGGAGAGTAATAGGATGGGAATCGGTGCCAGAATTTTCCGAAGCCATAGATACCTCAAAGTCTATTAATTTATAATCGAATAAATAACTACGTGGGAGGCCGACTGCCGTAAGAAAATGTTTCGAGGCCACATGCCAATCTCAAGTTGTTTCCCGGGACTTCCCAGCGAGTCGCGTGGGTTCCTGGATTCTATAAGAGCAGAGAAAGGTGGAAGGAGGTGATCAGTCCATGATAAGACCGCGGTCCGTGCACGTCGCGTTTCTGCTGATACTCGCGCCAGAAACCTTTGTTTAGGACAAAGACTGTGATTACTTTAATGCAGTTGCGCTAATGTTTATTCAATGAATCGGTGATCCATAAACTTTCCAGCAATTATTCAATCGTATGATTGTATTTAGACGCTTTACAGTGAGGTCGCAAGTGCCTAATTAACTGACTGTAGACAATGCCGTACATGTAGACTTCATCATGAAGCGGTACGGGTAACCACGTAAATATACTGTGAAGTGCGGAAGAAGTGCAAGTATAAACTAAAGTCATTTGTGTTATTCCCGCTATACTTATGGGTCTGAATCAGTCGAGCATGAGATAACGACAATTTTTCGACCGATTAGGTTGCTGATTTCAGATAGTAGATATATTGCCTATATACATTCGTGTGCGGTTAAGCAGCTAAAGGGGAACAATGATTTTTAACGTCGCAGATCGCCAGTACTGATTTTTGCCTCGAAAATTAAATAAAGGTACCGAGAATGCTGTGCTGTTAATAAATTAGGCATTTCATTCCAGTGAAGACCCGTGACGTGTTTCAAGAGACGTGTGATACGAGACCTGCCGACCACAACCTCAAGAAGAAGGCTTCATGAACGAGCCATCCCTCAAGAAGACGGCTTCATGAACGGGCAACCCATGGAGACTGGACGCAGAGGATCGACCCAGGACCACATCGCTACCATGATGGGCTGAGCAGGCACAGCCTAACCCTGACAGAGGGATAAAGAGGTCTCCAAGATGATAGATAAGTGAACAATAATTAATATATATGTGTAGGGTTGGGGGGGTTGTTATGCAGAAATACGGTGATTAATTTGTAAATATAGTAAGGAGTAGGATTACGGCCCATTAGGCCATTTATTAAGGTATTTCCTTTATATATTTTAGGATAAGTCATATACATGTTTTTATTTTATCGTTTATAGAAAGCAAGGATTAAGGTAGTTTAAATGATAGTGTGACTGTACACATAGTCGTAGGGAAGCTTATGTACGAGCTTAAATCAATGTTTCTTAGTGCCCGGCATCAGACGACATATGCTTGTAATTATAGGTTAATTATGATAGAGTACCCTTATGTTGGGAAGGGAATCTGTATGCATGATGTAGAGCACGCATGCGGCCAGGATTTAATTGTTTACTCCATGTCTATATTGAGTTGGGTTGACTGTGAGTGTAATGAAAATACCCCGTAGGCTATGTCAGGTATATTTGCGACCCCTTGTACTATGCCAAGTAAGGGATTGAACCCTAGACTTGAGGGTTAATTGGAACGCGTCGCATTAGGCTGACGGTGAGATGGATGTGTATAACTATGTGTAATACTCCAGATGGTATAATCGAGACCCAGGGCGGTCTGTCACGGACATTGGATAGTGCAGACACGTATGTGATTTCCTCACTCATTTATTTGTGGCGATCTTTGTCAAGTGTCGAGACAAGGTCGAGGTAGAGCTGAGCTCCGCATGTTTGAAAACTAGGTTATGTTTTTATTTTGTTTGTGCGAAGGGTGTTTCACGGCCCAAGACTTGGAGGTCGTTTCCCCTGCTTGCACAGCAGGGAGTCTCGCAGCCATTTTTAAAATACAAGGGGAGGGGTGGAATTCCTTCTCGCAGGCGAGACAAGCATGCGACGGTGGCTTCATTCATTCATCCTTTCTTTCTCTCATACTTTCTTTATTTGTTGTAAATGGCGATGCGTTAAGTAGAAACTGGGCACTAAGAAAACTTGCTTAATCAGTACATTTTGTAAATATAATGTTTGTTTGAATGGACCTTGGTTCATATCCATAATAGAAAGGTATTTCATGCGAGATTAGAAAGGTTATGCCTGTAGTTGTAGGTTCAAACTTATTATCTTTGTTGTGTGCACTTTCCCAAAAATGTGTGGGGATCTTTTAGTGGCGTTATTTCTGCAGGACAATTTCTCACCCTGGCATCATATATTTTATGTGCAGTTACAGTGAGGCTGTTCCGAGTAAGGACACATTTGTTTATTGGGTTCACTTATCGATTCTCCGCACGACAAATCAACCAGCTAGTGCATAATTTTTTTATGTTTATCTTATTTATGATATGAGCCTTTTGGGCATCCATTTTAGCACTATTAGTGCAATCAATTGTAATATAAAAGAAAAGAAATGTTGATTTAAGAATACACAGCTTTTGCTCAAGATGTCAGTAGGTGCGTTTGTGTTCCTCATTTCGTAAGCATACGTATAGAACAAATTATTTTTTTTATCTCCCTACTCTCGTTCACAAGAACCCTGTAAACGACCTTTCCTGCCGACTGCAGTTGGGCTGGCGCATTCATCAAATAGCAGGTAAGAAGGTAAGATCGACATTGCAGTGTTGTTTATGCCCTATAGGGTACACTAGGCTATAAATAATTTTATTCATGCTGAGTCAAATGGTAGTTTAGGGGAAGGCCTAAAACTTAATCCTTAAAAATTTGCATTATTAGTGGTCCTATCTCATTGGAAATTGGTATACAAAGTCGGAGAATGAGCTACTGTAATCTAGACTATAAAGCATTTAATTCACCCTGAGTGAAATGGTAGTTTTGAAGAAGGCCTAAAATTTAATTCTCAAATATTTATATTATTAGTGGTCGTATCGATCAATACTACATAACCAAAGTTATATAGAATTAAATTTCCGACCATTTATGTCTTATACATTTTACCATACCGGCTATGGTAACACAGATATTCATGAATATGTATTTTTGTTGCGAAGTCCATATCAACGCCGAGTCAAGAGAAAATGGGTTAACATAATTTAATAAAAATCGGTATATAGAGTCGGGGAATAAGAAACTACAGTCTAAGCTATAAAGAATTTTATTCACCCTGGATGAAACTGTAGTTTAGGGGGAGGCGCCTAAAATGTAATTGTTAAATACCTCTGTTACTGGTTCTATCGAAAAGTACTACATAACAAAGGTTATAGAAAACACAATTTCCGATCATTTATGTTTTATTCAGTTTTAACGTACCGACTATGATAAGAGTGGTATTTCAGAGTCGGAAGAAAACTAAATGTGAAGGGTTACAATATCAACATTATACTGACCATTGTTTGTTGTGATGTTCTTTGTCTCTTATGCTGCCTCTCAACTCCGATAGATGGGATTAGTGCTGCGTAGCGAGTACAATAGCCTGACTGAATATTGGCGGGAAATAGCCGGGGAGTTAGAAAATTTTCTTCTTTAGCATGCTATTCCTTTGGTTCATATATTTTTCTGATACAGCTGGTACGTAACACACTGGTTCATCATAGTATTCCGGCTGTTTAATCCCTACTCTGACGCACTGTTTTGAATGAGCAGTGGGCATAGCTACTTACGGCAGAGGCTCACTTACTAGAGTAGTAGTAGTAGCAGCAGCAGTAGTATGCACTGGTCTTGAATAACAATTAGGGCTATTCCAAATTATAGCACCACAATTCACTAAATAACTCATAACTCAACCCTGAAAAGAGCCGCTTCTTCCGTTTCATTTTTATTAAATTCTACATTCATTGTATTCCAAATTAACAGTGAAGAGGGGGTTTCATTCTTGGCTTGGAGGAAACATTTGCCTCCAAGTCAGATAGATTTTTCCGCCGCCAGTGTAGTGAACTGATACTTTCCGACTCATCGGGTACTCATAGGAAACAGATTAGTAAAAGGGCATAGTTTTTGCCCTGGGAGTCGCCACTATTCGACCCCCTCCCCGCCGAAGAGGCACGAAGAATGTTCACGGCTCACGGTAGTCTGCGGCTTGGTCATTCCAGCTCTGGAACTTTGGACTTTTAGATCGGCAGCTTAGTCCTGTTCGTTAAAAGTGAGAAAATGTCTGGTTTTTCATTTGATCGAGTATTTCATATGAAAGCATTGCTTTCAATCGCGCCATTCCTACTGACGTTATTGTAATGTATGTTCATTTCAGTTGGGAAAACCACTAAGGCAGTCTTTCTGAGGAATTTAAAAGGCAGGTAGAGAGTGAGTTCCTACCATTATAATGAAAATATCCCAACCTGATTGTGACTGATGGTGTGCAAGCGGGTCTACCATTACAGTGAGAATTCCCTAACTCAGTCTTCATATGAGAAAAGATGTTTGGTGACTTCCCCGTCGCGTTTCTAGGGTAACGTTAAGAGCTATGCAATTTCATACAATCTTGCTCACAGCATGCACACTACCTAACCTAGAATTCTGTATGCAATATAGAATTCCGTAGCGAAGCACGGGTACATCAGCTAGTCTTTGATAAGGAGGTCGATAGCTGCTGTCCTTGACCAGTGATGTATCTTCTTCTTCTTCTTCCACTTTTTCCACACCTGTGGGGTCGCGGGTGTGAACTGTGTAGCACATGTGGATTTGGCCCTGTTTTACAGTCGAATGCCCTTCCTGACGCGGATCCTATATGGAGGGATGTAATCACTATTGCGTGTTTTTGTGATGGTTGGATGTAATGCGTTGTCTGAATGTGAAGAGTAAAGTGTTGGGACAAACACAAACACCCATTCTCCGAGGCAGAATAATTAATAAGACGCAATTAAAATTCCCGACCCGGCCGGGAATAGAACCGGGGACCTTCTGAACTGAAGGCCTCAACGCTGACCATTCAGCCAAAGTGACCAAGTGATGCATGATTGTTTTTAATGATCATTTTTTTGTTTTTATCTTCAATTACCCTATTGACATAATAGGAACATTTTTAGCTACATCATTATTCAAAGATCATTAATTCAAAGGTTCGGAAGGCATTTACATCAGGTTTTCGTCCTCCAGGTTTTAAGCGATAGTGGAGTCTGTTAGTTTCTTTATCTGACTGAAAATAGTGTTAGCAATTTTTCTTCCTCATGTGCTTCACGTGGTGAGGACGGTAATTCAATGTGGAGATGACTCCATTATTATTTGCGTCAATTCTCATTGTGCGAGATACAGTTACAAATACACAATCTCATGAATTCACATATAAAGTATAGATTCACAAACGTAAACAACTAAAAGGGGCATACAAATTAAAACCGAACACCCACCAAAACACACATTCCACTCGAAAGGTGACAATACTGTTATTACGTAACGATACTGCCAACTGCAGTTGTTGGATTATATCTTTGTTGGTGCGCGGTAGAGGTGTGATAAATGGTTATTTTTGTGTAACTGCTACATCTATCACTGCTACAATAAAGTAACTGTTAAAAATAACAGTTAAAATAACGTCCAACGTTACCTTTTATTGGTCACAGCCTGGTTACGGCTTCAAGCTTGTCTGTGTTGCGAAGTCCCATTATTTATTCACTCGCACAGGCGCGGACGCATCACCACACTGCTGAAAGTCGGTACATCAAAACACACATTCCTATCTGCTATAAAGTTACCGACAGGCAGACAACGAATGAAATGAGAAGACAACATAGCGTCTTTTCTGAAATCTAGAGGAGTGAGCTTGACAATGCCCCGATCAATGATAGAAGACAAGAAAACATGATGATCTGTCTGCCGAACCTCGACACAAGCCGGTACAAGAGGATCGATTAAGTATAATGAAGTAATGTTATGTTATCTATAACACCAATATGGAAAGTTAGCACACTAATTTATTTACGGCACATGAACAATTATACGTGTGAAAATTAAAATAATATTATAATGTAGATAGCCCTGTGCGATGTCTGAATCAACTTTTACCCCTGAGCAGTTCCCACTTCCCAGTTACTTTTTTCACTAGTACGTTATTCTATTGTCGTTACTCGGGAACATGTTATTTTTTTGTCATCGTTACATTTGTAACAGTGACAGGCATGTAAGTGTGAGAAAGTAACTGCTACGTTATTTTTCGGCCATGTCTAGTGCGCGAACTGGTCTAGTGTGCTCGTCCGGCTGTAGAAATGAAGCCAAGCAAAGAAGAGCAGAGAAGTGAGGTTCATTTTCTGGTGGCTAAGGGTGCTGAAGTACACGAAACTCATCGTTTCATGTCTGCTGTGTATGACGGCCACTGTATGTCTATGAAAACTGTACACAACTGGCATAGGAAATTTCGATAAGGGCGCACATCTCTGCAAGTCGATGCACGCCCAGGACAGGCCCCTCGATCCTGCGCCTGATGTGATAGAGCGGATAGATGGCCTTATCCGGAAAATTTGACGAATCACGGAGGGATAGATTCGTGTTCAGGTCGGCATTTGACACGGCTCCGTGCATGCCATTATCAAAGATCATTTTCATTTCCGCAAAATTTGCGTGCAGTGGGTTCCTCATCAATTGACGGAGGGACAAAAGACTGACAGAATGGCGTTATGTCTGAGTCATCTGCAGCGGTACCACGAGGGAAAATATGCGTTTCTGTTCCGTATCATCACAACTGACGAAACGTGGTGCCACTATTTCGAAGGCTACGCTCCAACGAATTGGTTGGGAGAAACTTCAACAACCTTCGTATAGCCCAGAACTTTCACCTTGTAATGCTCACAATTTTGGCGACCTGAAGGGAGACATTCGAAGACGTCGGTTTCTTTCCGACAAGGAAGTGCTAGAGTGCGTGCGGATGAGAATCTGTCAGCGACCTACATTTTTCTACATACAGTAACTGGAATTTATCGTCTCGCCTCCCAGTGGAATAACGGTATTAACGCTTTTGTTAATTTTGAATAAAACCATTCCATGTTCGCGGTCTGGCGGGAGTTCGGTTTGTATTTGGACTCACTCAGAATGGCGTTCTAATGTGCTGCCACAATAGTATGCTGTTACACGCCAAGATCATCACTTGCTGCTTATCGGTAGTGGAGGAATCAGTATGGACAGCTAAAACTTGCGTTATTGCCATCTTCTGTTTCATTTATGTCCATTTACTAAGGATGAGATAAATACTCGCCAGGCGCAATGCGAACGTTCCATGTGAGCTACTCAACTTGTCGAGGTCAGAAGAGAACAAAAGTTGAATAAAGAGGATCAGGGAACAAAGATGAAAATGAGGAGTGGAACCATTGCCATACTCAGCTAAGGGATTTGTGATCGGCAACCCACTCTCTCAAGCTGAAAATCCTTGGGAAAGTTCCCATTTAAAACATAACTTACGACAAGCAGGGGATATCATTAAGGTTTTGTTTACCCCAACAGACAGAGAAAGTCAATAAAGTTACAAGAATACCAAAAAGTAAGTGTTTTGCCTCCACAGAACTCTTAGTTGGTGGGGTGGTGATTATTGTTTTAAGAGGATGTACAACTGGGCAATCATCCTCTATTGGAAGAGGTCCGACACCTCGAAGAATGAGGTGTCGACGAAAGAAAGGGCCAATAGGGCGTGAAAAAAAATCTTGACCTCACAAATCTAACATTTTCTTCCGATGAAATGAGTTTTGCAAGAAATACATTGTTTTAAAAAACACCGAATTTGCAACAAGAGCCTCCGTGGCTCAGGTGGCAGCGCACCGGGCTCTCACCGCTGGGTTTCGTCGTTCAAATCTCGGGCACTCCATGTGAGATTTGTGCTGGACAAAGCGGAGGCGGGACAGTTTTTCTACGGGTACTCCGGTTTTCCCTGTCATCTTTCATTCCAGAAACACACTCCAGTATCATTTCACTTCATCTGTAATTTAATCCTTGCCCCAGAGGAGTGCGACACGCTTCGACTGCCTGCACAATTCCTATCCTCGCCGCTAGATAGCGGCTTCATTCATTCCATTCCTGACCCGGTCGAATGACTGGAAACAGGCTGTGGATATTCCATTTTAATTTTTGTCCAATTTTGCAACACTGTATTTTAAGAGCTAGCTCGTGTTGCATACCTAGCTTGTAATCGAACTGGGCAGTCCCCCGCTGGCAAATGAAGCTTGTTTAAATAAATCATATTTTCTCGAAAAGTACTTGTCCGATTTTCAAACTAATTACGGTGCTGAATTTGATGTGTTTGTATGTTCAAGACTATGTGCAGAAAACAGTGTAGTTCTATTTAAGAAAACGAAGGTAGTATCATTATCTTAGAAGATAGTGATGGCGTAGAAAAGTACTGTAAGTCCGATTGTGATCCACTTGGTACTATTACTGAAAGCGAAAACAGAAACCTCCATACATTTTATCATAGTGTATTTATGAGTACAGAAGAAATAATGTGTATTTGTCAGAAAAAAGCAAAGAGTTCGATTCAGTGGGACCCGGATTTAATTTCCTGTCGGGTCATGGATTTTAACTTGGTCTCGTCAATTCCTCTAGCTCGGTGACTGGGTTTTTGTGTCCGTCTTAACATTACAAACTACCATAGAACCTAACGTGCTGTGAAAGAATGTAAAACAACGCGCTCTTTGTTGTACCGTGAAATCATATTTTAAGATTTATTTGCAATGAGGGCCATTTGAAATGCTGTGTTATTTTTACATTTTCTAGATACGTATTATGATCCTCTGTGCATTATAAAATAATAATACGCGCAAATTTCATCATTCAACTTTTATGAAACATAACGAATTGGTAAACCACTAAATGAATTATTGCTACTAGTCCAGTAGGATACTGTTTGTTTTACCACTTACTGTACAATTATTTGTTGGACCTCGGATGGAAAGCAAATTCTTCTGCCTTTGTTTCTATGACACTGATGATAATGGAGGTTTTACTTTTATTTTCATGATCATCATTATAAATGTTCCATCACCCAACCAGTCATCTTAGGTTATTCAAGGCCTAGTTAGAACACTGTCAGTAAATATAAAGATCGGCGCTGGTTATAGCAAAATTAAAAACTTCTGTAGACAGGAATGTCGTGATAAGGAATTGTTGCAGGTGGATACCAAATGTGTGTTTCACGATATCTATACATTCCAATACACACAGAAACTATCCTTGCTTCAAGCGTCCCATGACTGACTTTTGCCGAACCCTGAACAGCGCACGATAGCTTACCAATGAACTGTGCTTCACATGTGCTATTTACATAATTAGAAATAGGTGTCTCTTACCTAACTCAACGATATTATATGTTACTTTCCGTGGACAAATTTGAAAGGAATATTCTGTAACTTTGAATAAAGTACTATACCGTAAACTGGAAAAGGAAATTTAAGAGAAAATCATTCGACACAATATCACTCTGCTGTTGAATTGGAGTAACAATGAATCTCTTGCATCATCTCACTGTAACTGGAAGAGAGATCTGTATTTTTTTCGACAGATCAAGTGACACCGGGACTTCGATCACGTAGCTATCAGATTGCATTCGGGAGATAGTGGGTTCGAATCCCATTGGTGGCAGCCCTGAAGGTGGTTTTCTGCGGTTTCCCATTTGCACACCAGCCAAATACCGGGGCTGTGCCCTAATTAAGGCAACGGCCGCTTCCTTCCTACCCCTAGGCCTTTTCTGTCGCATCGTCGCCATAAGACCTATCTGTGTCGGTGCGACGTATAGCACGTTGTAAAATATATATATTCGAATGGTTCATAACATCGTACCAACTTCGATAGGATTTTTGGCGACACGACGATGGAATAGGAAAGAATTAGGAGTAAAAATGGAAAGATTTTGGCCTGAATTAAGGTACTGCCGCAGAATCATGTAAAAAAAAAAGGTAAACCACGGAAACTCATCTTGAGGGCGACCAGTTCTGGGGTTCGAACGAAACGTTAACAGCTACATGATCCGAACTAGCTGCCAACTCACTCAGTTGAAGAGAGCTACTCGAGAACTACGGTACAGGGTAACAAAGAATAGTAGTGATCACTTTTGCACGATATAAGACAATGTACTTTACCTCCGCTCATTGCTTAGTAACGTAATTTTACAACTAACAAGATACTGTAAATACTGTACCTATGGTACTTCACCTTACATTAGTGCATTTCTTGATATTAACGTCAACTCTGCAAGTTAAACACCAACGAGTGTCTTCAGAAAACAATACCAAACTGACCACCAGTGACGTTGCTGATATCATAAAAAGTAAGCCATCCTAACTGTCAAATAAGTCAGTATTGCTAAGGAACGGTACATGTTGCGGATTTATGAAAAAGAAAAGAATTATCAGCTTTGAAGGTTTGTAAGTTCACAAATAAAATAACAGTTCAATTCTTATGCTATACACCGAGTGCAGACGTTTACTTATAAGATATTAGCAATGTTAGGGTGAGTTCAAGTAATGTGGTACCGAAAATAACTACGGTATAACTCACTTCCAGATCGCATTTGATTTGCTACTATATTACACATACGAGTATGTAGGGTTAGGAAGTTGATGACCAAAAGGACAACATATTTAAGAAAATATGCCTTGGAATCCAGGTAAATACGACCCTGAAACTACAAAATATGACTTTAATTTCCCTACAAGTGATATGAGTCGTTAACTCATGTATGTCTTTGTGAAATGATAAAGTCGTTACTAACGACTCATTTCATTAGATCCGTGTTGCTGGGCAACCGTTTAATGAATATCGTCGAACTTTGCACTAATCAATAGTTCAGTTCGTTGGCTATTTCGTTTCATCTAGCTGAATTATCGAATAGGTTTTTTGCTTATGTACTGTCTGAACCAAATCTTAGCGCCAGTTGCTCGAAGCGCCACACCGCATGGCAGTGTTCTATTTTTGTTCTACTTGATTGGTTAGTGTTTCAATAAACTAAAATGTGCGATCCATGTTATTCTGACGATATTCGGGATATGTTAGAAGAAGATTATAAAAATTATGTTTTCAGTGATGACAGTGATTTGCCAGGTGACGAAATACCAAAAGCAGTTTCTTTGAGTGGTGACTCGTCAGAAAACGAGGATGATAAAAAGAAAGTGGAGCAAATTCTGGTGCCCTGAGTGTAATTGCGGCGTTTATCTTACTTGCTACCTTAAGTTGAAACACTTCTACAGTCCCATAGTAAAGGGGAGGAAAAGAAAAACTCTTGCAAGTGACTCGAAGTAAAGAATTATGCCTGAAGAGGAGATGCACATAGTTTTGGTTTTTTGTACATAACTTTCCGTTCTTTAGTTTTACGGTAAATATGTACTCTAAGTCTTTTGTTGCTAACAAAATAGTGAACATTTTATACATTTACCTTTTGTTTCAGTCTGTTATAGTTTTGAAGCTACGAACAGTGAAAGTTGAAACATTTTTTTTTTTCAAAAGTGAAAAATTGTAATTCACCCCCCCCCCCCCACTAAAATGGAATCAAGGCGTGTACCCAATATTATTACAAATTCACATTCTCTAGTTTATACTGAACAAAATGATATGTAATATGATGTATTTTACCGTCATTTTGTATTTTTTATGAATTTTTAAAAGAAACTTGTACTAAGACGTTACAGTCGCTTATCACTTAAGAGGTTTTTACGTATCACTTGGAGGGTTAAGAAAATATGCCTTGAAATCCAGGTAAATACGACATAGAAACTACAAAATATGACTTTTTAATTTTACGGATAGGTCGCAAGTGTTAAGATTAGTCTATTACTAACATTAAACATCTTAAATAAGAAAACATGATCAGCGATAATACACCAGAAACAATTAATCATACAAACTGACAGAGAGCTACATTACGCTAAAACTTTCAACATTCATTCAGTACCATAGACTTGAGCTGCAGTTCTCGCTCGGTTTCCCTTAAAAAAGGAAAAGACGCTGCTTTATGATAAATCTGTCGGCGTAAGTTGGAAAAAACTGCCTAGCAGGAAATTTATTATCGTACGTACCTCTTAATCTTCTTATCTGGCAGCATTGCACATCACGACCATGTGCATTCTTAGGGTGTCAAACAGAAATCTCCTACGAAGGTCGTTCAGTACCTTTATTGTACTGGGAGAAGCTCCTTTCTACGTCACATGACGTCACAGGAGCGTATTTAAACATAGTCAATTCACTGCTGCTTAGCTGCGAGTCGCCTTCGCCTAAACCAGGTCCCCCTGTAAAATACCACTAATTCTCCACGATGGTGCGTATCCCTTACTAGGGGCCGATGACCTAGCTGTTAGGCCCCTTTAAAGACCAAACAACAACATCATCATCATCATCATCATCATCATCATCATCATCGTATCCCTCATTTACACCAAGTATATTACAGAGTTTCTTCTTCATCGTAACCGACACTCTACCTCTTGCTTATTCTCCTTTGGGTATCAAACATTGACATAATTCTAAACCAGCAGTTCCTAGGCGAGGTACAGTTTTCGACAGATTTCTGCAATTTGAAGTAATACATAGTAATTTAAATGTTTAGTAGGAACCCAGTGATGATCAGTGGTGAGCCTGTGCAACAAGTAGCACAGTTCAAATGAAAATGAAATGGCGTATAACTGTTAGTGCTGGGAGTGTCCAGCAATATGTTCGACTCGCCAGGTGCAGGTCTTTTGATCTGACGTCCATAGGCGACCTGCGCGTCGTGATGAGGATGAAATGATGATGAAGACGACATATACACCCAGCCCCCGTGCCAGCGAAATTAACCAAGAATGGTTAAAATTCCCGAGCCTGCCGGGAATCGAACCCGGGACCCCTGTGACCAAAGTGAAGCATTTAGCTAAGGAGTCGGACTTGACTTACTTATTTCCTGTATCTCCTAAGTGGAGCATAGGGCATCAATGAACTTCCGCCACCGGACTCTGTTCTGCGCCATCGTCCTGATCTCTGTCCAGGTCTTCCCTCCTTCCTCCATCCCTTCTGCTATTACACTCCTCATCCATGTGTTTCTTGGTCTGCCTCTTCTGCTGCTACCTTGTGGGTTCCACTCCAAGGCTTGTCTTGCTATGTTGTCTTTATCTCGCCGTAATGTATGCCCGATCCACTTCCATTTACTACGACGCATCTCAATATCAATGGGTGTTTGATGGGGTTTTTTTTTCCACAGCTCTTCATTGGAGATTACTTGTAGCCACCATATGCTCAGGATATTCCTCAAACTTCTGTTCACAAATGTTTGAAGTCTGCTAATCAGTTGTTTGTTAGTCTTCCATGTTTCACACCCATAGAGCAGTACTGAGTTGACATTTGTATTGAAGATGCGTAGTTTGGTATAGGTGTTAAGTTCCCTTGATTTCCAGATTGTTCTCAGCATTGCAATTGCTCCTTTAGCCTTATTTATTCTATTTCCTATATCCTCTATAGTTCCTCCCTCAGGGGTGACTATACTTCCCAGGTAGCAAAACTGGTTTATTTGTTCGATCTCTTGGTTTCCTAAAAATAATAGTGCCTTGTTTCGGTTATTATAGCGCATCTCCTTGGTTTTCTTTCCATTTATCTTCACTCCCACCTCTGATGCTTCGGTTTTTAAATCATTCAGCTTTGATTCCATATCCTTAAAACTCTTGGCTAGCAAACACAAGTCATCCGCAAAGTCCAAGTCCTCAAACCTGCCTGTCAGTCCCCATTGAATTCCTCTTCGGCGATTCATTGCCTTCTTCATCATAAGATCCAGCACCATCAGAAATAGTATAGGTGACAGCAAACATCCTTGCTTAACTCCTGTGTTTACTGGGATGGGCTCAGACAACATACCCTGATGTAAAACTTGGCATGTGTAGTTCTTATACATTTCTTGGGTTATCTTTATAATTTTCTTTGGAATCTCAAACTCGTTCATGGATTTCCACATCATATTCCTCATTATATTATCAAATGCCTTTTCAAAGTCTACAAATAGTAGATACAGTGACGATTACAGCTCCGTGGATTGTTCTATAATTATGCGCAGTGTGTTGATCTGGTCTGTACAGGAGTAACCTTCTCTAAATCCTGCTTGTACTTTCCTCAGCCTTGAGTTAACTCGCTTTTTGATCCTTTCTAAAATTATTCGTGAGAGTACCTTACTTCGTATCGAAAGGAGGGTAATCTCTCTCCAGTTATCGCATTCTAATAAATCTCCTTTCTTCGGAAGCTTAATCAACAATCTTTACTTCCAATCTGTGGGGATCTTTTCTTCTTCCCAAATCATCTTGAAAAGTGGGAACAGAATCTCGACTGAAGTACCCACATCCACTTTCAAGGCCTCCGGTGTGATGTTGTCCATACCTGCCGCTTTGCCATTCTTTAGTTGTTCAATGGCCCTTTGGATCTCTGTTCTTGATGGCGTTTCTGTACTGATAGCAACATCATCTTGCTCTTCTACGGTCATCACCTCTGTCTCTTCTTTCTCGATTGTTTCACGATTCAAGATCTCCAGAAAGTATTCTCTCTATCTTTCTAGCTGTTCTTTTTGTGTGGACAATAATCTCCCATCTTTGGCTTTCACTGGCTTGTCAGATCTAGAAAACTTTCCTGTTAGTCTCTTGGTAATGTAGTAAAAGGTCTTACTATCATTGTTTTGTGCTGCCGTCTCAGCTCGTGTTGCAAGATTATTGATAAATGCTCGTTTGTCACGTCGAAATCTCCTCTTCACTATTTTGTTAAGTTCATTAAAGTCAGTTCTAGCTTATGCCTTCTCTTCTTGTGTTCTTGCAGTATCGAGTCTTTTCTTACATTCCTTCCTTTGATTCACGGCTTCCCATGTATCAGAAGTAATCTATTCCTCTCTCCCTTTTGCCTAAGACCTTTTCACAGGTATTAATTTAGGTACTCTCTATGCTCTTCCAATTATGTTCAGTATCCTGTCCTTCCTCCTCTCTTAGCTGTTGGAACCGTTTACTCAATTCTAGTGAAAAATATTGTTGCACCTCCTTATCCTTCAGTTTATCCCAATTATACTTTATCCTCCTCTTCTGATGAATGTGCGTAGTACTTGCAATCTTCAGTCGGAGCGTAGCTACTACTAAGTGATGGTCACTTCCCACATCTGCCCCCCTCTTGTTCCTCACATCCAAAAGGGAGGTTCGCCATGTCTTGCTGATAGTGAAATGGTCGATCTGATTCTCCGTTCTATGGTCAGGAGAAACCCACGTCACTTTATGGCAGTTCTTATGAGGGAAGATAGTACCTCCTATCACGAACCAGTGGTTACTACAAAATTCAATAAGTCTTTCGCCATTCTCATTTCTATTATCTATACCATGTTTTCCCATTATATTTTCTACTCCTTGGTTATCATTGCCAACTTTCGCATTCAGGTCTCCCATCACAACCATTATATCCCTTTTCTTTGCCTTTAACAGGATTCGATGTAGCTGACCATAAAATTGCTCTTTTTCTTCTTCTCCTGCCTCTGTTGGTGCATAACACTGCAGCACTGTAATTGGTCTTACTCTTGATGCAAATCGAGCTACTAGAATCCTTTCTGGGACTGGGTACCATTCTATCAAACTTTTCCTTGTCTTTTGAGTGATCAGTAATCCAACACCCCCTCTATGTTTTCTTCTCTTCCTGAGTACAGCAGCGTGTCCCCTTCCTGGGTCTTTATCTACCGAACCCTGTCCATCTCGTCTCACTCAAGCCTAGTATATCCAACCTGTATCGCTTCATCTCCCTAGATACTTCAGCCAATCTTCCTGCTTGCCACATTGTCTGTACATTCCACATTCCAATTCTCGTGTCCGATTTCATGCTAAAAGTCAAATCCATTTTATCCATCCGGCTTCTATTCATTGGTGTTTCTGTAATAGGTTAATCTCGGGCGTGTAGGTTATTGGCCTTCAGCACCCAAAGCCTGGTGAAGGGGCTGCCTTCTAAGTAGCCAGGCCTACTGATTTTCTGTCGGGGTTTCTTCCCTTAGCCTTTGAAGTTCCCACTTCTGACTACAAGGAAGCAGTTCCTCTTCTATTTTCCCCGAATATGAGGGTTGCCTCGTCCGTCAGTTCCCCCGTTCCGAAGTCCGTCTTCTCCGCCTTCACTGCCGTTGAGGTCTTCACCGTAACCCTGGCAAGGGACTCTTACATGGGACTACCATCCGGGTCAGCTGGACCAAGGTTTTTAAAGAGGTGTTACTCCTCTATCACTCGCCCTTTGTCCTGACTTGTGACAGGCAGAGCCTGGCTTCCCAAACATTGGGCCCAGGTTGGTGGGTTTTAAGAGTTGGACACAGTTCAAATAAGTTGGCAAGATCATAACGGAATACGTCAGTGTCACACGCAAATAAAAACACGAATAGTAATAGCAAAGCAAGCCTCGAGAGATGAACAGTCCCCTCTGTGCCAGGAAACAATGTCCCTCATATTACGTAAAAGAATAATAAAATCTCATGTTTGGTCTGTTGCGCTCTGTTGTGCTGAGACCTGGACATTAACCAAGAGTGATATTAAGAAGCTAGTGCTCTTTGAGATGTGGTATTGGCGTCGGCTGCAAAGGATAAGTTGGGTGGAGAAGAATACTAACACTGAGGTATTGAACACTGTCTAAGATAAGAGACAGCTGCTGAGTCAGATTAGGAAGAGGCAACTTTCTTGGTTGCGACATAGGCTTCGACACAGGAATGTGCTAATGGAAATTTTGAAAGTTAAAATATCAGGAAAACGCCTTCGTGGAAGAGCAAGAAAGACATTTGCGATGACATTTCCTGTGAACTCAGTATGCAGAAGCTATGCAGACGCAAAACATACTGCACAGGAACGACGCAGTTGGAAAAGACTCATCGCAGGTACAAATCAGTCATTAGACTGAATTGCTCTAAGAAGAAGATACAGTAATATTCCCGGAAAATCATTGGAAAGCAGTTCATACGCAATTTTTATTGACAATTCCTCACTACTGTCAAAAGCAGAAACAATTTTTCGTACAGTTTTGTAATATTCACAGTAGTATTCCACTGCATTAAGTCACGTTTCCCATCGGGTGAGCACTGGCTGAGGAGGAAGAGAAAGTGAAGAGGCGTGATCTTGAATCTGCCACCCACAGTGGTAAAATTACAAATATGTTCTTAATGTTTGATAGTAACTGATCAACATCAGGAAAATACTGCCGTATTTCTTCAGCAAATTTGTTCAACCAGTGAGCAAGACACGTTAAATGGGTCAAATTTGGGCAGAGTACCTTAAGTCGCCTTGTTGCTTTCACAATGTAAGGTTACTAACAACGAGATTCGTTTTAGGTTAACGTCACCATACCATAAAAGCTTCACAGCATTGCCAGAAAGTACTGCAATTGTGGAACATGGTTAGCTGCATCTAGAAACTCTGAATGAAGTAAATGTATGAGGTCTATTCAAAAAGAAATGAGCCGGACGCTATAAAATAAAACCGCTGAAAGGATCGTAAAGCAATTGCCTGCGAAAGAATGTGCAGTCCCTATAAGAGCGCTGAAGTCCTAAATTCGCCGATGAAGGGATATGGGTGCACGCTATGTGACGAAGGAGCGACCACAAGCACATATTGATCGTCCACTGCATCAAGTCGTGCTGAGAACAGTGAAACAGTAGAGCTTTTCCTGACAGCAGGAGTGAGGGGAACGAAAATCGAAGGATGGCACAAATGTACGGAGAGCACTGCATGTCCGTTGCAAGTGTCAAGGCATGGCACAAGCGATTGAGGGAAAGACGCATGTCCTTGGCCAATAATGCACGGTCTGGAACGCCACACCGCACGATGCCATTGTCCAGCAGGGAGTGAGCGTTGGAATTGTTCACGCCACCATTAAGGGCAGGTTGAAATTTCACTAATAGTACGCCTAATGGGTGCCTCACAGTATTCAACCAGCACAGGAAGCATGTCGAATGGACCTCTCTCTTGAACATCTGCTGCTGCGCTGTGCTAAGGAAAGGAATGCGTTCCTGTCACGAGTGGTCGCTGGAGACGAGACATGGTATCATCCCTTCGAACCCAAGTCAAAACGACAAAGTCTCCAGTGGAAGTATGCAGGGTCGTCGCAACCCAAACAATCCAATATGAGCTAAAGAAGGTTCTGAGAGGCAAACGATTTACCTCGGACACCGACGTCAAGCAGTACGTTCGGAACCTGGTTCACAACGCATCCCCAGGAATTTTACGAGGCGGCCATTCACCGTCTTATGTCGCAGTGGGACAAGAGCCTCAACAGTGCTGGGCAATACTTTTGAAATGACGGTTCATGTTTTCGTCAACTTTGTTAATAAACTCTGTTAACCAACAATGTTCATAGACGTATGTTACCGTTAATAAACAAAATAGCGTGTTCGTAAACTTTTCGGCCATGTTTATAAACAAAAATTTCAAATTTTGTGAATGAAAGTTTTCATTAACTTTCCGTGTTTTCGTTAATATTTGGGTTCGCACATGTGTGAAGGCGCAATTAAAGCATGCAAATTTGTCATCACGAATATGATGCTTTCTCATTTCTTTTAAAACTTGATTATCAAATCGAAAGTTCGAATGGGCAGTATTTTTAATTCTGTATCATATTATTTTCCCGCTCTCCAAAGCCCAGAATAACGGCAGAGGGGATGCGTCGTGCTGACCACACGGCCCCTCGAAATCTGCAGACCTTCGGGCTGAGCAGCGGTCACTGGGCAGGCCAAGGCCCTTTCAAGGGCGTTAAGTGCCGTGGGGGAGAATTATATTCTTTTAGCAATGTTCTAATGTAGTTTCATTTTCAGCTACGCTCCTCGCTGGATAACCTAACTTTCCATAATTACTCAATTATCATCAAAATAATACTATCCTAACTGGGTTAAATGAAGATTTTCTTTATTTCGTACCTTCTCCAGTTCCTTGAGATTGTTTAAAGCTTCACACACCTCAGGCACAAGAACTGGAATTGCTTGTTTTGGTACCTTACGGGGGAACGGTACGAAGTCGGACGGCGAATTTCGATTTAATTTTTACATATTCGTGAAGGTCTTTTTAAGCTGAAACAGGTAGTGCAAGTCTAATTTTTCGCTGGTATTTTTTAAGGGGGCATTTGGGGGCTCAAAGTTGACGGTGCGCGCCCTGAATTGTACAGTACATGCTGGCACGCGTCAGCGCTCACGGCCAGCGGCTGCCCTGCCTCGCCTTCCCTCTCCACTCCTTCAGTTCTCCTCTGTCCCCTACCACATACGGCTGCCAACAGTTGTGTATATGAGACGGCGAGTCCTATTCTATTCGGTCAAGTTCTCCACGACTCATGGCTATTCCACATACAGGAGATCGCATTGGATTCTTTACTTTGTTATGGCCACTTGCAACATTATTGCAGCTCTTATTAACGCCTACGGTGTTAATATTCAGGAAGCTACAGGGCTTTCTGATGAAGAGCAAATCATGTATACACAAATAAGTATAACGTTTGATGCAATTTTGGTGGGGAAATGCGAATTTATTCAGGAGGAAGAAGCCGTTTGCGTTGATTCAGAAGAAGAAGATGGCATTGGGGAGGGGACAACAACACCGAAAAAACGCAAACACGGAGATGAGTTTAACGAAGATAACAAGTCTTGTGATGGCCGAGGAAGACTATGTAAGTCAGTGGAAGATTGTGATTCAGAATCATTGTTGAACATGTATCAAAAAATAAAGGAACGAGGACCTATGAATGCCGTACGGAAGTATAAGAAGACTCGGAGACAAATTTATGGAATCGTTAACCACGTTGAACACAATGGAGAAATTAGGAAATGTGCGATGCTTCGAGCTTATGTGAAAGAAGTGTTCACCAAGGCAAGGATGCGTTGGAATGGCGTATGGCTTTTAGTGCCGGGAGTGTCCGAAGACATGTTCGGCTCGCCAGGTGCAGGTCTTTTGATTTGACTCCCGTAGGCGACCTGCGCGTCGTGATGAGGATGAAATGATGGTGAAGACGACACATATACCCAGCCCCCGTGCCAGAGAAATTAACCAATGATGGTTAAAATTCACGACCATGCCGCGAATCGAACCCGGGACCCCTATGACCAAAGGCCAGCACGCTAAACATTTAGCCATGGAGCCGGACAAGGATGCGTTATTTATAAGTCACAGTTCTTTTTCCCCAAACACTCTCTCCAAAGCGAGTCATACTTGACAAACCTTAAAGGGCGTTTCAAAATTCGGTTCCGAAAAGTAGCCAAACTAGTCAGTAAAACGTTTAAAACAGGCCAAGAAGTACGACACAAAGTGGCTAAAAAGTTTGTTACATTCATTAATGAATTGCAAGAAAAGAAAGAGATCCCGGATGCCAATATCTGGATATCGGACCAGTCCGGATTTGAGTACGAAATGGCAGCACAGAGAAGTTATGATTTTCGTGGTGTGAAAGACGTTCTTGCTACGCTTGTTTGCCGCAATAGTTTTACGCACTCCCACACAGTGCAATATCACATTTCTAAAGACGGAGAAATGGGACACTTGTTCTTGGTCGTTTTCCAAGAAATTAATGGAAAGTTTGGACCTAGAGTACAAGAAAGTATCAAAGCCTACATGGATGCCTTTAAATATGTCGTAATTGATTGTTCATCTTCCGGGAAAATGAGGAAAAGGCATGTACGTGACTGGTTTCAAAACGTTTTCCATCCGCAATTACAGGAAGACGGAATAAATCTTCTTCTCATAGATTCATTCAGTAGCCAGGGCAAAAATGCACAACTTGTATCCCTGACACGGCCAGTCAAAATTAAAACCCAAAAACAGACTTTTCATTTTATCTAATCAAATACTAGCGCATAACCAATTACAAGCTGATTGTTTTGTACCAATGCTGAAATATGCTTGGAAAGCGGGTGGCTATTCCATTACTGACAATATACCACAATTTCATTCTGTCTCACAAGCGAATTTTCATGATTTAACTGATAAAAAGTGTGCTGGAAATGATTGTACCAATTTTTCGTTTATAAGGTGCGCACATTGTTGTCTTGTGTTTTGTTATTCACATTTTGTGTTAGATTTTCACTATCATGCCATGAACAATGGTCCAATGCCAGACTGTGTTAGAATAAAGTCATTTATTGAACACTTGGAATGTCATGATGATGCAGATGATATTTGATTATGTATTATTTGTATGTTAAGTAGTGATTTGTAAACAATTTCATTGTTTATTTATTCCATAATGAATTCATCTTTTTAAATAAAATGTCCCAACCAACGTCAGTCTTCACCCGTAACCCCCTGTTTACAACTGTAGGCAGCCGTATGTGGTGGGGAAGAGAAGAGAACCGAAGGAGAGGAGAGGGAAGGCGAGGCAAGACAGCCGCTGGCTGTGAGCGCTGACGTATGCTGGCATGTACTGTACAATTCATTGCACGCACCGTCAACTTTGAGCTCCCAAATGGCACCTTAAAAAGGACCAGCGAAAAATTAGACTTCCACTACCTGTTCCAGCTTAAAAAGACCTTCACGAATATGTAAAAATCAAATCGAAATTCGCCGTCCGACTTCGTATCGTTCCCTCGTTAGACATATGTATAAGTGAAATGTAGGAGTCACCTGTTGCTAGCAAGCTTATAGTTATGCCTAGCCTGTCATTAATGGAGGCGGCTTTCCGATATTCTGTATAATTTCTTACAATTTCAGGTCCAATTACTGCCAAAAATTACTGTGATGTGGGAGCATTCTCAAGAAAATTTTCGAAGTCTGCTGCATCATGAATTAAAAATTGTGACCTAAGTGTTCTCTTCAAACTTAATTCTGAGCGCCTTTCCAATATTTTTTCTTTGGCACACTTTGCGTATGCGCTTGTATTCATTCGTGTACACCAAAACAATGAAAGCTACAGGTGTAACTATTTTCTTCTTTCTGGCCATATGCATCGTAACATCACAAACAGCACTTCTCGCACAGTTGAAAAAATTTGCTAACAAACGTTTATTAACTATGTTGAGAAATGTTTTCACTAATAATGTTTTATTATCTCTGATTCGTTAACATTGTTTATAAACTTTGGCGTGGACTAGTCATAATTAGACCCGCTAAGAAGGAACTATGCGAGAGATTAGATGGAATTTCATTGTTTATTTATGGTGTGAAAATGTTGCTCATAGGGTCGGTTAGTGCATGCATTTCAGTGGGCTTGGCAGACTGATATGTAATAGCAACTTCTTGCTCGGTGAGGAAAGAAACGGGAAACTGCTTCACTCCTCATTTCACTAGTACGCCTCCTCAGTGATACCTAGGCCATCTATGGCAGCTGATGGTGAACCTATTGACGATCCGAACAGCCTTAGGGCTGATAACTGAACATTATTATTATTATTATTATTATTATTATTATTATTATTATTATTATTATTATTATTATTATTATTATTATTATTATCATTATTATTATTACACGACGTGTTATAGCGTAATTACACTCATTCCTTCTGCACAGGTATAACACAATATACTGCACTATGGGACTGATACGTATTCTTCACACACAATTTACTTATATTCATCTAAATACTGTTTCTTTATTACCGCTGGGCGTGGGATCGAGGTTAAATGTCTAACATCAGGATACGACGGCTCGCTGATAAACAGATCCTCTTATACATCGATGCTTCTACTGTACACTGGTCTAAAAGGATGCGTATCAGTAGATACCATGTCTGAGCAGATAGTCCCTTACCTCCTAGAGTCAGCGCCGTGGCCACTCAGTTTTCTGAATGTTGCCTATTTTAGTCGTGCACCAATATGCTGCGTGCTCACAACAACTCATTTCCTTTTCTATGACGATTTGAGGTGTAGATGTGCTCTACAGATGTAAAAATATTACATATATAAACGTTGGACTACATTTTCGTCAGCTCCACGTTCTAATAACTGATGTTTGGACGATACAATTGATATTACACGTGGACTTATGATCGTAAGGGGAAGCGGCAACATGTCTGTTCTCTTTCTTTGTGTGAAATTGGAATGAAATAGATAAACATTCACATATGCGAATCGTATTACCTTACATATTGAAACTGCTATGTAGCCTATAATGAATAAGAAAATTTCTCTTCCAGAATCATCGGGGGGACGAAGTGAAGAATCTGAAGCAGTCATAAACCCATCTATAGTAAGTACCCAGACTTAGGGGCAAAAGATCCACATGGGTCGACGCCTCCAACAAATAGCATTTTAAAAAAGTACCTAGACTTCACTTTCAACTATTTTTTTTTACAAGTTGCTTTACGTCGCACCAACACAGATAGGTCTTATGGCGACGATGGGATGGGAAAAGACCAGGAGTTGGAAAGAAGTGACCGTGGCCTTATTTAATGTACAGCCCCAGCATTTGCCTTGTGTGAAAATGGGAAACCACGGAAAACCATCTTCAGTGCTCCCGACAGTGGGGCTCGAACTCACTATCTCCCGGACTTTTAACTTTTTCTTTTTGCTAGAGGCTTTACGTCGCGCCGACGCAGATAGGTCTTATGTCGACGATGGGATAAGAAAGGCCTAGGAGTTGGAAGGAAGCGGCCGTGGCCTTAATTAGGGTACAGCCCCAGCATTTGCCTGGTGTGAAAATGGGAAACCACGGAAAACCATTTTCAGGGCTGCCGATAGTGGGATTCGAACCTACTATCTCCCGGATGCAAGCTCACAGCCGCGCACCTCTACGCGCACGGCCAACTCACCCGGTCTTTAAACTTTTTTTTTTTTTTTTTGCTAGTTGCATTACGTCGCACCGACACAGATAGGTCTTATGGCGACGATGGGACAGGAAAGGGCTAGGAGTGGGAAGGAAGCGGCCGTGGCCTTAATTAAGGTACAGCCCCAGCATTTGCCTGGTGTGAAAATGAGAAACCACGGAAAACCATTTTCAGGGCTACCGAGAGTGGGGTTCGAACCTACTATCTCCCGAATACTGGATACTGGCAGCACTTAAGCGACTGCAGCTATCGAGCTCGGTCTTTTAACTATTAAGAGCAGGGTTTGTCAACAGTAGAGGGCAAGTCTATACTATAATACTTGTGTTACAAACTTCTATGGCTTCCATTGATGTACAGTGTGTGTATCTTCTCTGTGCCATAGAAGTGTATAGCCCAAGGTACATAGGGCCTAGTCCAGTTTGCTGCTCTCTTTGTACTACATCTGTGTGATCAGAAACCAATTGCTCATTGAGGCCTTCATGTGATGGAGCTAAAGCATCTGTTAGTCCTTAGAGAGGCATGCCGTAACATATGCAATTTAAATGTGAGTGTGAGTATCAACATGGTATCTTACGTAAGGTATGGTATCTGACGTAAGGTTTAATATAATAACGTATATTGTCCTGCCAATGAAAACAGAGGAAACCACATACATTTCACTGGTTACTTTGAGTTTTCAGTTATAGTTTGTGATTATTATTAGTATTACTACCCTTAACCACATTACAACAGGTCAATGAATTTGTCTATCTTGGGCAACTTGTAAACCTGAAAGGGGACTTAAGACCGGAAATCTTCCGACGTATCAAACTAGGATGGCAAGCCTACGGAAGAAATTCTTCAGTCTTCAAATCCAACATGCCACCCCACCTAAAGAAGATAGTCTTTGACCAGAGTGTTCTCCCCGTACTGACTTACGGTTGTGAAACCTGGACATTGAGCGAGTTTGTTAAGCAAAAACTCAGAACAACCCAAAGAGCTATGGAACGGTTCATGCTAGGCTTGACGAAGAAAGACAGGAAGAGAGCAGATTACATCAGGTCAGTCACAAAGGTCAGTGACATTTTAGAAAGGGTATTTACCCTAAAATGGCAGTGGGCAGGCCATGTTGCTCGGAGAACAGATGGTAGGTGGACAAAGTTTGTGCTTGAGTGGTGTCCGAAAGATCATCTCAGACCAAGGGGAAGACCACCGGACAGATGGGATAAAGACATCCGGAAGATTACTGGGATCAATTGGCAGAACATCGCTCAAGACCGTCCCAGATGGAGAGACCTCATGAAAACCTACCTTGCTTCGGACTTAAAGAGGCCACATTGTAAAAACGATTGAATATGGCTGATAGTGATAGTGATAGTGATATCAAAATTACCACGACTACGAGACGGCTGAGTTGTGAAGTGAAATACTAACTCTCAACGACAACCCTATCGATCTGCCTCGGAAATATGCGAATGGAAATAAAATTCGAAGGCGGATTGCATTATTAAATAACAAGGGTGGGAGGGTATACTGCTAAATATCAGGCTTAATAACTGTTTGAGTGATTCACTTAATATAGTACCATGTGACGATGTGGTTTCTCCAACAGGTGTCCCTACATATTAAGAGCGATCACTTCTGCACTGGTACTTTAGTCAACTATAACTGGGTGCTCACATCTGCCTACTGCATCAGTGACGAGTTGCGGAGGAACGACATAGCTCTGTTGGCTGGTGAATGTCAGAGTTATGGGCATCCATTGATACAGACGCGATATCCGGAAGAGTTCATAATTCATCAAGGTTACGATCCTGACGGACACTTGGGTGATGTTGGAATGATTTGGGTAAGACATCGTTCTTTAAGTTATGCTATTTTGTTGATTGAGTGGTAGTTTCACTGTAATGCGGTACTGTAAAATGCAAAGCACCAATATATTTAAAGCATGAAGTAGCAGCAACATTTTTGCTTTCAGAGATGTAACATAACTCACAATTAATAAGACTGAAAGCTTTTGTAGAGAATATATCTGATCGGTGGATGACGGTAGGGTTATAGGGAAAGGAACTAAGGAAGAGCGCCGTTTCATGAATAATGACTACCGGAGAAGAGTAAAACTCATTATTAGATCTATTTCGAATAATAATAATAATAATAATAATAATAATAATAATAATAATAATAATAATAAAATGACAGAAATTATCAAGTAGACCCTATCTCTCACCCCCTCTAAAGTAAAATTCATGGGCGAATTTTCCAAGGAGTTTGAAATTTAAACAGGAATAAGGCAAGACGATGAGCTATCACCGACTCTATTTAAATGCATGTTGGAAAAGGTTATCCGTGAATGGGAAAAAGAACTTAACAAGAAAGGTTTACTGAACCAAGTATACATTGGAGGTTCAAAGAACAGTGTCGAAATCAAATGTCTAGCTTTACCTGATGATTTAACGATTCTTTCTAAAAATACAGATACAGCAGCAGAGCAGGTAAATCTTTTGAAACAATAAGCTTAACAAGCTGGACTTAGGATCTCCTTTGAAGAAACAAAGTACTTGACTAATATCCCCACAGCTCCCTACAAATAAGGACAAGGTATGATAAGATTGAAAGAGTTAACAGCTTCAAATATCTTTGTGAGATTGTTCAGATGGGATCTAATGAAAGATAATCTAACAACAGTAGCCGAGATAAGATGGCCACCAGCGTTTCACATAACACACGACATGTACAAGAAAAAAGCGATTTCAGTGCAAGCTAAACTCATGCCTCCGAGTTTCTGGAAATGCTGGTCTGAGAGAAGCTGACAAGTTTGACAGGAAGATCCTTCGAAAGATAATGGGCCCAAAGATCGTGGCTGGACGATACAGGTTGCAGGAACTGTATCAGAAAACCGAACGACTGATGGAATCCACCAAGAAGCGGCGACTCAAGTTCTATGACCACCTATTTAGAATGGGTTACAAGCGTTTGATTAATAAAATGGTTAACACGTAACACATATGATAAGTTGTTCAGGAAGGCCAGGAAAGATCTGAAAAAATTGGACTAAATCGTGAAGATATTGTTAACAGAGCCAAGTACCGACACCAGATCACTAACTTCAAGGGCTTTCGTGAAGAAGAACATCAAAACAGCGGGTGGACAGTAGAAAGGAGCTAAGCTGCCAGAGAGAGAGAGAGAGAGAGAGAGAGAGAGAGAGAGAGAGAGAGAGAGAGAATGCAACGATACTGGGCTGCAAAGAAAGCTTCTAAAAGTGTGTAAAAGTTGCTTATTATGGTCTCTAATGGCCATAAATAAATAAATAAATATAAATAAATAAATAAATAAATAAAAATAAATAAATAAATAAATAAATAAATAAATAAATAAAATAAATCATATCATCATCATCAGCATCATGATGTGGCCTCTCCTACCGTGACATAATTGAGGCTGTCAAAATGTCAATTTTGGTTGATGCTATGTGTCGTGAATCTTGACACGTTCAGGCTATCTGTCGTGGTTAGCATTAACTGCGAAGTATAAAGCGAATAATCTTACAACCAGAAACAAATAAACTGGTTATCGCAGAGTTCATGAATGAACCAGCAAGCATGTTACACATAAAGTTAAGTTTGATGACTAAATTCTTCCACACATGAATTGGTGGATATGGTAGCTATTTTCAGTAGTAATGTCAGTTTCTACAGGAAGTGGCTTCCTGATCGACAGACTCCTCCTAGGGGAATATTCATCGCTGTTTACTGGTGATTGCGAGAAAGAACTAATTTGATGCTTGCTTGTTTAAAAGCCATAGGCCTAGAGAAGTAATCCTTTACCTTCCAGTTCAGATGGTGATCACCAAAGTTTTCCGCATGAGTACGAATAAGAAAGAAACTCTTCAATGTCATTGAATCGTAGCACGAAGAGGAACACTGTCAATACTAAAGAATGTTATTGATTCTTCCACTAACTACGATGGTTATTTTTCAACTAAGGCCCGATCGGTTGTAGCTTTGTTAAGTTGGTGCGCCCGTCGAAATGCGTTCGCGCGCTGTCTTCCGGCATGCCTTGGGCATGAGACGACACCTGTTGTAACATCATTGCGTATGGTTCGGTGTGGCAGTTGAAATGTTTCAGATAACTGAGCGTCCCGCCGAGTGTGAAAAAAGATGTATGATTCGAATTTTTAGATCAAGGAACGTGTCAGCTGTGAACATTCATCGGCATACTCTACAGAATAAGTGACGCTGCCTACTGCCAACTGGTAGTTTGTTGTTGCATGACAATTCACGACCTCATTCTGCTGCTCAAACTCAAGAGTTAATCCGATCTTTTGGATGGAAGCAAATGGATCACCCACCGTACAACCCGGACCCTGCACCGAGCTATTATCATCTGTTCTGTTACCAGGAGCAGTTCCACGCCGGTCAGCGGTTTGACGCGGACAAAGAAGTGAAATCACTAGTTGAAGATTGGCTCCAGTCACAGGCGGCAGAGTTCTACGATGAAGGGATACAAACATTGGTGGAAAGCTATTGTAAATGTTTTAACAAACACGGTAACTTCTTTCTCTTTTCCAACCGTTTTTTTTCCCATACCTGTGGGGTCGCGGGTGAGAACTGCGTCACACATGTGGATTTGGCCCTGTTTACGGCCGGATGCCCTTTCTGACGCCAACCTATATGGAGGGATGTAATCACTACTGCGTGTTTCTGTGGTGGTTGGTAGTGTGATATGTACCGGGCGAGTTGGCCGTGCGCGTAGAGGCGCGCTGCTGTGAGCTTGCATCCGGGAGATAGTAGGTTCGCATCCCACTATCGGCAGCCCTGAAGATGGTTTTCCGTGGTTTCCCATTTTCACACCAGGAAAATGCTGGGGCTGTACCTTAATTAAGGCCACGGCCGCTTCCTTCCAACTCCTAGGCCTTTCCTATCCCATCGTCGCCATAAGACCTATCTGTGTCTGTGCGACGTAAAGCCCCTAGCAAAAAAAAAACGTGTGATATGTTGTCTGAATATGAAGTAGAGAGTTAACAAACAAGGTAACTATATAGAATAATAGATTAATGTGTAAAGGGGACATAATAAAAATATTTTGGAAGTAACATTATTACTTTTGTTTCTATTCATAAACGGACCTTACTTAAAAAAATAGCCTTCGTACTTTTACGGTTTCCAGGGACATCGAAGCAATTTTGTCCCATAAAAATTCATTTGCGTGTCAATAAATCTACTGTCAAATTCTGGCGTAGTTGAGCACCTTCAAATACCACTGAATCGATCCAGGACTGAACCCAACAACCACTGGAGGCTCCTAGCCTGACTGTCAGCGGACATGGAATGTTGATGTTTCTGATGGTCACTGCAACTGGGACTACAACTGTATCACGAGTAACTTGTACAATCACTAGGGGAAGACGATTTCCGACGAGTGCCCCTGGTTCGAATTCTGGTCAATGCACGTAGGAGTTTCGAAACGAAATGTCGCGTAAACATGATATCAACAGTCACGTAAAACAATGAATTTGCTTGCTTTTTTAATTTTTCATTCGCATTTCGATTCTCTTCATTGCTTGTAAACGAAAATTCACTTCTACCTGTGCTAGGCATACACAGGGAGGCTATTTTACGAATGCAGGGTGTAAAATCTCAGTAATTTCGACACATTACCTGTCATTTATGAGGGCAAGGCGAAACATGTTGATAACTCATTGACTTGGCCCTCAACGGGCGACTTAAACGCACTCTACAGTGTGATGGCGGTAGTGCCAGACCTGTAGCACGGCCGACTTGATGCGTCGCTCTAGCTAGCTCCTTACCGGTCTTGACAATCGGGTCCAGGCACTGTAATCAGAGTAGTTAAACAGCTCGACACGTGGCGCTGGCGGCCTATCCTTTTGCGGTAGAAATGCATACTTCTTTATGGAAAAGATATTGACTTTGATTGCCGATTTATCGTAATTTAGAGTTATGCAGAATGTTACATAGGTTAATACTGATAAAATGATTAATCCTAAAGGTTACTTTCATTGACATTTGCTAAAATAATGTCGTGAAATGAAACTGCGGGGAGATGGAGTAGTCCAGCTGACGTTGTGATATTGATTCTGATTGCCGAATTATCTTAATTTAGGGAATAAAGGAGTATGTTACATTGACTAATACTGTTAAAATGATTAATCCTAAAGGCTACTTTCATTGATATGTGCCAAAATAACGTCGTGAAATGGAACTCGGGAGAGATGGCGTAGTCCCACTGACGTTCCTTAACTGTGAGGAATAATAGCAATAGCTTTTATTATCATGGCATTTAGATACATAACAGAACTTACCACAATACTTTTGTCTTCTGATGTTAATCTTGATATTAAGAGTCATTGTTCAATTAGAGTTTTAAAATTCTTCAAGTGCTGCTCTCAAGAAGGGGACTGGAAAAACATATAAGTCTTAAATTTTTTCTATATTCGTTGTATGGATAACCTAAATATTGAGTCAAACATGTTTAAATTTTTATTTCAATATATACAGTTCCAGATTATATTTCATTCATACCTTGCACTAGAATTTTAAATACCGGGCGAGTTGTCCGTGCGGTTAGGGGCGCGCAGCTATGAGCTTGCATCCGGGAGATAGTGGGTTCGAACCCCACTGTCGGCAACCCTGAAAATGGTTTTCCGTGGTTTCCTATTTTCACATCAGGCTGTAACTTAATTAAAGGCACGGCCGAATCCTTCCCACTCCTAGCCCATTTCTATCCTACCGTCGCCAAAAGACCTATCTGAGTCGGTGCGACGTAAAACAAATAGCAAAAAAGAAGAAATGTAAATAAAAATTCAGTGAAAGAAAAGTATTTTGAGTAAATACATTGTAAACTGTTCATTGCTCAGGTAACAACACTTCATACGTTGGCCTTACCGTCATAACGGTAATGGTTCTTACTTGTCATTGTTTAAATGTTAAAATTCAGATTGTCTTGGATAAAAATCTGTTGTGTTGCTGTCATATGGCAAATACGACTCCGCCTCAAGGATCATTCAACGAAAGAAAATTAAGGGGTTAGTCAAAATTCAGGGAAAATTAGCGTGATTTTCTGCCACACCCGGAGGCCCGGGTTCGATTCCTGGTCCTGCCACGAAATTTCAAAATTGGTACGAGGGCTGAGACTGGGTGCACACAGCTTGGGAGGTCAATTGAGTAGAGGGGGGATCGATTCCCATCTCAGGCATCCTCGAAGTGTTTTATATAGTTTCCCACTTCTCCAGGCAAATGCGGGGATGGTACCTAACTTAAGGCCACGGCCGCTTCCTTCCCTCTTCTTTGTCTATCCCTTCCAATATTCCCATCCCCACGCAAGGACCCTGTTCTGCGTAGCAGTTGCAGCAGCCTACGGGAGGTACTTGTCATCCTTCCCAGTTGTATCCCCCGACCCGAAGTCTCCACGCTCCTGGACACTACCCTTGAGGTGGCCGGGCGAGTTGGCCGTGCGGTTAGGGGTGCGCACCTGTGAGCTTGCATCCGGGGGATAGTGGGTTCGAACTCCACTGTCGGCTGCCCTGAAAATGGTTTTTCGTGGTTTCCCATTTTCACGCCAGGCAATACAGTCGTGAAAATTCAATATTCATTGACTTGGCCCTCAACGGGTGACTTAAACGCATTCTATAGTGTGATGGCCGTAGTGCCAGACCTGTAGCTTAAATCCTTTCGAACAGAACAAAGATGGCCTAGGCCAGCGTAGCTCAATTGGTAGAGCAACCAACGCGAAATCGAGAGGTTGTGGGTTCGGATCCCATTGGTGTCCGATTGGCCAACACATACTAAATGTACGTATACGACGTAATGGGTTGAAAGTCGGTTTCGATTACAATACGGTCGTGAAAATTCAATATCCATTTTCTATGCTTATTTTAAACTGCTAATCGCCCTTTACCTCCAGCGAATACCTTTGAACTGAAATCAGTTCCCTTGATCCGTCAAAGTGTGCTTTCTATGAGTGTCAGGAAAAGATAGGAAGCAATAATTCTCTTCAGTGGAGAGGGGAGGGGAAGTGATACATGGTTATACAGTATGCGCCAAAGTGTACAGTACTGGAGCAATATACTGTACAATACTGGAGCTCTTATTTATTAATTAACGGGATGATAATATAAATGTTCGAAATGTGCTCCATCGCACTGTAGGCAGTGTGCATAACGGTCACGCAGATTTCGAAACATAGCCTGGAACACTAGTTGGTGCAGATTCCTAAAAAAACGATTTTTTCTCACGTAACTCAGGCACAGTTCTCGGTGGATCTGTATAGCTGAACACTTTATCATTTAACATTCCCCATAAGTAGGCGTCAGGTGGTGTGAAATCAGAAGAATGTGATGAGTAATTAAACTCAGTCCCACGAGAAATGATTCGTCCTGGAAAGGGTTCTGGCAACATGACCAGAGACTATCGAGTTGTATGGAAGGTCGCTCCGTCCCTTTGAAACCACTGTCTATCCATCCGAAGATTACTAGCACGACAACACCTTCTTAGATCCCGAACAAATGGCCTGATCACTATGTTCCTACAACATTCCTGGGTAACAGTAATATGACCTAGCACACCGTTTGCTGACATTGCACACCATATCGTTCTCCGAAAAACCGTAGAAGTAGTTAGTGGGACGTAAAGCCAATAACATTAACACCATATCGCCACACAGTCACTATGTAGCGGTTTGTGGACGGTAACGTCTGGCTCTCGAAACAAAAACAAAAAAGCGAATTGTTTGGCGATTTATGAAACCGTCCAAGTGAGGAACCATACACTCAGCAAAAAATCTGTATCCTCGTACACCATGGCCAAAAATCTTGCACGATACGTAAAATGCATGCATACCTTACTTCGTCAATCAATGTCCAACCCGTATTCGGTACGGAAATCCACCTATGGCTTTAAATAGTCGCCTAAGTGACGTATTGCTAATGTTCAATTTCAAGGACGTTTATCGAAGACTTCGTTTTGGTGACTCCAACATCTGATTGAACACGTCCATGATTCACATTTGTTGACACAGTTACTGGCTTACCAGACCTTCTCTTCCGTTGACACTATACAATCCCAGAACAACAAAATTTCGTAACAATAGACAGCATAACTGTGTTGCTTGGTGCCGCTTCATTAAATATATTGTTCCGCCACTAACTTCAAACTCGGCCCGCCTTGATAGCCATTTCCGTACGAGTTAAAATAATACTCTAATATGAAAACTTTTCCTCCATTTTCAAATCCAAACTCACAACAGAGTGTTCTTTGCACTACTACGAACACATAATGCAGATGCAACGACACGCCGACGAACGGACATGCGCATGAGAGGTGCGTGAAATCCAGTAGTGTACATTTTGGCGCAACCGTAGTATGTATTAGGGAATGAATGCATAAAAGTGCGGAAATGAATGGAATAATACATTTTAAGACATTATTTTTAGTTATAAATAATGACATACTAAATCATTTATAGCGGCGATAATGGTGACTAAATTCGAGGAATATAGTACAAATACAAAATCCTAAACCACTTTCCAGACATTTAGCGTCAGAGTAGCCTCCCGTGGGATTTATTAAGCGCTGAAGAAAAATAGTGTGTAGTATTGTCGTGATCTTGATTTGCTATGTAGGGAATGGAGGCAAAGCTGGAAGGCAAAATCTTTGTTTGACACCTTAACAATTAAAAAGGAAGGGAAATAGGTAAAATATCGTAGAGTGTGCTTTCTTTACGAAGGTATTTAAAGCTTAGTTTAAACATACAGTATATGTCTCTTTACAGGTGAAGCCACCATTTCATCCCAGTGGCTGCTTATCACCCGTTACCTTGCCACAAAGAACATCACTGGAAGTTAGTCTATTTGAGAACGACACGTTAACAGCAGTTAAATGGAACCGAGAACATGACCAGAAAGGACGAAATCACACGCTAAGGGAAGAAACACTGACAGCAATATCTACAACTGACTGTAGAACTCATTACCGGCTTATGGAGCAACCAGATTACATGTTCATCTGTACGAAGAAACCTGAAGTATCGAACAACTCTGTGAGTAATCTTACAAATAGAGCAGGGCCTCTCAAACGCCCAAAATCTCACGCGTGCAGAGCGAGGCGCAAGAGCTCCGTGCACTGTGCATCGGTGCCGCTCGGTGCCGCTCGGTATGGCTCGGATCAACGCTTCGTCTCTGGGCTACTCGGCTATGCTCGGCTCTACTCGGCTATACTCGGCTCAACTCAGCCCGGATTTGGAGCGCTACGGCGCAAGTGGGGGAGAGGGAGACAGGGGGAGCGAGCGAGACAGGCGTGAGGAAAGAGAGAGTTAGCGCTATTGCTCCAAATCGAGGAGTGGGGGTCTGCACTCTGATCAACCAAGCCAAGTCGTCTTTTGCACCGTGCACAGTGCATGCACCACGCGCATGCACCCTGAGAGGCCCTGAAATAGAGTATGCGGCAAAACAAACGACAATGAAATTTTTGCTGATCTGCTGTTCACGTTTCCATACCAAAGAAGTACTTATTTATTCCACAAAATGCTTTGACATGTTGTGAATTCAGTATGGTGTTGATTTCTGAAATTCTGGTCCTCACTACAGAGCAGAAGATGTTTATCATTGAACATAATTTTCGGTCAGACGGAGTTGGGCGTCAGAATAGGCCGAGACGTCCCTTCACCTTAAAGAGCAGTACCGGTACGAGAATAAAAATAATAACGAGGTTCCAAATAACTGAACAGTGTTAGTCGTCGTTGATTTGCTACATCATATGGTATCAGAATTATGTCAACAAAAGGGAACAACAGGGTGCCAAAGAACCTTCACCACAAACAAGAATCATCGGCAATTTCTCGAACAGATGTTTAAGTCCGGGAAGTCTATGATAAACATCGTTGAAACTCGATCATGGAATATTGGGCCCTTATTTTGTCGAGGAGCTGAACAGAATCCTGAGATATTGGACCAGCTAGATTACCGCGACCTCACTATTACCTATTCGAGCCAGATATTTACCCCTCCATTGACAGTGGGTGCAGAAAGCTTACACCGCTGAAGAGTCACTTATCATTCTGCAACGCTTTGGAGATCGCGAACTCCATTCCCGTACCATTCCTGCTTCTCTGATTTCACCTGCGGATGCGACATGTTGAAAAAAAATCAGTTTCTAAGACAGATGACCCACCTACAAATATTCTTGAATTACGCGAGTATAAAAAGTATCTTTTTGTACATACTTTGTTCATCAAAATGTTCAATAATCTTGAGAAACGTTATGAACAATGAATGGATTGTGATGTTATACATTTGAAACACAATAATCTTCAGAAACGTTATGAACAACGGATGGGATGTGATGGAACACAGTACTCTTCAGCAACGTTATGAACAATGAATGGGATGTGATGAAACACATTTGGAACACAGTAATCTTCAGAAACATTATGAAAAATGAATGGGATGTAGTGAAACACACTTGAAACACAGTAATCTTCACGAAACGTTATGAGCAACGAACAGGATGTGATGATACAAATTTGGAATACAATAATCTTCAGATACGTTGTGAACAATAAATGGGATGTGATGGTACACATTTGGAACACAAACTGTACCAACGCAATTAAACATAATTTCAGTTTCGTTTGTTTTGTTACATGCGGTATAAAATGAATGGTGCATACATTTTGTGTTGTTGTTGCGATATTGAGAGTGTTGATTATACATGTACCACCTGTTTCTATTTGTCAATGGATGGAGTAGTTTTGCACCTGACTATTGGCTTAGGCCAGAACGAAATGTAGCTTCCACCGAGATTTCAGTCCTGTTTATGTCTATGACAGTACAAAAAATGCTGAGGAATGAGAGGAGCTGAGTAATAGTATTCAGTGCACGAGTAGTAAGCCTGAATGTTACGAAAGATGTTACTCATATGATTGGTTGTCTCAGCTATTGAGGAAAGCAATGGCAAACTACCAATCCCCATAATGACTGATACGTTTTATTTTAGCCCTGGTATTGATTTATTATGTTTCATATAACTTCAGGATCCAACCAGCCTACTTATCCGGTTTTCATAAAACTTGCCAGGATTAAAGTAGATGCACCCAGAATATTTCTGTCCTTAGCTGAATGGTCAGCTTACAGGTCTTCGGTTCAGAGGACTCTACGTTCGATTCAAGGCTAGGACATGGATTTTAAATAATGCTATTCACTTTACGTCCCACTAACTACTTTTATGGTTTTCGGAGGGGGATTTTAACTTTGTCTTGTTAATTCCTTTACCTTGGGGTCTGAGTGTTTGTTTCTGTCTTAATACACATCTTCAATTACACAGAACACTTACCAGTACAACAATCGCCCTGTGGTTGGGGACGATAAAATAACACCCACGGTATCCCATGCCTGTCGTAAGAGTCGACTAAAAGGGGCTTCAGGGGCTCTGAACTTCGGAGCGTAGGTTGGTGACCACGAGGCCCTTAGCTGAGTCCTGGCATTGCTTCCACTTACTTGTGCCAGGCGCATCACTGTCATCTATCCTATCCAACCTTCGTTGGTCAACTCTTGTTCTTTTCTGACCCCGACGCTATTAGGTTTCCGAGGACTAGGGAGTCTTTCATTTTTACGCCCTTTGTGGTCCTTGTTTTTCTTTAGTCGATACCTTCATTTTTAGAAGTGTCTGATCCCTTCCTTTTTTCTCTCTGATTAGTGTTATATAGAGGATGGTTGCCTAGTTGTACCCTACTTCCTCTTAAAACAATAATTACCACCACCTCCACCAGTACAACCACTACAGATACACGCAATAATGAATGCATCCCTCCACATACCATTGTCTCCCCCTGTGGGTGAGGCGGTAGAATAACACCCACGGTATTTCCTGTCTGTCGTAAGAGCCGGCTAAAATATGCCTTAGCCGCTCTCGACTTGGGAGCGTGGGTTGGCGACAACGGGAACCTTTCCTGAGTCCTAGCATTGTTTCCGCTTACTAGTGCCAAGCTCCTAGTTTTGGTTTTAATACATCCTGTCCGACCTCTCTTGGTCAACTCTTGTTCTTTTACGACCCCGACGCTATTTGGACATTCGAGGGCTAAGGAGTCTTTCATTGTGGCCTTTGTCTTTCTTTGGCCTATGCATTCATTTTTGAAAGTATCGGATCCATTCCTTTTTTTCTCACCGAATAATGTTATACAGGGGATGGTTGCCTAGGTGTACTTCCTCTTAAAACAATACTCACCACCACCTTTAATGTATCGGACGCTTGGAAAGAACAATGGCAACATCAATCCTCGTTACTACATCATCACATCATTAACAACACCTGCAAGTGCCCAGATGGATTTTTCCTTCCCAGACGGCAGTGGAGAACGCTAAACCGAATCAGGACCGGCCAAGGTAGATGTGGAGCCACTCTCTTCAAATGGGGATGGAAGACATCACGCAATGTGACTGTAGAGAAGAGGAGCAGACAGTGGATCGCATTGCATTTGAGTGTCCTATGCATGCTTACAGAGGCTCTATAGAGGACTTACACTGTGTCTGAAGTGAAGCTATTTTCTGGCTCTCAACTTTTGATATGGAACTTTACTTCTGCAATTGAGATAGTTGTTATACATATTGTATATAATATCGTATTCATCATACGCTGAATAAAATAAAATAAATAACTACCACCACGTACTGTTGGTGTCAGGAAATGCATCCAGCCTTTAAACTGGAGCCTTACAAAGTGCCGACCCCAGAAATTGGGAAAAGGCGAGGCAGAAGAAGAAAATAAGAAGAAGGTCCAAAATTTCCCTGAACTTCGTACTACCTCAATCCGTTAAGTAGAAGCATAACTAACGTCGATAATGCCAGCGAGAAGCGAACAATTAGTTGAGTGCCTTTGCAGGCTGGTGATACCATATCCAACTCTATTGTTTGTTACCCTCTAAAAATGGTGGTTGCATTTGGTGCTTTCTTGCCTTCTGCTCACTGGGTAGAAAGGAAAGCCATTAGAACTTAACCGTTTATTGTTTCACTGAGATCTTTGAATTTAATTTTCTTACACCCGTGTTAACGGTAAATCTAGTACCATACATTTTCTCGTGAGACTTTAGCTTTAGAGGCACCAGTAGTAGCTTTCCGTGCTGATCATGATGTTGTATACCTACTCTCAGCGATCTTCTGCGGGTTGATGGCTCCTATAGACCCCTACGCACTTCGTTTTGAAAATAGCCTTATTATTAAATCAACATTTTTTACAAATATTGAACGCATTTCGATACAATGTCCAGTATTCACCATTTCTGTAAAATGGCTAAAAAATTAATGTTTACGTGTGCAAAACTACGAAGGAAAGCCAGTTACAAATAATGATGCACATGCAATATGAAATAAAGCGAGTTATATTCAGTAAGTGTAGATTCTAAACTTACAGATTCCGGAATTTAGTTTTCATTTGTTGATTTAATAAATCATAAACGCCAATGTTCTACCTTGTAAGAAGTGTAAAAATGAGTCACTATTAGAAGTAATTCAGACAGTATATGAACCGCTCACCTTGTAGAATGAACATTTTGGAGCAGTTCGTGTATGTAGGTTTCTCCAATTATGGCCCGGTGTTTCCTCTGGCTGTATACCTCGCAATTATTAACCATGAGAGCTAAAGTTCTTTCTGTGAAATATGAACATAATATAAACGACTTTACGTAAAAATTCCCCCGTGAATTGGTCTATTTCGAACTTCGGCTCCCTCGGAGAAAAGCCGGTGTCGGATGTCACAACCATTCATTCTTCGAGAACGATGGGCAATGATTTAGAGATCCACTAAATCGTCGGCTGGAAGCTGAGAGAGCTACAGACCTTGCTAACATTTTAAGAATGGTTCATTTGACAGAATGAAAAGAAAATTCTTGTCAGTTTTCTATCCCAACATAATATCTTATATCATTTCTCATTTTAAAAATCCGTTTCAAAGCTTTTTTAAGTCCCTTGTCACCGTTTTATCCATGCAGAATGAATAAAATATTTAAAATAATTGGCTATACTGAGCTCTGCAATTGAAATACTGCCGTTTGATTTTACTCTTGAGAAAGATGGGCAACATTTAAGTCTGAACCAGTCTCCAATTTAGTGTGTGAGGGAGAACAATCTTTCAATATGTGGGGTAACTGTATCATGACAGTTTTGCTTATAGCAATTTGGTTTTAATCACAGATACTTGTATTGGTTTTTATTGAGCCAAGATATAACATTTCTGAAACAATTTCTAGGTTCTAAGACCTTAAATTAGGTCACTGAATGCAAAACAGATACCATGAAATAATCCCTATCATATTAAGATATTTAGTATAAAATGTGAATATACTTCACTAGTTTTAGTTTGACCCTACAAAAAATAATCATTTAGCATAAAATAAGTTTTTTACAATTTGGTTTACGTCGCACCGACAGGGAAGGTCTAGGAGTGGAAAGGAAATGGCCGCGGCCTTAATTAAGGTACAGCCCCGACATTTGCTTGGTGTGAAAATGGGAAACCATTGAAAAACACCTTAAGGGCTGCCAACAGTAGGGTTCGAAACCACTATCTCCCGGATGCAAGCTCACAGCTGCGCGCCCCTAACCGAACGGCCAACTCGCTCGGTAAAATCAGAAGTTTAATTATGATTATCACCGAAGTCTTCCATATAAACACTTGTTTATACCGTCAGGTGTTTTAGTACTCCAGGGTAATCTAGCTTTAAATATGAAGGGTACCTATACCTTTATTTCTCGAAGTGTTGGGACCATTTACTTCCTCTCTGATTATTGTTTCCAGTTGTACTTCGTCTTAAGATCACCACCACTTTGTAGAGTATCGTAAGGAGAAGAATGAGTAAAATTACAGTACTCAGTACAGTTTCTATTATGCAAGTCTCAACTTCCAGCTGAGAAATCAGCATTACACTAAGAAGTCAAACAAGTGGTGGTGGTGGTAGTGGCGGCAGTGACTTTTGTTTTTAAAACAACGTACTCCACGGGCAAGTCGCTTTGAATCTCTTTCTCTGCTGCTATTAATAATAGCTGATCATTATCATCGTGAGGATGACTGATAGAGGGGCCCTGAGATAGGAATTCTCTACCAAATTAATTTCCGGCAACGGAGACTCTTTGGTGTGGCTTCTGATTGACCGATGCAGCACTCAACATGATCCTTAGCCCTTTGTTATTCAAAACGGCAGCACCAGCTTTTGTGCTTGTTTTGTAGTTAGCAAGCAATAATATTGTGAGCCTGTAGAGCGCAAAACCGCTATCAGAACAATTAATGTTGGATGTTAACATCAGTTTAAACATCAAAAGGATCACAAAATACTGAATATCATGCACGAATAACTAGATGTATTATATTACCATGTTTGTTTGTCCAACCCTTGTCCCGTTTCCCTACGGGGTCGGGTATGAGGTGAGATGAATTTGTCGTGGCGGTTTTTTATGACCGGATGCCCTTCCTGACGTCAACCTCATCAGAGGAGTTAATGGGAGATGAAATGAATGACGTGATATATGATAGTAGGGAGAGGGTGAAACCCGGTGCCGGCACATAGCCTACTCCTGTCGAATAGCACCAAGGGGTCTGCTCAAGGCTTAACGTCCCCATCCGACGGACGAATCACCATCAACAGCGTCATATGCCCTCACTCCATATGAGCACTGCGGAGAGGTTTGGAATTTAATCCAGGCTTTTGGCACGCAATCTAGTGATTAGAAATTGTATACCACCACCTCCCCTACCCTGCCGGCCAACATTCTGATGGTGAAAATTTTTTCGACCAACGGGACTCGAATCGGCTAACCTCGGTGTTAGAACGTTTTTTTTAGACTTCAGCGCCTTAACGATCATGGCCACCAGGCGGGCTAAGATGTATTATATTACCATACTCTCATAAAATGACAAAAGTGAATCTTCTTTCCATATAGAGTCTCAATAGTTGAGGGAGCTGATGTTTGCTGTAAGGGACGAAACATGGCCTGATCCACATGTAATTCGTCAAAATAAGTTGATCCGGCTCTTAGATGTATAGTTAAAGTAGTGGCCTGAGTGGTGGTGGTGGTGGTGGTGGTTATTGTTTTATGAGGAAGTACAACTAGGCAACCATCGTCTATGCAACACTAATCAGAGGGGAAAAAAAATGAGTGGATCCGACACGTCGAAAAATTAAGATATCGGCCAAAGAAAGATAAGGGTCATATGTAGTATGAAAATAAAAGACTCTCTAGGATTCGCAGCCTAATACCGTGGGAGTCAAAAAGACCAAGAGTTGACCAAGGGAGGTCAGACAGAATAGATGAAAGTGAGGAGCCCGGCACAAGTAAGCGGAAGCAATTCCAGGACTCAGATAAGGGCCCCGTGATCGCTAACAACCCACGCTCCAAAGTTCAGAGCCCCGGAGCCACTTTTAGTCGCCACTTACGAAAGGCAGGGGATATCGTGGGTGTTATTCTACCACCCCCACCCACAGGGGGAAGTGGCCTGTGTTCAGAGGGATCTGGGTATTTTCAGCTGGCCATTTTCATTTCGTGTGGTTAATTCCTTTGGCTCAGGGACGATGATTTTTAACAAAAGCTTTAAGTCACACCGACTCAGATAGGTCTTATGACGGAGATGGGCTAGGGACGGGCTAGGTGCGGGAAGGAAGCGTCCATGGCTTTCATCAAGCTACCGCCCTAGCATTTGCATGGTGCGAAATAGGAAAACGACGGAAAACATATTCAGGGCTGCCAACAGCGGGGTTCGAAACCACTATCACCCGAATGCAAGCTGATAGCTACGTGACTTAAACCACCCAGCCACTTGCTCGGTGTCCGGCTTCATGGCTAAATGGTTAGCGTGCTGGCCTTTGATCACATGAGTCCCGGGTTCGGTTCCCAGTGGGGTCGGGAATTTTAACTTTAATTGGTTAATGTCGCTGACACCGGGGCTGGGTGTAGGCCTATGTGTCCTCTTTATCATCATTTCATTCCCCATCACGACGCGCAGGTCGCCCACGGGAGTCACATCAAAAGACCTGCATCTGGCGAGCCGAACTTGTCCTCAGACACTCCCGGCACTTCATTTTTACGTGCTCGGTGGGACTGTGTTTGTGTTAGTCATCCACTACACACAAAACAGTACATTAACAGAAACGTGCAATAGTGATCACATCAGTTCACATGGGGTTGACGTCAGAAAGGGCATCCACTGAGCGAGTTGGCCACGTGGCTTGATTCACGTAGTTGTGAGCTTGCATTCAGGGGAAAGTGGGTTCGACCCCCACTGTTGGAAGGCCTGAAGATTGTTTTCCATAGTTTCCCAACCACACCAGGCAAATGCTTAAAATCAAGGCCACGGTCAATTTTTTCCCCATCCTGGCCCTTTCCTATCCCATCGTCAATTTACAACTTATGTCTTGGTATGAAGAGAACCAAATAGTCAAAATGGAAGGTAATTTATTACCCCAAAAGTTGGTAGAAAGGCCAGGAAAGAGAGGACGATAATTGAAAGAGAAAGAATTCCGACACTTCGAAGTATGAGGATATCGTGAAGAGAAATGAAAGAATCATGAATAGCGGGGAAATTAGCAACTCCTCAGACCTCGGAAGACCGTGGGACGGCAACAAAAAAGAATATTTGGCCATTTGTGTTCAGACAGGAAGGATCAAAGAAAAGGGTCTTAGTTAATGGGTTGAATACCAGATTCAGTTATGATCTCGTAATTACCACACATGCTTTCATTTCTTAACTTTCAGACGGTAGCGGTTTCGCCTGTTGGCCTATAATATACCAATATTGGTAAGTACAGGGTTGTCGGAAACAACGTGGACGGATATATGAGCGTTAGAGGAGTGGTCATACTGATAGGTGATATGTCGATATTTCGTGCCGTTGTCATTTTATTAGCTGCTGCAGTTAGCCAATCAGATCGCTTTGCGGGCGATTTCAAGTAGGTTTCGCGAGGCAGTGTTGGAGCCACATTTCCATAGGTCTCGAGGGACCAGTGGTGATTATAGCCCTTCGACCGTTTGAGGCCTTGAGTGCTATTTCTTAAGTTAGAATGTTGGTGGCATAACGGGATGGATGGGTGTGGATTGTTGTGAGGGATCGAACTGGCCAGGATATGGCCTGGGCCCCAGGGGGGCGGAGGGGGGGTGCCCTTAATAGGGCAGTGGTTGTAGGGGGTCGTTGGAACTCTAATACAAGAGGCCAACGGAGAAAGTGGAGCAGCATCAGGTGGATGGTCACCCATCCAATGAGTGACCATTCCCAATGTTGCTTCATAACTGGATGTGAGAAGTGAGCCTAATTGAAGGAGGAACATTAGGGAAGTCCGAAAGAGTGCAGGTGGAGCAGGGGGTAAGATGAGGAGTTAATACTTGGTACAGGGCGGTGTGTGAACTGGGGGGGGGGGGGAATTAGCTAATAATTAGCTGGCGGCTTGGCATGGGCTGGTTAAGGGACGAGAGTAGTTGGATGAGGAGTAGGTTGAGGAGGGTAGAGTTGTCGAAACTTGGCAGGGCAGGGTTTGGGGTAGGAAGAGGAGTTGGGTTCGAGGTGAAGACAGAACGGTGGTGAGGCTGAGGTGGGTGTGAGGTGTGTGCGTGTAAGTGTTGTGAATGTTTGTGATGTGCTTTAATTGCCCGCTTCAGGTAGGGGCAGCCAGGGTAGGAGGCTGCGTGACTGCCTTCACAGTTAGCGCACCTCGCCTGGGCTTTAGGAATCGTGCAGACAGTGTGGCGGTGAGCGCCACCACATCTGTTGCACCTGGTAGCCTCTGAGCATGAAGCCGCAGAGTGCTAAATATGCGCGTGGCTTATGTGCCTATGCCGTTTGCAGGTTGCAAACAATGGATCGATTCCTTCAGGCAGTGGTGCCAACGTAACAAGATGAAAATAAAACGCCACAAAAACCCAGGAGATTGTTTTCAAAAGCGACGGCCTAGTTTCGAACATCTTACTCTAAATAATGTCCCCGTGTCTTGGACAAACAAAATTAAATATCTCGGCTTAACAATGGACAGAACTATGTCCTGGAGAGACAATATAGAACAGGCCCGTTAGCGTGCCACAGCACGGGTGTCAGCTTTGAGACCTCTGCTAGGCAATAAATATATCTCTACTAGTATGAAGACAAATATTTTCCTAGCATGTATCAAGCCCATCCTGCTGTATGGCTGCGAGGCCTGGGGCTACATTGCGAAAACTCCACTTTCTAAATTACAAGTTATTCAAAATAAGCACTCCGAATGATGACAAGAGCTCCATATCTGAGATCTAACAGATACGAACTGAACTTCGCATTCCGACTCTTAGAACTCAGTTTAATAAAATATCTACGATGACCAAAACTAGACTCCTTTCTAGTAATACAACCGACTGGCATCCTACTCTTAAAGCAGGTCATGAGGGCCCAGAAGCCGCGGACTCGACTGAAGCTCCGCAGCCCTTGGATCACTTATGACCTGCTTTAACTGGAAATAAATAAATGTTTTTCGGCCTTTTCCAAATTTAAACCTTTTTCTCACTAATCTACCTCTAAATTAAACCCCTGAAAGGGCCCGTTTGTTAAGAAGGCTAGTATTTGAATCACATAGCTCCCCGACCACCTAAATTTGATTTCATTCCTCGTAGCGAAGAGGGGGTTTCAACTCTGACGGGAAGTATTTTTGCCTCCCAGCCAGAGTGTATATCCCCGTTAGTGTAGTAGACCAGAGACTTTCGGACTCATCGGCATTCCCTAAAACAGATGAGTAGAGGGGCATAGTGTTCGCCCCGGGACTCTCGTGGACTTGCCCTCAACAAAGAAAAAAGGTCAGCTTGAGAGTGCCAGTAGAAGAAATAAACTTCTGCAGTAGAGGGACTTCAACACGGACCTCCTTGCTGATAGGCCTGGCGCACAGCAAGGACGCTACACGGTGACATTGGCTGAAATCCACGGTGTGTTAGTATTCGACGCTCATTTCTCGAAATGGCTCTCAAGCCAAACATTATGTACCGTAATCGTCTCGTTCTTCCGTGTTTCTTTGTTTGCGTAGTCTTACTAGGAAGCCCCGCTCCACAACAGGACTGTTTGTCGCTTACTGAGTTGCAGCCTTCTCTTTACGATATCCTCATACTTCGAACTCCAAATCATTCACAAACTTGGTCACAATATGAATATATACAGTATATAGTAGAAACCTACATAAACATATACCTGAGGGTTTTTGGGGTCGCTGATTAGGAATTTTATGTCAAAATTCCAACATTCAAAATGACAGATTCAATATGGCGGATCTAATATTGAACAACTGAGTGGATTCGCGTGAAACTATGTATATAAGGGATTTCGAGGTAGCTAATTTTGAATGTCGGTTCTCTGTTGTACCCTCGCGTGGCTGGGAGGGCTAGGGAGTCTTTATTTTTGCCGCCAATCGTGGCCCTTCACTTTCCATTGGTGATTTCCTATTTTTTCGAAGAGTCGGACCTCTTCATTTTTTTTTTCTGATCAGCGTTAATAGAGGATGGGATGGTTGCCCAGTTGTACTTCCACTTAAAACAAAACTCACCACCCCCACCAAGTAGGAAACGTGTGTTAATTTCTGTGCTGATCTCTGATGCTCAACTAATCCTAATGCCTTCCTTCCGAGAAAGAATACGGCGATCAACAACAAGCAATAACGTATCAAGTTTAGTTACTAACTCTACTATGGCCCACGAGGCTTGGAGTCTGACGTTTAGCGCCAGCACCGAGAGCAACTTAATTTACGCTGCTTCAAAATGATCTGTTTCCTTGGCAAAGATCTAAATGAAGCCACATTTCAATGATGCTACCGTCATGTGGCTTCTCTGTCTATCGCCTTTGTGAGCAATCGGAGTTCCTATTCGTGCTAGTTTTCCGAATATTATCTCTTTCATTGCTAGTTTATCGGTGGCTAGTTTACAATGTTCCTAGTTTTATTCTTGAAATGTATTAAATAATAAAAATACACGTATGAATATTTTATTCGATGTTATAACGTTTGTTTGTAATTAGCAACAGTTGATGATTTTGTTACTGACTGTGCGATATCATATTTATTGGCAATGGTGTGCTCTGTCTTAAATGTTCAAATATTAACACGAGCTTAGAAGTGGGTCAAATTGTAAGTTATAAAGTTCCATTAGGTCCACATGGTGTATAAGACACTCAGACTGTGTTAAAGGTTGGTATATCGCAAGCGGAGGTAAAAATGGCAATGTATCGTCATGCTGTTTGCTTTGGTTTTCTCATCACCGTTACTTCATACCACCAATCTTCAAAAATTCGGAATTCTTTAATTCGTACAAGAAATGATAGTGCAGTAGTTTTGCCCCTTAAAATAATAATTGTATCAACGACATCACAAATCTGAGAGTTCACAACACACTAATATTAATTCTTCCTCATTTACAGAGTAGAGCTTTGAAACGTTCTACACTTTCTGAACAATGTGATTCCGGAAGTCCACTACTGCGTGATGGAGTACAGATAGGTATTATGACCTACATGAAAAATCGGTCTGAAGATTCACCGCAACTTTATACGAGAGTCGACTCCTTCCTGCACTGGGTAGAGATTACAGCCCATGGCCATAGTCGCATCAACTGTGCAGTCGTCATACTTCTAGCGTCCTTCTTATCAGCTGGGTAACAAGAGTTCTCTACAATTATTACTAGTAAAATTATGAGCAGGAGTATGCAGTTGTCAATGGTCGAAGTGTATTTTCTGTACGCAAATTACCAAGGTTGGAACTTAAATAGTGGCAACACTGATGTGGAGACGCTATGCAACGGAATCTAATATTGTCGCTGATAGCACACGTTGGTTACATACCTACCTTATCTCAGAGCAAATGGACTCGCCCTTCCCACATCACCCGCGTGCGCACAAGCGAAAGAAACACAGTCGCTTGTGAGCTAGCGGTCTAACGTAACGTTGTCACTACGTTTTCCAAACAGGAACAACGGAGTTGGATCAAGATTGAATGTGTCAGAGGTCGTAAAGCATGACGGTGTCATCAAGGTCTTCAAGAGGCTTGCGGGGAATCTGCATTGCCTTACAGAACAGTGGCACGTTGGGTAAAAGCCTTCAACGATTGTCGGCAAACTGCGGCGGACATTCATCGGGCAGGTCGTCCTACGAGTGAAGAAGAAGTGCATGCTCTTGCCGCGTTACTGGACAGTGATCGAAACCAGACGATTCGTGAGCATTCGCTTCAGAACTGTTGAAGAGTTTCGACAGGCAGTAGACCGCTCCATTCGCACCATCAACAGAACAGGCTCTGCTAAAGTTATACTACGACTTCGACATCTCTGGTAACGGTTTATACACAACGCTGATGACTGCATTGAAGGACAATAAAGGTTGCTAACATGTAAATCTTTTGGATCTGTTGTAAATAAATAGTTGCCACTATTTAAGTTCCAACCTTCGTATGTTCAGTAACATGTTATGTTTGGTGTAGCGTATCTTTGGTATACAATGAAATAACTATTGTGAAGTGTCCCTGAGAAAGGTAAGTCCCATAGATTCGTATATTCCATTTTTGTTTTTCTGGAAAATGATCTCAGATACTCAGTACTGGCATAGCTCTTTTTTAAATGCGACAGCCTGCCCCCTGCCACACCATCACATCATTATTCATCCTCTGGTTTTCTCCACACGTACTTTATTTCCATTCTTTAGCTGTGTCCTATTCTAACTTAGTGTTTTCCGTTACATTTTATTGTAGACTACCATGCCTATCGTAATAGGTGACTAAAAGGGGCCTAGGATATCTTAAATTGGGAGCGTGAGTTAGCGACCGCGAAGCCCTTATCTGAAACCTGGCATTGCTATCCTATCCGACCTCCCTTGGTTAATATTTGTTCTTTTCAGACCCCGACGGTAGTAGGTTGCGAGGCCTAAGGAGATTTCTATGTTCACTCCCTTCGTGGCCCTTGTCTTTCTTTTGCCGATAAATTCACTATCCGAAGTGTCGGACCCATTCATTTTTTTCTCTCTGATTACAGTTAGTAGATGATGGTTGGCCTGCTGTACTTTCTCTTAAAACAATAATCACCACCACCACTCTCCCTGTTAGGGCGGGGGCGGTAGCCCTGCCTCTCGTAAGAAGTGACTACACAGAGATCAGGTGCTCTCGGCTTGAGAGCGTGGATTTGTCGACCACCATTCTCTAGCTGAATTTGGCATTACTTCCACTATTCTGTGGCAGTCTACTCGCTTTCATCTTTCCTATTTAACGTCCATTGGTCAACTCTTGTTGTTTTCCGACACCGAGGGCATTAGGTTTACGAGGCCTAGGAAGCCGTTCATTTTCACACCCTTCGTGGCCCTTGCTTTACTCTTGCCGATAACTTCACTTTTTGAAGTGTCAGACCTCTTCTAGTTACCTTCCTATTATTGTTAATAGGAAGTAGTTTCATAGTTGTACTTTCTCTTAAAACAATAATCACCACTACCGCCACTCCCCTTACTCCAGCCATCTTCGTCAAATGATTCAACCCCTCTTTGGATTTCTGCCCGTTGGGGGCTTTATGAAGGAAAGGATCAACGCCACGGACTTGCGTTCCCGAGATGACCTTCATTACATATGAAATGCTGCAGATAATATCAGACGTCAGCTTGTGCTGGTAAGCGGTGTTGCCCGCTCCACCAAATCATGCCGTGAAACTTGGGTGCGCTCCGACGCAAGTCACTTCGAACAACTCTCACGATTGGGGGTCGGAAGTTGAGAGAAAATCTTCTTCTTCTTCTTCTTTCCCTCGAGTGTCCGAAGACGGGGCTCAACATAAAATATGTTCATTCTGGGTCATTGTAGGCAAGAAAATGGTGGGTTTTATCTGTCCTCTTTTGTCTTTTTCGGCGCTTTTGGCTTATTGGTCCCTTTTTGGCACTTTGTTTTAGGTTTAACAACTTTTTTATGCTACTTCAACCTTTCTTGACTAAATTTTTACCGCGCATTCTCAATTCGAATCATCATTAGTTCATTTATCACCTCTTAAATATATTTTCTCTAGTAAATACTTATATTTGCCTCCATGGCTAAATGGTTAGCGTGCTGGCCTTTGGTCACAGGGGTCCTGGGTTCGATTCCTGGTAGGGTCGAGAATTTGAACCATCGTTGGTTGATTCTTTGGCACGGGGCCCGGGTGTATGTGTCGTCTTCATTATCATTTCATCCTCATCACGACGCGCAGGTCGCCTACGGACGTCCAATCGAAAGACTTGCACCTGGCGAGGCGAACATGTCCTCGGACACTCCCGGCACTAAAAGCCACACGCAATTTCATTTTCATATATTTGAACCATATCTATTTTTTTTAATTTGCTTTACGTTGGACTGACACAGATGGGTCTTATGGCGACGATAGGATAGGAAAGGGCTAGCAGTTGGAAGGAAACGGCCGTGGCCTTAATTAATGTACAACCCCAGCATTTTCCTGGTGTGAAAATGGGAAACCACAGAAAACCATCTTTAGGGCTGCCGACACTGGGATTCGAACCCACTATCTCCCGGCTGCAAGTCACAGCTGCGGGACCCTAACCGCACGGCCAACTCGCCAGGTAGTAGTAGTAGTAGTAGTAGTAGTAGTAGTTTTTTGTGTGTGTGTCAGGGGAAAGCCTTTCAAGGACACCACTCTGCGTAGGAATTGAATTTCCACCAACTAAAAACCCCTGCCCTCTTCACTCAGCCCATTGTCGAACTGCTTGACGGCAAGACATCAGAATGAAGTAATTTATATTATTATGCTCTTCCTTTCTCTTCTTTCTCCTTCGTCCCCATAATGCATGTCGCCATTGTCTTTGCCGTGTTCCAGGCAAGCGGGCTCTCCATCATGATCTGAACCAGAGTCCCTGGCGCGATTCGTCGGCCAAGTTGTTGGCAGGCTTTCCTTCGCTCTTCTTCCCATCGAACACAGTAGAATAAAGTGTGTTCTACTGCATCCCTTTCAGAACAGTACCAACAACCATCTCCCTGCGTCTTTCCCATCTTCATGGCATATACGCCAAATATTCCATGTCCAGTCAGGACCTGCGACAGAAAGTAATCTTACCTGCCGATGTCTACATTTAAGCCAGCCTCCTATGTCGGGTATTAGTTTTTGTCCATTGGCCATCGTCGGTTGTGCGATCCCATCTGCCTTGCCAGTCTAGTAAGAGCTGGTTTCTCAAGTAGTAGTAGTAGTAGTAGTAGTAGTAGTAGTAGTAGTAGTAGTAGTAGTAGTAGTAGTAGTAATACTTTCCTTTTTGTTGTGGACTTCACTTCCCCTAGAATAATGTATTCAAATCATTACTAGTCAGATTTAAATTAGTTCTGTGTACCAGGTAATGTTGAATATTCTGGTATGGGTTTGGTACTTTTAACGATACTAGAGTAAATGATTATCATATAGTGAAAAAAAAAGGGGGGGCCTTGGAAAATTATCCAGAGGCTATTCACTGTCAGTGCAGGAATTCGACTCATGGTTTGCAAGAAAACCATTATATCATCCTGCACTGTATGGAAGCAATGCTAGTTGTAAGACTAACATTCTGAGTGTCCACAACATCTATTCAGATATTAATTGTCGGTCAACTACATTAATGTTTCAGAATGATCCTAAAGTGACTCTTCACTGGATGAAAGGAACTGCACGAACAACTTTTAATGGAAGACCTAATCATTCCAGTATGAGAATTGAAAGCAGTTGATTGTATAACATATTTATCTGTACATAACTGATATAGATAATTAAATGCTTCATTTCATACTTGAATTACCTTGAGTAAATCAGCTATGTAGAGTTTTCATTAGCTAAACAGTCTCGCGACCTACTCTTGGGTCTCATGCACATACAGGGATGTAATTCGAAAGCAGTTTCACTAATAAGAGAAAACGAGAAAAATAAATTAGTATTTTGTTTGAAATGTGTTGTTCATTGAAATAAGGCGATCCCGGTGAATTACAAATAACATTCAAATAGTCATTTTTAAAATGTTAGACACCATGAAACTTCTTCCCAAATTTTCCTACATCTACAACAATGGTACCGGTATGTTGGACATAAGATACTGTATTCAATGACAATTACAAATCGTGGTTCAGAATTCTTATTCCGAAGTCGAGACGAAGCATATAACGGAATTCTTACATTTTCCACCCAACAAGTGTTTCGAAAAACTTGGCCTAGTCCTGAATACGGAATACAAAGCAGTCAAGGTCTCGCTCCTACGACAATAACCCAGTGAGAAAAAATTCGATTCCTGGTGTGCCTTACTACAAGAGGGTGAGGGTGTTATACCATACAAGGGTCCGACTCGTTGGCTGAACGATCAGCGTACTGGCCTTCGGCTCAGAGGGTCCCGGGTTCGATTCCCGGCCGGGTCGGGGATTTTAACCTTAATTGGTTAATTCCAAAGGAACGGGGGCGGGGTGTATGTGTTGTCTTCATCATCATTTCATCATCATCATCATCACCACGGCGCGCAGGTCACCTAGGGTGTCAAATAGAAAGACCTGCACCTGGCGAGCCGAACCCGTCCTGGGATATCCCGGCACTAAAAGCCATACGACATTTCATTGCCATACAGGGAATACACACCAGCCAACCCGAACGTATAACCAGCAGCGACTGGAGAAATGTCATAATACTGACAGCAAATGTACTTTCATTTCGTGAATTACCCGGAAGGTCCCACGACAATAACCACTGTAAGCGTTGCCACTGTGAGACTGAAACACTTGGTCACGTCTTGGGTTCCTGTCCATTTTATGACACACTTATGGAATTCACGACATCATCGTATGAGATCTAAGATTGCTCCCGCCCTGAGAGGAAAGCAATACACAGTCTACAAGGAGGTACATGGATTGTCTCAGGCTAGGTCAAGCCGTCGGACTGGCATGATAGCTATACCATCGGGCTCAAGTAACGAGTTTATAATGGACACCACAGTTAGAACCGATGTATCATCTACCCAACCCCATGATGTACATAAGGAGGAATGTGATATATCTGTGGCTTGGTTCTAAAAGGGCCAATGTCAAAAAACCTGTTTTTAAACTATGAGCATTTGAAGTTTTGCTTACGGTTTTCCAATTATTTTTTTCAACAACTAACTTTAAATAACTTTATACTTTCTCTGTGGAAGTCACCTTATTAAACGCTCAATTTTTTCTATTGTATTCGTTAGAAATTGCCAGGTCTCTAATCTTTATTGGTAATCTAACATTATTGGCAAGGGCTTATATAATTGAACGCTAACTGTTCCTTTAGTACTTAACAGAGACATTGGCCCTTTTAACATGTTGCAAGCCAGGATAAAACGCGTTTGTATCAGTTAATATCTCAATTTCGATAAAAAATGGCATTGGGCCTTTTCGAACCAAGCCACAGGTATATGAACCTACAATATCATCTGGACTCCACAGAGGTATTAGGTTTGATGATAGAAGCTAGAGACACCATTCTTCACATACTTCACAAAATTTTCAACGAATGAAATTTGGATAGCAAATTTAATAAGGACATTGGGTTAGCAGCCCTTAAAGGCTCGTTAACAATAGTCAGAAATCATTTATACACCTAGCTATATCTTTGCCCTATAATGAGTTCCTCACAGGTTTAAAAATTGTTGATTGATACGATTTTTACTGAGTGATAGGTAATAATGGTATACTAATCATTTATAGACAGTATAATTATTTTACACGTCGTTTGTAGTTATCAGTCCACTTTCTGTGTAAGTTTTGTCTTTCTGGTAGCGTCCAGATGGAGGTAGCAGAAATAAATGCATTTCTCTATCTTTCTCTCTCTCAAATGTTACAATATACTACATATGGGGTCGGAATATATAATTAGATGGTAAAACCATGGATTTGTCAACAATGCTGTCGCAGATTTTCAGCATTCATACTCACCTATTCAAAAACTGTACCTACTTGGGTGGGGTTTTGGTATCCGGTTTGGATGTTGGAATCATACAAAAATGTTTTACGCCACTTGAAGTAGCGGAGAGACGAGATCCTTCATTGATTATTGCCAGGGACTCACAAATCCGCCATACAAGGGAAGAATAAAACCGAACAGCCTGAAAGTACAAAATGTGAACATTTTCTTTGTTACTATTGGCAAGCTACCATCAGCTGTCATGACGCCAATGTTCATATTGCCTCCGATAGAATTAGAATGATATGTAGTGGTGGTTATTATTGTTTTAAGAAAAAGTACAACTAGGCAACAATCCTCTATATAACACCAATCAGGGAGAAAAAAGGAAGGTATCCAGCACTTGGAAAAGTGAAGATATCGGCCAAAGAAAGACAAGGGCCACAAAGGGCGTGAAAATTAAAGACACTCTAGGCCTTGAATATGCCTTTGCTGGCAGGACCTAGTGTTTACAGTGCACTATGTCTTCTGGTATAGGCCAGAGCAATTTTGTTACTTTCATAGATCTGTCTCTGTCTTATCCTTGGCTTTGACAATATGAAAGTGACTGAGGTATGAGCGATGCTAGTAATACCAATCCTTATGCAGCCAGCCCTGCTATGAATGGTATGAAAATGTTGCTCCTAGGGACGGTTGATGTATGCATTTCAGTGACTTGGCAGACTGATATGTAATAGCAACTCTGGCTCGGTGAGGAAAGCAACGGGAAACTACCTCACTCATCATTTCCCTAGCACGCCTCTTCAGTGATGCCTAGGCCATCTATGACACCTGATGGCAGAGCTGTTGAGGATCCCACCAGCGGCATCGCTGACGCACTGAACATACATACATACAGGCTTTGAATACTCTAATAGCGTCGGGGTCGTAAAAGAACAAGAATTGACCACGGAAGGACGGATAGGTTACATGAAAGTGAGGAGCTTGCCACAAGTAAGTGGAAGCAATGCCAGATATTAGCTAAGTGCCCCGTGGTCACCAAGCCACGCTCCCAATTTCCAGAGCTCTTGGGGACAGAAGTGAGAGAGAGGAAAGTTATTCAAGAAGTGAAAGTATTCTCGCACTGAACTGGAACACCTAGCTCGTCACACTACGTTCCACTTAATTTTGAATTCCTGGAAAGAGATTTATTCATGGCAACCTTTAAAGTAGGCCTGAAATTCATCAGGAAACAGCTTTCTGTCCGTCATCATATCACAGGTTGTACTGAACATATTAGACCTAGACATCATAGCAGAGTTCCCGAAGAAATCATCCATCTATATTATAGAACACGACTTGAATCTTCGTCAGTTCAAAGAAATGTGCTTTTCTGCACTAACTTTAACCAGCAGGCTACGCTTGTCCGTGGCGTTTTTTAAATAAGAATACTAGGAAGACTAAACAACTATCTCTACCCTGAAACTACCAACATACTGAGAAACCGCAATCCCACCAATAAAAACACACTCCATATGCGTATTTAAATATGGATTATCATATCACATTATTGTTGTATTAGCCAGGAACAAAAAGCAAAACAAAAAAGCAGAGCTGCCAACCTGTCCGTCCAAAAATAAGGTATGCCTACAACAATACAGGGAAAGAGAAAGCCAAGGCAATACTAGTGCTACCAAATACAGTAGAGACAATACGCGACACTTACGGATTTAGCGTTGTTAAAATGGGAAACAATTCGACGGTGGCGCTCCTAGTGACTTCACTTGAAAAGTAGCGCTAAATTCAAATATCAATGGAAATGCATATACGAAAATGGATAAAAAAATTACGTCTAGAAAGAAAGTATTATTGAGATATTAACTTCGAAGTTGCTAAACCAATTCTGGATAAATGAATGAAGAATTATTTAAAAGGTTATTATTTAAAGATTGAAATTAGACACATAAACAAGATGTGAAATAGACTGCTGTGAAATGGGTTGATCTTTCATTTACGCATTACTTTTTTTTTTTTTTTTGTGCTTTAGCATTCCTGCCTGAACTTTTGCAGTTAGATTTGTCTTTTATTCCCGTTTAAAAAACATTGTATCATCACATTAAGACACTTGTCAATAAAAATATCGGCACATTCTTTACACACATGATGCAATGAATTAACATTTAAGAGCTGGACAATTTTTCTCTTAACATGAAGCCTGCTAGCAGAAAGAAAATCTATAAAATCCCGGCTTTAATCTGAGAAGAGGGACAAAAGAAAGAAAAGTAACATACCGTTGGCTGTATAGTCGAGGATTTTTAAAGTCGCTGGCCTGGAAATGATCTGAAGAGATCTTATAATTCTTATATAAGCGTAACGTCCCTTCTTTCTCGTACACCTTATCCAAATCACTTCTGTGACATTTCAAAACCCACAGATCACACCTACAACACCACCTCAGTATTGAGGGCTAACTGCTGCACTATACAATAAAATATGTGTGTTATATTTTAAGCCAGTTAAAATATGGGTCGAACAGGTCAGAAGATTATGAACTATTATAAAATTATCTTTGTCACTGGAAGAATATATATGCAAACACAATATTACTTACATTTTCTTGTCACGAGGATAGCGAAAGAAAGACCGCGCATTCTTCTCTACTTCATAGTTACTGCAGCCAAACACAGCTCATACCATTCCCCTCATGTTGAGAGGAGGTATCAAGGAATGACACACGCTACTATTTAATTATGTTAACTCACTGAAAACGCATAAATAACACCACAAACTTCACACACAAATACACGTGCTCTTATGACAGAATCAGTAGTTCTCAGGTCTACCCGCTAGAGAGAGCTCTAATAACTGTCGCTCGATATCTCGCTGAGTGTCGCGTATTGTCTCTCCTGTATTTGGTGCTACCAAGCAGCATAAAAATGTACTATCATAGCATCTCGTCATTCATCACTCTGAAACATAGTTTATTATTCGTACATCTTCACGCTTTAGCTTTGCCTGTTCAGAGTTGATATTTTAAAGGGTTGCTTTTGCTTATCTGCTGTTATTGCCTAAGAGAAACCCAGACACGCCAAATTTCAAAAGTCCAAAATCAGGAAACTTTTTATGGCGTATCACGACATGTTACGACACATCATTAAACATTTCGACACATTATATAACTTTATTATGTAATTTCTCTCATTTGTTTTGTTTTATAAATACTAAAATTGAATATATCTGAGCTTTAGGACATGATGACTCTCAGTCGTAACTGCCTTAGACCTCTTCAGAAATTCTGAACTAAATGTATAGTAGAAACACTTGCCTTTCTGAACACATTTTAAGGTTGAAAGTTTATTTATTTTTTTAGACTTTTTCCGGAAGCATTGATTCTGACTTTGTTTTCATGTTTGTAAATATGCTAAAAATAGTCTCATAGTCGGAATTTCTATGTGAAAATCATACAATAAAAAGGATTAAATGAGATATTCTGTCATATTTAAGATCGCCACCAGATGGTTGGCTTGTCCGTGAGCACTGAACATCAATCCACTCCATGCAAGTAGACAAGCATGAGCAACGGTGGACGGTGTGGTTTCTGTGGAGGGAAGGAGTGATTGCTTCAGACATCCACAAGAGGTTGTACTGTAGTCATATGTGGGTAAACAACACCAAGCTTCAGATCCGTGTTTCGTTGGGTACCAGAGTTCAGAAACAGCAGGAACTGTGCTGAAAAAACGCAAAAGTACTGGACGTCCAGCAAGTGCATGCAAACCAAACAATGCCCAGCGTGTCAATGACGTGATAATGGGACACAGGGGAATCAATCACTTTTGACTAACTAGAGAGTGCAACAGGTATATCACGGGAAACCCTCCACACCATTATCCATGAGGATTTGAAGATAAAGAAGGTTGCGCACAATGCGTGCCCCATTCCCTCACCATTGCGCCGGAACAGAAGCGTGTGGAGATATTCCAGCAGTTGATGCAACAGTACAGTGCAGATCCAGTGGAGTTCTTTGAGCAACTGCTCACCGTCCCCGATCATTGCCACCATGCATGAACTAGTGTTTACTGTGCTGCCACATCCTCCGTTTTCTCCGGATCTGGCTCCTATGGGCTATGCCCTATTCGACACAAAGAAAGAGGTCCTGCGGGGTGAGAAGTTCACCATCAATGAAGAACTTCAAGCAGTTGTCCGCTAGTGGCGCCGGGACACCCCCAAAGAATGGTTTGCTACCAAAATACGGAAGCTGCCGGAACGATGGCGAAAGTGCATAGACATTAGGGGGAACTATATCTATTATAATCCGTATTCGTTTGTTCAGTTAATGGTTCCTGGGAACACGAAAAAAATTGTAGTGCCAATCCTTTTTGAACGCGCCAAGTGTTATTATTATTATTATTAAAGTTCTATTTGTTTAAAAGGTCTTAAAATACCTGCAGGGTCTTTCGTCAGGCATCAATGAGGTAAGCAAGGAGTTTTGCCTTAAAAAAGACGCTAGGAAACCTAAAATTCTTGGTAAGCAACAGGCAGAATATCGCTACCGGTGTTACACGCTGGATAGAAACACCATTACGATGGTGTTATATTTCAAATACCTGCGATGCTAGCTAGCACAGGAACTGGTAGCCTGGTGTACAAATCGCCATCAGATTTGGCATTTTAAGAAGTAATCTTCTGAAACCAACCCGGATTGTAAACGTGGGTATTTTAGGACATAAACTGAAATAGGCCTATGGGGCACTGAGTATCCCATATTTTAAATGACAATTTGTGTAAAATACCCTGCTGTATTACAAATGAAACACATTATAACACTTATGAAGCACTACTTCATGAACCTGCTGTGGGTGGGAGACGCAGACGAAAAATGCACCCACCGTATCCCCTGTCTCTCGTAAGAGGTGACTAACAGGGGAGACCAAGGGATGATTGAATTAGAACCATGAGACTACTTATAATTAGTACCATCACGCGAGGAACACCATGAGTCACCTTTACTTGCGAGTAGTACCACTATGTTCGGTAGAGAACATGTTTGTGATTAGTAGCAGCAGAGGGTGAAACAATATGGGTTTTACAGTACCTGTGATTAGAACCACTATATGCGAAACATCACGGGCCTACGTTGCCTGCGATTCGTTCCAATGTGAGAAACGCCGCGGGTCTGGGCATTGCCTGTGATTAGTACCCACTATGTGAGGAACACCACGGTATAGTACGACTCCCTATGATTAGTACACCTATGTCAGGAACAGCATGGGTTTGCGTTGCCTATGAGTGGTACGACAATGTGAGGAACACCATAGGTCTGAGTTACCTGTGCGTATTACATTACCTGTGAGTAGTACCACACTGTGTGGAACACCGTAAGTCTACGTTAGTCATGATTAGTATCCTTACACGAGAAATACCATGGTTCTTACTTTACTAGCGATAAGTACCATTATAAGGGGCCGTTGAACTGGATAGTTTCTGTGAGAGTGGGGCATTGCGGGTCGAATCCACTGATTGTTTTAAGTTCATAATCATTATGTATGTCTCCTTTTTTTGAATTCTAGTCAGTAGCTTAATTTTGGAATTATGTTTAACTTTCAATATTCTGAGTTGGATTCGTTGATTATTTTAAATTCATATTCATCCGTTCATTCTTGATCATCACGTTTTGAATTCTGGTCACTAGATGAGTTTTGACTTTTAAGTTGCCATTATATTTCGTCTCATTTCGTACCATTAGGGGCCGATGACTCCTTTAAACAACAAGCATCATCATCTATTTAACGAAAATACACGAAATAGTATTTTCAAAAGTCATACTTTCAACAAGAGTAAATGAAAATCTGCATATGTATCTCTGTTATATCATTGGCCGCTTCATATTTAATATGATGTGCAATTACTTTCTTTTTAGTGAAATGAGCTCTATTGTCCAACATACCAACATCGATAAACAATTCTAAAGAATCGGATGTTGTTTTCACCACGTTAGCATGGCCTTTAGGATCAGGACTATTGAACGTAATGACAATCGATGACCGTTCTTTTCTTTCCATTAACATACCCCTGGAACGTATATGCAGTCTTCTTCTTCTTATTTCACAATCACAGTGCCCTCCTCGTCACCTGAAATAAATATCAATACTCCCAATTCCTACCAACAAACACTAAACACCAATATATAAACAGCACTAAATGGATCCTGCACACACAAAATTAAACAATTTCACTAGGTTTTAGGTACTTTATCACTACGATAATGCAAGAGCATTCTCAACAGTCGACAATTCACAAGCGCATCAAACAATTTCACTAACCGGACCAAACATATTCAAACCAATGGTCTTGTCCAGATTATATCCTAACCTGTCGAGACCAGTGGTGTTGTCCAGATCATACTCTGCATGATGTTCAATCTATAGTCTTCCATTGGTCTGACGTCATCAGTTCGTCTCGAACCCAGTCATCATCTTTCCCAGCAATAAAAGTCTTTTCCAGGCATATTATTAACCTAGAAGTATTGAAGGGGTTATAGGAAACACATCCATTATGTTTCCTGACGGAGAAACACTGGCATTTCTACAAATAATAAAATACTTGGAAGAGTAACAAACTAATATAAACTGAAACGTGGGATACTGCATTCCCCAAAGCTACCACAGAGCACGTAAGCAAAGTTCTGCACGCTAACTGATCGTTATATTCAAATGCTGAATCCCTCCGAAGAAAAGTCACATCACATGGCTTTCACAGATAGTATCAACATAAAATGATAACGAAAACAAAATTATCTGGGTCACTGCATGCCCAGTATTTCCATTCCAGGGTTAAATCACCTAGGGTACAACATTGACCTTCGATTTAACACAAGATATTGGCGTGTCGTGAAGTGTTATGCGTTACTTGTTCTGCTCAACGGTAACAATTTATTAAAAATTCGTATCCACCTTATTCAATACATTAAAATGTTGTTAAGATGAAATAACAACATATATTTTATCAGAACTAGTTTCAACGCCTTATTTTGCGCCATCATCAGCTGATATACATTGGAAATATTTGGCAAATATATAAGTTTATCTACGTCAAATAAAACCAAATTTAAAATAAACATAATGATGATTTAAAACCATGTTATAATAATACTATTTCCAAGTCCATATTATCTAAGACTTGCAAGTATTGAACTTTGATTTGCTAAAATCCGATGTGATTTAGTTTAAATTATCGTAGGTTTAACAAAAACAACCACTGAAAACACAATCTTCTTAAAAACATGATATCTGTTTGACACTATTTAATTTTTCATGTAGAACCGTATTAAAACAATTCAATAAAATCTTCAAGCTGTTATAATGTAGCAATCGTGGTGAGGTAAAATGAGAAGTCGGTGCTTTAAGATGTTAACAATTATCTCATTCCCAGTTCAATGCGGACCTGAAATAATAGAAAACTAGTAAATTATCGCTTAACTGAAAAAGTGAAATTTTACGTCTTATAACATAAACATTTATGTGACTCACCTCATTATGTGTTTGCCAAATATTTCCAATGTATATCAGCTGATGATGGCGCAAAATAAGGCGTTGAAACTAGTTCTGATAAAATATATGTTGTAATTTCATCTTAACAACATTTTAATGTATTGAATAAGGTGGATACGAATTGTTAATAAATTGTAATCTTGGTTCAATACGGACGAACAATGAAATTCATCTATTTAACTGCTTAACGGTGTCAAAAGATACGTACTAAATGCTTTATTAATGAACGTACCGCAGGCCATGTGGGTGTTTCGCAGACGTTTAAGATACCATTGGTGGACTACGTCACCAGCAAAGAGGTGCCCCATTGTGCCGGGAAATATCCACAGTTCTAGCCTTCAGGCGAGCAACTCAGTGTTGAAAACATTTTAGGGATATGTGCTACGAATTTTAGGAGAATACGCCAATAAAATATGAGAATATATATTTTTTCTTTATTCTTAAAAATTACAACTCCTTTCCGTAATCATCGTTATCCGGTCGATTGGATTAGCAACTGACAGGGTCCGAGCCCCTAAATCCCCGTTGCCAGCCCCAGCGCCCCCCTCACTTAATTTAGATCAGAACTGTGAACTTGCATGTTATTTTATAATCATGACTACCTGATTGTCAGCCCCTGGCGGCGCAGTTTGCACCAAAAATTAGTGTAATTATTGAGTAAAATTGGTGCCAAACTTTTATTGGTGCAAGTGTGGTGTATTTGTGGTGCTAATTTGGTACAAGAGCGACAGTGGATGCACCTATTTAACTGCACCATAATTTTGCCACATATTTTTTCACATTAATTTACGCTATTTTCACACGAAAAGAATTGGTGCAAGAGAAGTGACATTTTTACACCATAGGCCTGGTTACACTAAAAACGAAAAACATTAATGAGACAATTTCTGCACCAAGTTCGCGCCAAAAATACACCAAAGTTGTTTAATTCGACCTTCTTTATTGTCAACGCCACTGTTGAACCAAATTTGCTTCAAAATGCTCCATAGTTACATCAAGGATTTGGGTGAATTTTTGGAATCATCTTGGTGCAAGATTTGTGCAGTTTTCTTCGTATTTACACCACAAATATATTGGTTCGAATTTAATATAATCTTGGTGTAAAGTTGGTGTATATTTTGGTGTATCTTTCGATGCAAACATTGTAGAACATTTGTCTCGTAATCTTTCTTCCAGCTTGCTGCAAAATTAGTGCATATTCTTTCGCATTCACCCCTAAAAATATAGTACAATATTGGTATAAAATTGGTAACAACAACAATGCTAACTTCATACTTGTCTGCTGCACACTGAAACACGCTCTACCTTGATTTGTTTTCTCGCGTTTAAAACAACAACATTTTGTGATCTTACTGGCATTTAAATGTATTTATATTTTAAATTTTTATTTTTAATTCATTTTTGGTTCCAGGCCCCCTGAATAACTGCTCCATTAAAATATTTTTTGTTGTTATTTGCTTTACGTCGCAGCGACACAGATATGTCTTATGGCGACGATGGGATAGGAAAGGCCTAGGAATTGGAAGGAAGCGGCCGTGGCCTTAATTAAGGTACAGCCCCAGCATTTGCCTGGTATGAAAATGGGAAACCACGGAAAACCATCTTCAGGACTGCCGACAGTGGGACTCGAACCCACGATCTCCCGATTACTGGATACTGACCGCACTGAAGCGACTGCAGCTATCGAGCTCGGTCCATTAAAATCGAAACCAACCTTGAATCTAATGGATCACACAGTATAGCACGTTATTCAATTACGTATTCCTGGGAAGTATATTAGACGTTATTTCAACGTAATGGATAGTCATGTTCTTCAGAAATGCGTAACCAGGGGAAGGTTCTAACAATTAAGGCATCGGTATGGAAACGTGAGTATATATCTACAGGTTTTCCGTTTATAAGGACATTGACTATTGCTCAGCAACGTAAGTATTCCCTTCCGAACTAACCAAATAGCCATGAATACAGTAATTTTGTTTTTAAACGTGATAATCATAGCTGCTACTTGTTGCATGGCCTCCAATAGCACTCATGGTGAACAAAACAATGCTACTGACAGACGTCGGTTAAGCCACGCTTCCAGCTCCAAATCTCCGGGTAGAAATACTGTATTATTTCAATCTGAATTTATTAGTTACAATTCGTCACTAAAGTAAATAAGTCCGTTTAACTAAGGTCTACACTGAATAAAATATACAATGACTGAAAACGAGGTGAAAGACAAACTTGAACTTAAACCTAAAAAAACAATACCATATTAAGATGATTTTTATTTAACCGTGGGTAATCTAAAAATAAACATAACAGGTCATATTTTGATCTGAGATGAATGGACTATCTTTTTCTTCTTCTTCTTCTTCTTCTTCTTCTTCTTCTTCTTCTTCTTCTTCTTCTTCTTCTTCTTCATGTGCCATGTCCTCGCAGAACGTTGACGATCAGAAGCATGATCTGTTGTTTGTTCATAGCTGTTTTGAACAGAGTAAGCTTTGTCACCCCAAACCACTGGCTCAAGTTGCCGAGCCATGATGTCCTACTTCTCCCCGGACCACGTTTTCCATTAATTTCCCTTGGAGTATTACTTCCAGAAGGTGGTATTTAGAGTTCCACATCATATGACCAAAGTATTCTAGTTTCCTTCTCTTGATGGTAGTGAGAATTTCTGGTTCTTTGTTCATACGGTGCAAAACGTCTATATTGGTCATTTTAGCTGTCCAAGGTATCTTCAACATAATTTATCGCTGTATAATCTTTCCTTCTTGTTTATTTGTTTCACGACACACCGACGACAGATGTTACGGCGACGATGGGATTGGATAGGGCTAGGTCTGGGCAGTATCCCATACTTGTGAGGGCAAATCACACGGCTCGTTTCCGCATACTTACATTGTTTTCCTCAAGCGTGCATTGTGTACCGACAGGTAAGATGGCGGTTATGCCGCTCTTTTGTCGGACAAGGATATACCAATTCACATTTTGAGGTACTGAGCTGGTATCGACAGGTTAGGATATAACCTGGACAAGACCATTGGTTTGAATATGTTTGGTCCGGTTAGTGAAATTGTTTGATGCGCTTGTGAATTGTCGACTGTTGAGAATGCTCTTGCATTATCGTAATGATATAGTACCTAAAACCTAGTGAAATTGTTTAATTTTGTGTGTGCGAGATCCATTTAGTGCTGTTTATATATTGGTGTTTAGTGCTTGCTGGTAGGAATTGGGAGTATTGATATTTATTTGAATTTTATAACAAGTAGTACAGTTGGTGTTCAGTAGATGACGTTTTTAGGTTACGTAGGCTAGCTAGGTGTACTTCGTTTTGAATTTAGGTTTAGGGAAGAATTTAGGTAATTTTATTATCATGTTTTGTTTTAAAATTATGTTTAAATACCGTATCTGTAGGTTTGTTGGTATAAGGACTAATACGTACAAAGACAGATTATCATAAGGAGTTGTAAATTCCGCAGCTTTTCCGGTATTTCGTATAGATATACGTTCAAACTATTAAGATGGTAATAATTTATTCAATTAAATAACATAATACGGCTGTAAACTTCGATTTAAAAAGAAGTTAAGAGAATACACGGTATTTCACTGGATAATTACTGTGGATTATTGATGATTGTTTGTCGCATTTCGACGGGATCAAAGTATATGGTAGTTGAATAAACAAATACAAGAATAAGCTGATTAACAGTATTCCGATAATTCGTAGCTCTAACCCCCGTCATACTTTGTACTTTGTACCTTCGTTTACCCATCGAGTAAATGTTAGTCAAATTCGTATAAATACCATTAATATTGCAATACCGGGCGAGTTGGCCGTGAGCTTGCATCCGGGAGATAGTTGGTTCGAATCCCACTATCGACAGCCCTGAATATGGTTTTCCGTGGTTTCCCATTTTCACACCAGGCAAATGCAGGGGCTGTACCTTAATTAAGGCCACGGCCGTTTCCTTTCAACTTCTAGGCCTTTCCTATCCCATCATCGCCGTAAGACCTATCTGTGTCGGTGCGACGTAAAGCCCCTAGCAAAAAAAAAATTACAATACCAATCCCCGGCATAGTTTTGACGGAAATTATTGTAGGCAGCCTCTTATTTTTCAGCATTTAAGGACACTGTTATTCTCCGTCCCGCGTAGTAGGGAAAATGACAGTAATCCACTAGCTGTAAAAAATCATATAACCACATTTCAGTTGAGAATTGTAGTGTGGATACAGTGCATTTAGATAGGATCTTACTTGCTATATTTGTGTGTATCTTTGTGAGTGTATCTATTAGAGCATAGTAGGATAAAATAGTACTAATAATAATCTGTCTATGAATTTAGCTTTGTTGGCAATCCTTCAGTAGGTCTTGTGAATTTTTAACTTGGAATTTTCATTTCTGTTTGTGCTTAGAAGTAACATATTGTAATTAAGATACGTCTGAATGTAGTTTAAAATTATTGTAGTATATTAGAAATTAACGTGCGTATTCTATTATTGTAAAATATTTGTGTAGTATAGTAGAAGTATCTGTAGAAACTATCGTAATAGAATTATGTTGTAATGAGGATAGGCTTAAGTACAGTTTAGAATTGTGTAATTCTTGTGTATACCTTTCGGTATTCAGTAATTAACGGCAGTTTTTTATCCAGTTAGGGTGTTGTAGGATAAAAAAATAGTACGACTAGGTATCACTGCAGTGAATTAGTATATTAATTACCTTATTGTCGTGTGATCTTTGTGTACTATCCTAGACAATATTTCTTTCCTTTAATTTTTTTGCACATAATAAGTTATTTCATATTCCCCTTTCTTTTAATTTTTCCGTGAAGAATGGCTAAGGAGTGCAAGTGTAGAAATTGTGGGTGTGGCCAGGCATTAAGGAATATGAGGGAGGAGCTGGAGAATTTCAGGGAGATAAGTAGGATCCTCTCAAAAGATAGGATAGAGTAGGTGTAAAAGAGGGATGGGAGTGAAAGGCGGAATTGTAGAAGACAGGTGGTCTAATGTTCTATGGGGAATGAAATTGAAGGCTGAGGGCTCCTTTCAGGATCGGAATTCAGGACAGGTGTCTGAGAAATCGGTACGAGTCCCTGCAGGTAGAACAACAGACGAAAGGTGAGGAGCAGAGAACTGTTGCTGAGAAGTGTGGAAGTAGGAACAAAGAAAACGTAGGAAAGGGAAATGTAGAGTAGAGTATAGGAAAAGAAAGGTGGAACAGGGTCACGGGAGGGAGAAAATGAAGAAAGAAGTAGCTTCTGCAGCTGTCAGGAAAGATAGGGCTGACCAGGACAGGAGGGGTTCAAAGAAGGTGGGTAGGTTTGAGGCTCTAATGACGGGGGATTCCACTGTTAGGCACGTGGGGAAATTGTATGGAGCAAAGGGAACTAGGCTAGAGTGTTATCCAGGAATTAGGATGAGGCAGATGTTTAGGAAAGTAGAAGACAAGGAGGATGGAAAGGAGAAGGTGGCAGTGTTTCACGAATGTACCAACAAAGTAAGGCAAGCAGGTATAAGTACCAACATAGTTGGGGATGTGTGGGTTCTGGTAAATGCAGCGCGCGTGAAGTTTAAGGAAGTGGAGATATTTATTAGTGGAATATTGTGTAGGAGGGATACTGATTGGAAGGTGATTGGAGATTTAAATGGGACTATGGAGTGGGTATGTGGGAAACTGGGAGTGAGATTTTTCGATCTTAATGGGTGGGTAGGAGATATGAATCTGCGCTCAGATGGCCTTCAATTAAACTGGGGAAACGGGGTTGTCTACGGGGCGGTGATCAAGGTTCAAGGATCGAGAAGTCAAGCAGGCATGATATAAAAATGTTAATGTTGTTCTCTAAGAAGTATTGCGAAGAAAGGAATAGAATTAAGTAATTTAATAGATGTTCACTTACCAGATAATGTAATAAGAGTTGAGTAATGCCTGAGAAATGATATCATGGAAGCAGAAATTTTCTCACGGAACTGGAGTGTGTATCGTAGAAGCAGGATAGGAATGATACGAGGGGGAGTATTCATTCTGGTGAAAGAAAAATTTGTAAGATACGAAAAATGTAAAGATGACAAACATGAAATTATCTAAAAATAATGGAAACTTGATATCTTTGAAATGTACAGACCGGGAAAGGGTAGCACTAACTCTGATTCGGAATTATTTGATAAGGCAATCAGCTATGTGGGAAACTATAAGGAAAGGAACGTGATTGTAGGGATGATCTCAATCTGCCAAATTTCGATTGGAAAGGTAATGGGAACGACAAGAACCATGACCAACAAATGGAAAATAAGTTAATATGGGAAGAACAGCTGATTCAGAAAGGGGAACCAACTAGAGGGAAGAATATTTTGGACGTAGTGCTGGTCAAACCAGATGACACTATAGAGAAACCGAATTAATAGATGGTATTAGTGATCACGGAACTGTTTTAGTCGTAGTTAAAAGTAAATGTGATAGAAAGAAAGGCCTTAAAAGTAGGACTACTAAGCAGTACTATATGCCTGAAAAACAGGGATGAGGGAGTTCTAAAAAAAACAATCTTTGATGGAAAACGGTAATTAAAAGATAAACATACTGTGCGATGGATTTAAGGCACTTGTTGAGGAATGTGAAAACAGTCTTGCACCTTTAAAAGTGGTAAGGTATCATAAAGAGCCACTGTATTATAACATAGAATTAAAGCGACTAAGAAAGAAGTGCAGGTTGGAAATAAATAGAGTTAGAAATGGCTGCGGAAATAGGGATAAATTGAAGGAAATTACTAGGAAATTAATCTATCAAAGAAGTGAAAAATGGAAGGGTATATATATGTACTTTAAGACAGAAACAGGTAACAAGGAGGACATTGCAGGGATCATTAATGAACAAAGGGGTATGTATGCCAGGATCTTCAAAAGGCAGAAGTATTCAGTCATCAGTATGTAAAAATATTTGGTTACAAGGATAATGTCCAGATAGGTGACTAATACCAATATCAAAAAATATTAAAATTTACCTATGATAACAGTGACATTTACAATAAGGTACAGAATTTCAAATTCAGAAAATCAGCTGGAGATAAGATTTTGGAGAATATTCTAAGAAAATTGGTTGGAATATAGTTCCATATCTGAATTTCTTATTTGTTTATTGTTTGCATGAAGGAGCTATATCAAATGAATGGAGAGTTGCTATAGCAGACTCTGTTTATAAAGGAAAGGGTGATAGAAATGAAGCTGAAAATTACAGGCCAGTCAGTTTGACATGCATTGCACATAAGCTTTGGGAACGCATTCTTTCTGATTATGTTAGATATGTTTGCGGAATTAATAACTGGTTCTATAGAAGGCAGTTCGTGTTTAGGAAAGGATATACCACTGAAATTCAAATTTTGTACGATTTCAGCAAGATATAGCAGAGATCTTGGATTCAGTAGGTCAAATGGACTGGATCGCGATTGATCTGCCTAAGGCATTTGATAGTGTGGATCATGGGAGACTACTGGCAAAAATGAGTGCAATTGGACTAGACAAAAGAGTGACTGAATGGGTTGCTATATTTCTAGAAAATAGATCTCCGAGAATTAGAGTAGGCGAAACTTTATCTGACCCTGTAATAATTAAGAGAGGAATTCCTCAAGGCGGTATTATTAAACCTTTACGTTTTCTTATATATATAAATGATATGAGTAAAGAAGTGGAGTCAGAGATAAGGCTATTTACGGACGATGTTATTCTTTATAGAGTAATAAAGAAGTTACAACGTGGTGAGCAACTGCAAAATGACCTCGATAATATTGAGAGGTGCACAGCAGGCAATGGTATGTTGATAAACGGGGTTAAAAGTCAGGTTGTGAGTTCCACAAATACGAAAAGTCCTCGAGTTTTAATTATTGCGTTAATGAGTGAAAGATCCTTATGAGGATCACTGTAAGGATCTAGGCGTTAATGAAATGAAAGATCCTCATTGGGGTATTAACATAAAGGGGATGGTAAATAAAGGATGCACGTCTCTGCACGTGGTTATGGTGGTGTTTAGGGGGTTGGAGTAAGGATGTAAAGGAGAATGCATACACGTCTCTCTTAAGACCCCACCAAGAGTATGGTTCCAGTGTATGGGACCCTCACCAGGGTTACTTGATTCAAGAACTGGAAAATATCCAAAGAAAAGCAGCTCGATTTGTTATGGGGGATTTCCGACAAAAGAGTAGTGTTACAAAAATTTTGTTAGGGAAGGCTTGGGTGAAAGAAGACGACTTGCTCGACTAAGTGGTATGTTCCGAGCTGTCAGTGGAGAAATGGAGTGGAATGGCATTAGTAAACGAAGTTTGAATGGTGCCTTTAAAATAGGAAAGATCACAATATGAAGATACGGTTGGAATTCAGATCAGTAGTGATTTGATTGATTGATTGATTGATTGATTGATTGATTGATTGATTGATTGATTGATTGATTGATTGATTGATTGATTGATTGATTGATTGATTGATTGATTGATTGATTGATTGATTGATTGACGGTGTTCAAAATTCAATTGAACTCTTTTCAGTAAAAGATATGAGTGATAGAAGCGCACTCTATGTTCGACAGTGTTTAGAATTTTTATTAATATTATAAATAGCATGCTCCTTGCAGGCATGGTATTGAGAAAGGCAGGAAACCAAAGCTCTTATCGGGTGCCCTTTTGAACTGAGAATAGAGCAAGGACTAAAGAAATTTCATCTTTGAATGGTATGTGACGATGCGCTTTTCACTGCGTGTGGGTGGCGGCTGTCATATTGCTAGTTTAAACTATAGCGCTCCACAATTTCTTTCAACCAATCAGAAAGTGAATGAACATATTGTTACGTGCCATGCCTGTAGTTGTAGCCCCCTTTGGTACTTTCTGGAAAGAAGTAGCGAGTTACCTGCGAGCTCCCAGCGTAAGGACTGGTCGGTCTTCCCGTTTATTTTTCACTTTGGTTTCCCTGCGCGTTTTCTGGAAGTGTCAACATAAATTCGTATGTCTATAGCTGAGCCCTGAATATTGTAGTAACTTTTCGCCGAAATATAAATATAAGGCCATCACGAACGAGTAGGGAGAGTCGTAACGTTGGAGTGTTGTTTGTGTGGTGGGTGTTCCACCAGTCAGTCTTGGAGTTCGGTAGTCGGGCTGTGGTGGCGGTAGTGTTGGCTGCCACCAGAGTCCTCCTGGTCTCAGAGTATCTGAGTGGATTACAGTGTATGTACTGCTTTGGAGTACCGCTAATATGATTAGAATTGGCGAGAAGAGAACGATTTGGCGAAATTTGACCAGGCGAAGTTTCAGAATGATAGGACACATCTTAAGACACCTAAAACTTGTTCAGTTGGTTTTAGAGGGACGTGTAAGTGGACCAAGTTATGAATATGAAATGCAGATTAGAGTAGATCTAGTGTTTGGTAGTTACGTAGGTTAGTAGAGGACATGGAAATGCATCAAACAAGTCCATGCACTGACCTGTTTTTAATCAACTCGTGATCTCTTTCTATCCCGACAGTACTAGGCTTGAGAGGCCTAGGTACATTTTTATGTTCCCGCCCTTCGTGGCTTTTTCCTTCCTTTTGCTGATACACTATTATTCCAAGGGTCTGTCTTATACTGTTCTGATTAGTGTTAAGAAAGGATGGCTCCCTTGTTGTATTTAATCTTAAAATAGTAATCACCACCACTGTCAACACCATATCCAGAAAGGACAGTATAATTGAACAGAATGCTACACTGCTAATCGATGGGAAGTCTTGTTTCGAGTTTAGCGAGTTAACGTAACATTCATCATCGGGTAATGACCTCGGTTAATGTTCTTGAATTATCAAGACCACAGCACCAACTAGAAACCTATCTTTCTCTTGTAATTCAGTGTCACCCTACTGAAGCTTGGTCTTGTGGACGAAGAACTTATGGAGGCTTACCAGAGCAGACACCTACAGAGTGTGGGAGAAATACGGGGCGAAATTTAAGGAATGAATTTCTCGTTTCTTCTTCTTCTCCTTCAAATGTCATATCCGGTCTCCCAGACGTAGGCGATCACCCTGGAGAAGGCACCCCTTTCTTTAGCCAACTTGAAGAGGTGTTCGGTGTTATTGATGCGTCCGGTCTTTGATGTTTTGGAGCCATGACATCGGTGGCCTAAATAACCCGTTTTCCTGGCTTTGATGTTGTCTGCCAGCTCAGTTTCAGCTCTAGCTCTCATTAAAACTTCATTATTGGTTACAAAACCTGTCCAGAATATTCTGATCATTCTCCTATGTAACCACATTTCAAAGGTATCTAATCTGTTTATGGAGGAAGCTTTGACAGTCCAGATCTCTACTTCGTAGTGCAGTGCTCAATGAATGAATGCCGTGTGTTTTCCAGACAGGCCTGGTGCAGGTCGTTATATTTTACACCCGTAGGCGACCTGCGCGTCGTGATGAGGATGCAACGATGAAGACGGCACATTTACCCAGTCCCCGTGCCAGGCGAATTAACCAGTTATGCTTAAATTTCCTGACCCTGCCGGGAATCGAACCCGGGACCCCTGTGACCAAAGGCCAGTATGCTTAGCATTTAGCCATGGAGCCGAACATAAAGCAGTGCTGACCAGAAGTAACACCTCAAAAGCTTTCGCCTGAGTTTGAAGCTTAGATTATCATCACAAAAGAATGACCTAATCTTTCGAAAAGATGATCTGGAAATTTCAATACGGATTCTGATCTCTTCTTCACGCTCCATATTGTCCATTATGATGCTCCCAAGGTATGTGAACCGACTTACTCGTTGAATGTGTTGATTATTTAATGAAATTGCGATACCTTCATGGTTGCTTCTGCTAAATATTTTGAACTTAGTTTTTGTGGTATTGATGTTTAGACCGTATCTTAATCCACTGAGATGAATTCTACTGAGCAGTCCTTGAAGACCTTCAATGGTGTCGCATAAAATTAGGGTGTCATCTGCACATCTAATACTTTTTATGGCTACTCCATTTACTTTCACACCTTTCTCAGTATCAAGTCAGGCTTCTTGGAAAATGTGATCGGCATTGAGGTTGAATAGGAGCGGTGAAGGTATGCAACCATGGGGTTGCTCTCTTTTGATACTTATCTCTGAAGTTCTTGTTCAATCTTAATTGTGGCTCGCTGGTTCCATCTTTTGTTCCTAACTGTTTGTGCTGGTGAATCTCAATCAGTGTTTCTTGCCTTTACATAATCAACAAAACATGCAAATACATCTTTGCGTTGTTCCCGTTAATAGGGAAGAAATAACAGTTTTTCAGAACAAAGTTTCGGAAATGCTTTATATCTTAGTTATTCAATTCCGAAATATTACCTCAGTGTAGGTTAATGTGTTTTATTAGCTGGAAATAAATCAATAGGTCGCGTGTAATGTGAACAATTTTGAAGCTACACTCCATAATAGAATTGTATCAGACAATATGTACAAAGCAGGAACACATTCAGAACTTCACGAGGCTATCGGTAGAATTCTATATTTAGACACGGAGTAGTCATTTTGTTCATTTCGTGTGACGTAACCACACCAGAGTGTATCACAATTCCAGCAGATAGCCCTATTGAAATGCTCCGAGGTCATACTTGGATGTTGGAATACAGAACCAATGTTACTATATCGTATTCTTCCTCGTAATGCATGAGGAATTCATTCTGAATTTCCTTTTATAAACTTGTTTATACTAGGATATGTCTCTATGGGATCTTGGCTTCCAAAGATGCTTGTTTAACACGTTGACACCAAGGCACCAACATAGCCAAATTTTCTAACTGGTTTGGTGATGGTGTTTGTAAACCAGGTTTCAAGGTCGTGTTTTTATTTAAGAGAAAATAATCGATGTGCATACCAAAGTCATTAATGATCATGTCCTATATTTTCGTTACAGCCTGTACAAAATTAATTAAATTACAAAACTTTCTCGTGACTTTTATAACACAGCAGCCATTCATTTACAGTTAATACCGTTTCTGATGTGAAGTACTAATTTTTCGTAGTCATTCACCACAGATAAAATTGTTGATAATACACCCAGGAAAGTAAAACTTACATCATACCTAATCTGTTTTATTGTCTTGTTTATTCATTATGTCATCATGTATAGACTGTAATGTCTATTATAAAGCATGTGTTTTATGCTGTATTACAGGCATGCGAATTGTGGGAGGAGATAATGCTGACATTGCGGACTTTCCATTTGTCGTAAGTTTCAAATCGATGGTATTCCTTTTGATAAAATAATGTCCTGTAGTGTAGTCAAGACAGTCAATAATATAGCTGAAGGTACTGTAACTGTTCGACCCTAAGCTTCTCACTAGAGGAGACGAAAGTTAATACCTTGGGACACATGAATATGAAATAAACTATATGTGGCTTGCCCGAAAATTCCCACGCAAATAGAAACAATTAACATTCCATGGTTTCCAATTTCTCTATGTAATGTATGGGCGCCAGCGATACAGTTTTGTGTATAGCAAAATTTATATTTACTAGCATAGAGACTTATACTTAAATCACAGGGCAGGATTTTAAATAATTAACCATTAAGTATCGTTTGAGAAAGAAAATTAACGCAATATAAAATACAAATGAATTTATTATAAAAAAAATGAGATGAATCGGAAAAGTTCCTTAAAGCGTGGAGGGATTTAGAATTTACGTTACTCAAATTACTATTGCTTGCTTTATCTAATTGAAGCTCACCAATTGCAGTTTCCGTTGAAGTCATCTGGTTTCCGTGGTTACTCGTTCTCTTCTTCTCGATGTAGAATTGACTCCATGGACATCCTTCCTTCTCTGATGTGGTACGGGCTATCTGTACTAGCACTCCCTAATTGCCTAGTCTTTCAATTAGACATTGGCCCTATACTTGTAAAAACTGATCAGCGTTGATCGTATGAGGAGAAAATTCAGAGATATTAATTTTTCCATGTTAGTAGAAATCTCAATCCAACTGAGCTATACTATTTATACGGTACAGACTTGTACCCAATTCCATGGACTTGAACTAAACATAGTTCTTCGTCCAGAAGATTTACTGAATATAACACAAGCCGTAAGCTTGTTTCGTCTCACGCAGATCCGATAACATACCGCAGCTAAGTACTGTATCGAAGCGACAACACACTGTACAAAAATAACTATGTCTCGGAGAGACCACACACTGTCTCAAAATCAATAACGTCGTTCAAGGTAGATGTTCACAGTAGAAGTAGCGATGTGAGTCCGTATCTCGAGACTCCGTGAATCGAGGAATGCTCCGCGCTACATAATATATCACCGGGATCTCCCCACTCTTGATAATAGCTCAATCTCAGATCTCTATATAACGAAGCATCTGATTAGTAGATCGCATTATCATCTCCCTCTTCTTTCTTCTTGACAAGACCAGTAGGCGTGGCGATGATGTAGTCTGCTGGTATGCAAGCCTCGCGCGCGGGTCGCTGTTTACTGCCTTGGCTCATGAGTTTAACCCAATGACTCATGTAATTTTCCCCCGCTATAAGAATAACCTTTTCCGTATACACAAGTATGAGATGAAATGACAACAACTATGTCTCAACAAATTGACCATATTTACAGTACATAATGAATTCCAATCCTACCTAATATAATAATTTAAATAATAAATGATGTTATAATTATATAATATGATTGCAAAAACCTTATTTACAAATGCTTGACGTTGAATAAATATGATATTACGAATAATTGCCGATGGCGGATAAACTTGATATCTAGTGATATCGCGTAAAATGATAGTATATTAAATTAGTCTGGCTGGAGAAGCCTGGACGGTTACAGTACGGTCAAGCACATGACATGGTAGTGTATCATCTGCAGCAATCGTTTTGGAAGGCCCCAGTGCGGTGTTGCGCGATGAGTTTGCTTTGTTTTCTTTTTATACTGTTTTTAAAATGAAAATGGTAATACATAATTAATACAACAGAGTACTGTGCGAAGTATTACCTGTTTTTGAAAACTTTCAGTCAACTGACTACGTTTGGCCAGTAATCCTAACATTAACCGGTTTATATTGGCAACGATCGAATCTCGCTTAAACTCTCCACCTACATAGTAGAATATGCAATCACTTAAACAATTCTAGCGAAACAACAGAGTTATTTAAATGATCAGCCTCCTGCTTCAGATCAGGTGTTCTAGAACAACTTTATTACGTGGAGTATTAAAGACAATTATTATAAACCTCTCATGAATCTGTATATATATATATTCATGCTTCATCGTCTATTCCCCCCCCCCCCCATTTCAATAAGGCATCATGAACCACATATTAATAACTAGAAGTGTTGAAGAAGGGAATGTCGTACCTATCATAGATACACAAACCATCACACGACTAGAAATATTAGATTAGTTATGTATTCGTTGATTTTCCGCAATGATGCTATTGAGAAATCTTACTTAACAGCTACTACACGTAATGATTAAGTATTTTGCTGGATAAGGTTTGGAGCGTGTTCATGGAGCGTGAAATGCGGAAGAAATGCGAACATTATGATTGTGAGACATCGATTCTCGCTCGCGATGCCCTTCCTGACGCCAACCTTATATGGAAGGATGTAATCAATATTGCGTGTTTCTGCGGTGGTTGGCAGTGTAGTGTGTTGTATGAATATGAAGAGGAAAGTTATGGAACAAACACAAACTTCGAGTCCCCGAGCCATAACAATTAACCAAACACGATTAAAATCCCCGACGCGGCCTGAAATCGAACCCGGGACCCTCTGAACCGAAGACCTCAACGCTGACCATTAGCCAATCGGTCGGACCACCCTTGGTAAATTACTCCATTCCCTAATTCCTCTTCCTATAAATGAATAAGTATGTCCCAGTTTGTCCTCTTGAATTCCAACTTAATTTTCATGTTATGATCACTTCTACTTTATCAAACTCTATTCAACCTTATTCTTCATAACTTCTGTTGAACCTTCCTATGCCTTACCGTCAATGCCTGTGTTTGAGAACTTCTGCTATTTTTTCTTTCATAATCGTAAGTGATCTCCTGAAAATGTATTTCTGGTTTAAATTCTCCTTGCTGATCTGAGCATTTCACTATGAATGTGCCACTGTGCAGAATAGGCTGGCAAATTCAGTAAGCAACGAGGCAGTCTTTTTTTCTCCATGTTCAAATTTGCGAGTTCGATTCTTTGCGCATTTAGTACCGTTTAAGGACCAAGATTTATGGACACGTCAAACTGCCCCTCTTCACGGTGAAATACTTCAATTCAGGTGTCTTTTAAATGAACAAAATGAATGCAACACAGGGTGGTCGGAAACAACGTGAGCCGTGTATATGAGCGTTAGAACGTTGGTCATACTGATAGGTAATTTGGAAAAATTACGTCAAGATTTCGCGCCGTTGTCTTTTTATCAGATGCTGAAGTTAAGCAATCAGATCGCTTCGCGGGCGAATTCAAATTGGCTTTACGTGGCGCTGTTGCTAAATCTGCACGTGGCTTGGTCGGGCTTGAAAGCCAAGCCGTGTGTTTCAGCCAATGCGTGCTTGTATGGGCCGAGCCAAGGAGGTCCTTGTTTAAGTTCCTCCCCTGGAGAAGTTTATTTCTTCTATTGCCGCTCTCAAGCCGGTCATAAGCCACGTTCAGATTTAGCAACACCGCCTCGCAATTCCATCTGAAGTCACCCGGGAAGCGATCTGATTGGCTAAGTTCAGCAGCTGATAAAATGACAGTGGCGCGAGATATCTAATTATTTTTTCCAATTATTTATCAGTATGACCAACCCTCTAACTCTCATTTACCCAGTTCACGTTATTTCCCTCTATATATATACTATGTCCCTTCTTTACTATTATCATTATGTCGTTAGCTGATCAGGCACTTACTTTTTGTAGTACAACTACCAGAAATTAAAATCCTAAACATAACATTTTTTCTACAATTCTGATAAAAGTTACATTATAAAATTGTAATCCTGACTTCACATATTCCAATAATGGTATAATTACTACTTTACTTTAATTTTGCGAAGACTTTCAGAATTTCCTCAAGTTATAATTGGTAGTAAATTAATTAAAATTCCTTAGCATCATAATCTAGCAAATATTGGTCCAAAGACTCACCATAACTTTGAAGAGTCGTGTACTTCTAAAACTGCAGCACATACCTGTAACAAAGAATATATTGCAATGTTAGTTCACAGTCCACAACTGTGAGTCTTTTGTTGTCTCTCGCAAGAGGTTTAACATGTCAGTATCTTAGGTCTTTTGGCAATTTTGAGATAGGAAAGCGTTAAAACTGGTAGGAAGCGACCGTGCCCTTTATTCAGATATAATCCCATTATTTGCGCAGTGCCAGGGGTTCTGATAGCGAAATTCGAACCCAATATATCCCAAATGCAAGCTAACAACTACACGGCTGGACCGCGCAACTAAATCGCTCGGTCTTCAACATTCGTTAAACAATATTGTACTGAAAATGGGACTGTTCACGGGATTAGACTAAGTCTTTCTAATAACCACCATAGGGGCGGGGATATATTTAATTACTACTTGTTTCTGCGTTTGCGTGTGATGAGCCACAGGAATTAATCACATGCGGTTAAAATTCTCGGTCCGGCTGGGAACACAGCCCAGACCCACCAAACCGAAGGCTGCTATGAAGATATTTTTTTCAAGGAACCGAATAATAATAATAATAATAATAATAATAATAATAATAATAATAATTTATTAATACCGTGTGGCTATTTCTAGCCGAGTGCAGCCCTTGAAAGGCAGACCCTCCGACGAGGGTGCCATGTTTAGGCAACTGCGTGTTATTGTGGTGGAGGATAGTGTTATGTGTGGTGTGTGAGTTGCAGGGATGTTGGGGACAGCACGAAAACCCAGCCTCCGGGCCACTGGTATTAACCAATGAAGTTTAAAATCCCCGATACGGCCGGGAATCCAACCCGGCAAAATCTGAACCGAAGGCCAGTACGTTGACCATTCAGCCAACGATTGGGAAATAATAATAATAATAATAATAATAATAATAATAATAATAATAATAATAATAATAATAATAATAATAATAACAAATTCATTTTTGTGCATTTTAAGAGATTCCAGTGTAATCTTTAGAAATGGGGAAGCCAATGACAGAGTAAAAAAAATACATTATAAACTGCTCATTGCACAGGTAACACGTCATACATTGGCCTTACCGTCATAACAGTACCGGTAATGGTTCCTACTTGTCAGTGTTTAAATGTTAAAGTTCAGATTATCTTGGATAAAAATGGGTTTTGTTGCTGTCATGTGGCAAATATGACTCAGTCTAAAGGATTATTCAGCGCGATTAGCTGCCACCCTCAGAGGCACGGGTTCTGCCACGAAATTTGAAAGTGATACGAGGGCTGGAACGGGGTCTTCTCAGCCTCGGGAGGTCAATTGAGTAGAGGGGGTATCGGTTCCCACCTCAGCCATCCTCGAAGTGGTTTCCCATAGTTTCCCACTTCTCCTCCAAGCAAATGGGGGGATGATACCTAACTTAGCGCCACGGGCGCTTCCTTCCCTCATCCTTGTCTACCTCTTCCAATCTTCCCATACCCAACACAAGGCCCCTGTTCAAAATAGCAGTTGCGGCCACCTGGGCGAGGTACTGGCCATCCTTCCCAGTTGTATCCCCGACCCGAAGTCTCACACTCCAGGACACTGCCCTTGAGGTGGTAGAGGTGAGATCCCTCAGTCTGAGGGAAAACCAACCCTGGAGCGGTAAACAGTTTAAGAAAGAAAGAAAGAAAGAAAAAAGAAAGAAAGAAAGAAAAAAGATACAGTAAATACCCGAAATAGAAACGGAAAACTAAGATGAAAGTGCTAACTGATTTGAGCCACACCGTAATTTTATCCTGGTCTGCAGAGAATTCGTGAAATGATAGTGTCCCTTTGCAGGGGCGAAGCGTCAGGGGAGACAGGGTAGACGGCGTGTACCCTTAACATTTTGTGAACGAAATATTGTCTAGTTCAATTATTATTATTATATTTTTTTTGCTAGTTGCTTTACGTCGCATCGACACAGATAGGTCTTATGGCGACGATGGGACAAGGAAGGGCTAGGAGTGGGAAGGAAGCGGCCGTGGCCTTAATTAAGGTACAGCCCCAGCATTTGCCTGGTGTGAAAATGGGAAACCACGGAAAACCCTTTTCAGGGCTACCGATAGTGGGGTTCGAACCTACTATCTCCCGAATACTGGATACTGGCCGCATTTAAGCGACTGCAGCTATCGAGCTCGGTCATTTTTTTTTATTCAATTATTTTTTAGAGCATTAAGTATTTCTGCATTCATGACATTGTTGTATTCCCCGATTTACTTATTTTTGTCTCACTTTGGCTCGCGTCAGTTACATGAAGCACGTACACGAAGGTAGACGTGGTCCATTCTGTGTATTTTCCCTTTGATTTTCAAAGCTTTCAGATAGAGGAACACTAACGCTATCTGTAGGTGCTGACTGTGGAACTAGGACTTTCCTATATCGAGATTTCTCCGCCCAGTAGAGAGACCTACCAGCGTCTCTTCTTTCTCTCATTGGCGAGTATGAGGATTTCACTTATAAAGGTGTTCTTATTGGCTGCCATCTCAGGCATGCTTTTAATGTAATTAATTTGGATGTATTATAAGGCGCGTCTAAAAATAAAATAATAATATTCAGATAAGAAGTATAGCAAACTTACACCTAATAAATGAATGACAGCATCAAAACCCTTCATGCATTTTCTTGCCCGCCAATATTAATTATGGCAGTATAACCCCAACAACTGTTGGCTTACATTCTTAATAATGAACTCCAGTGTGTGTATACGGAAACAACAAAGTTGCTTAATTTGATGCTGAGTTTTCCGTTAACGTCAGTTGCTACTGAACACGCTATGAGTGCCTTCAAACGAATTAAAACCTATGTAAGGAATTCAATGACCAACCAGAGACTGTCTTAACTTGGGAACTCTTAGCAAGACGCCTGACTTCAAGACAGGACTAATATATATATTTGCTGAAATGAAGGACAGGCGGATTGAACTCATTTACAAGAATATTGCTTAAGGTGACTTGTACGAAAATCTGTTTATTTCTTATTTCTCTCATTAAATCTACATAACAATGAAATATATTGGTATTTTTAATTCTAAAAGTATATTGTTATTTAACAACTGCTGCTGCCTATTTAGTCTATATGCAAAACTAAAACGAGTGCACGTAGGCTTGTAGGTTGTTATAGGGGTTGTCGTAGTTTCATATTCATTAATATAATGTTGAATACAGATCTGTATGCGTCGAAAATTATATATATACGGTTAATAGGATTTAAATAGTTTAAATGTTAAAAAATATTTGTTTACCGCCTTAGTTAGTTCACGCTTCGCCACTGTCCCTTTGCTCTTTTTTCCTGTTCGAAGTACAAAAAGGCACACAGCAATAAATATTCGAACACAGTTAAAGAAAAGCAAATCACTACACAATTAAAAACACGAATTAGCGCATAAAATTAAGTCATTTTGTTCATCATCATCATCACCTCATTGCGAACACATTGTCAACATTTACGACAGCAAAACAATATAAATAAAACTGGAAATGCGGTAATTTGCGGTATACTGCTTCCTGTTAGTGACTTAGGAGGCCAGCGCTCCGGCGGCATTATGGTGAAACTTTCAAATTACAGCTTTATGCTATTGTAGGCTTCACAAGCGATTGTCGAGGCCGGTATAAGGAGCGCAGCGAGGGATCCAGTCGGCCGTACGGCAGCCGACACAGTTACTATCCTCGCCACTAGATGCAGCTTCATTCATTTCATTCCTAACCTCATCGAAACTGGAAGTGTGCTGTGAATTTTCATTTTCTGTTCTGCAGAGATTTGAACTGACGCAGAAGGCCTAGTTTTATAGTTAACTTTCCGTTTTTGTGTATATTGCGACTAGGTGCATTCAGGTCCGAAAAAGTTTTACAACTACAGGACATATTTGCTGTTTTTGGGACTTTCAAAAATTCACTTCTCAAAAACGGACACATAGGCCTATTCTATTTCGTTCCCCACAAGATGTCCGCTATTGGTAGTTTTACAGCATATGCATTTTGTAATTCTTATGATTTTACCACCGGGTAAATACCCCATTTACAAAATTAATGTTCTGATATGATTATTTTGTAACACGAAGGCCCCATCTCTAAAAAGTTACTCTTAAATAACTTCAAATATCTAATTAACGTAAGTATTAATAATTAGGTGTGTCGTATTCTTCTGTGTGTGGGTAGTTTTCTTTTTCCTTATCCTGGATATCATTCCGTAGACTTCAGGTGGATTCATCGCTAGTTATGTCATAAACTCGTTCAGTGCGATATTTGTTAACGCCATAACTAAGCGAAATCCCTCGTCCTTTATGCATATTAACATTTAAATCTGTATGCCTATTAGGTTTAAAAAATCATGACATTCGAATTTTGTAAAAACCACTTTCACACTGCAATGTGAACTTACGAAGATACAATATTCACTATGACTATTCAGTATCGAGAACCCCATACAACTAATTAGTCACTAACATCTGCAACATGGTTGTTATTTAGTTTGGGTTTGAGAACGGATGCTCTGCCGTTCATTGTTGTAATCGGTTTAAAGACCATTTTGATGGCCTATAATGAACAATGGTATTTCCTTTCCAAAATTTCGAAAGATTTCCATGTCCCCAGCCTTCAAGAGAGTGTTTTGCAATTTGCTTTACGTCGCACCGACACAGATAGGTCTTATGGCGACGATGGGACAGGAAAGGGCTAGGAATGGGAAGAAAGCGGCCGTAGCCTTAATTAAGGTACAGCCCCAGCATTTGCCTGGCATAAAAATGGGAAACCACGGAAAACTCTCTTCTGGGCTGCCGACAGTGGGGTTCGAACCCACTATCTCCCGGTTGCGAGATGACAGCTGCACGCCCCTAACCGCATGGCCAATTCACCCGGTAGAGGAAGTTTTGAAGAAAAATTAAAACATGGAAAGATGATGATGATGATGATGATGATGATGATTGTTGTTGTTGTTTATAGGGGCCTAACACCTAGGTCATCGGTCCCAACATGGAAAGAAACACGTTGAAGATTAAATATATTTACGTTTCAAAAATCCTCATACCGCTGATCGTGCTGTCAAGTTTATAATCTGCTTTTCAATAATGTATGCAAGCAAGGGCGGATTTTAAACCATGGTGTACCTAAAATGCAAGTACTGTACTACAGTAAGCTAATTTTGGAGCCATACCTTGCTTGAAAGTTTCCGCTTGTGTAAGAAACATCAGAAAAGTGACGCACGCCATGCAGACACAACCATCCCATTGAAATGCTAATGATTCGTTATGTCTTAATTCCACAATTTATTAAGATTAAAAATTGCTTATCTTTAGTTTTTATTTTGATACCTAGAATTTTGCGAAACTTCCGTTCAAATATAGAATGAGGTACAGTATTGTTTTATCATCACTGTGTAATATTTGACGCAGGCACAAACTTTTGTTTTGATGCGTTATAATAATTGTAATTAATTTCATGATTTTGTTTTATTTACGATGTGTATGTAAAAATAATGCCCTTTTTAATAAACAAATTTGTTTTACAATTAGCCAGGTGCTCATATCTTTAATTTGTTGCGACCTTTCCTTAAGGGTATATAAATGGCCGAAACTTGGAGATTAGGAGCGGATGAATTGCTTATTCTTTGAGGTAGAACAGTGCAATTATAATGCCGGTGTATTAACGAGAGATAGTTAGATAATGACATAGAGACAGGATACAATCCGGTGAACTTCACTACATGTGCGTTTTAAAAATGTTAGTCGCCCGTCTGTGTTTGAAGAGAACAAATGCGTGTTCGCCTTCTGCATAGGACCGGTAAACATCGTTGTCGTGTGCGCGCGCATTGTTAATAGTGTGTGTATTGTTGCCTATAGTGTTATGTTGGTGAACTGAACCGCCTTTATATGAGTTAATGTAATTCTACTGTTACATCATCATTTCGAATCTTGATTGCAGTGACGCGCTAGCCATTTGTCGCGTATGGACCCTATAGATACTATTGTACATAGTCCACTTTTCTCTGTGTTTGTATTTCCGGGGTTTTAGTAAATTAAATTATCCAGCTGGGTTTGTACTATTTAGTTATTATGTGTGAGGATTTACAAATTAATTAGTCATTATTACTGGGAACAATTGACGGTGATGTACACAACAAACCTCCGGATACAGTGAATAATGCTATAAATGATAGAAATTTCTATGAAGGACATGATTGTCCGCAATGAACCGTTGGAAAAATACCTCGAGCCCTAACCAGCCTTCTACTGCAACTAAATCACATCTCCCAGAGTAAACCTCTATAATAAATGTCATTCCGGAACTTTCTAAGTATTTTTTGAATCCATAGCAGAGAAAAATAATATCGGGGGACTTCCCCCTACGGCTCTAGGGAGATTATTTCATGAAAACGAAAATAAAGTAAAGGAATCAACCAAATTGTCTCTAAAGGTAGTAACAGAATACAAATAACTTTCAAGAAAAGAAACAAAGACAGCAATTTCTTATTTCATCACTAACTCAAAGAAAATAAATTAAAAGCCTTCTTACCCTCGTCGTGTACCACTAGAGTGGTGGTTAAAAGGGGTGTGGAAAAATCCCTCTCAGAAGATGATATTCTACAGTTTATAGAATCCCAAATACCTATCCTTACGACAAAGCGAATGAGAAGACGCTCGAAGACGCTCTTGTAATAATTCTGAAATTATTTATATGCCTACTGAAATCATTAAGTTAAATTTGACAGCCAAACTCTCATCCAGTACTTTTCGATTTTCAGTGAGAGTTCTGAAGTCCAGCTCTTCGTATTTGTACCCACAATTACAATCAGCCGCTACTGATCTGCATTTAGGGTAGTCGCCCAGGTGGCAGATTACCTATCTGTTGTTTTCCTAGCCTTTTTTAAATGATTGCAAAGAAATTGGAAATTTATTGAACATCTCCCTTGGTAAGTTATTCCAATCCCCAACTTCCCTTCTTATAAATGAATATTTGCACCAACTTGTCCTCTTGAATTCCAACTGCGTCTTCATATTGTGATCATTCCTACTTTTTAAGACACCACTCAAATTTACTCGTCTACTCATGTCCTTCCACGTCATCTCTCCACTGAGAGCTCGGAACATACCACTTAGTCGAACAGCTCGTCTCCTTTCTCCCAAGTCTTCCCAGCCCAAACTTTGCAACATTTTTGTCGGAAGTCACCCAGAACAAATCGAGCTGTCTTTCTTTGGATTATTTCCAGTTCTTGAATCAATTAATCCTGGTGAGTGTCCCATACACTGGAACCATACTCTATTTGGGGTCTTATCATACACTTACATGCCCTCTCCTTTACATCCTTACTACAACCCCTAAATATCCTCATAACCATGTGCAGAGATCTGTACCCTTTATTTACAATCCCATTTATGTGATCACTCCAATGAAGATCTTACCTTATATTAACACCTAGGTACTTACAATGATCCTCAAAAGGAACTTTCATCCCATCAACGCAGTAATTAAAAGTGAGAGGACTTTTCTTATTTGTGAAACATGCAACCTAACTTTTAACCCCGTTTATCAACATAGAATTACCTGCTGTCCATCTCACAACACTATCGAGGTCACGTTGTAGTTGCTCACAATCTTGTAACTAATTTATTACTCTATAAAGAATAACATCATCCGAAGAATGCCTTATCTCTGATTCCACTTCTTTACTCATCATTTATATACAGGGAAACGTAAAGGTCCAATGATACTGCCTTGAGGAATTCCCCTCTTAATTATTATAGTGTCAGATAAAGCTTCGCCTACTCTAATTTTCTGAGATCTACTTTCTAGAAAAATAGCCACTCATTCAGTCACTCCTCTGTCTAGTCCAATTGCACTCATTTTTTCCAGTATTCTCCCATGATCTACCTTATGAAATGCCTTAGATAGGTCAATCGCGATACTGTCCTCTTGACCTCCTGAATCCAAGATATCTGCTATATCATGCTGGAATCCTACAAGATGAACTTCAGTGGAAGAACCTTTCCTAGACCCGAAATGCCTTCTATCGAACCAGTTATTAATTTCGCAATCATGTCTAATATAATTAGAAAGAATGCTTTCTCAAAGCTTACTTGCAATGCATGCCAAACTGACTAGCCTGCAATTTTCAGCTTCATTTGCATCACCATTTCTTTTATGGAAAGAGGCTGATATAGCAACTATCCATACATTTGGTACAGCTACTTCATGCAAACAATAATCAAATAAGAACTTCAGGTATGAAACTATATCCTAACCCATTGTCTTTAGTATATTCCCCGAAGTCATATCAATTCAATCTGCTTTTATAGTTTTCAACTTCTGTATCTTATTAAAATGTCGTTATCATAGGTAAATTTTAATACTTCTTTAGTATTAGTCACCTCCCCTATCTGGACATTACCCTTGTAACGAAAATCCTACCGAGCTCGATAGCTGCAGTCGCTTAAGTTCGGCCAGTATCCAGTGATCGGGAGATAGTGGGTTCGAACCCCACTGTCGGCAGCCCTGAAGATTGTTTTCCGTGGTTTCCCATTTTCACACCAGGCAAATGCTGGGGCCGTACCTTAATTAAGGCCACGGCCGCTTCCTTCCCATTCCTAGGTCTTTCCCATCCCATCGTCGCCATAAGACATATCTGTGTCCGTGCGAAAATCCTTACATACTGATGACTGAATACTTCTGCCTTTTGAAGATCCTCGCAGCACACATACTCCCCTTGTTCATTAATGATTCCCGGAATGTCCTTTTTGCTAGTTGGTTTACGTCGCACCGACACAGATAGGTCTTATGGCGACGATGGGACACGAAAGGGCTAGGAGTGGGAAGGAGTGGCCAAGGCCTTAATTAAGGTACAGCCTCAGCATTGTCTGATGTGAAAATGGCAAACCACGGAAAACCATCTTCAGGGCTGCCGACAGTGGGGTTCGAACCCACTATCTCCAGGATGCGAGCTAACAGCTGCGCGCTCCTAACCGTACGGCTAACTCACCTGGTACTCCTCTTTTATTGGATGGGTCGAAACATCAAAATTCCCTTAGAGGGGAGCTGCATTCTATTTCCTAGATTTCAACCTATCTCAATTATTTACTCTATCCAAGGCAGCTTCTTCCTCAACTGCGGAATTATTTTCTATCACACACGCTCTTTTATATATTAAACACTCCCATATTCCCCAAGCATACATATCCACGGACTCACTTACTGCTCTGCGAGCCCTAGAAATTTCGAACCACTCACATAACTGATACATCTAAAACTAATCAAGAAGTTAATATAAACTTCTTGATTATACTCATCGATACGGTCATGAAATGGACGACTTGTAACACATCCAAAACTTGCAAAAAATTTGCTATGACGTTCATTCGTCTGGCACCAATATCATACCTCTATAGGTACCAGGATATTCAGACGTACCAGGAAATCATTGTGCTGGCTTTTTGGTAAATGGAGCAACGAATGGACATAGTTTACCCTTTTCCCCGACTATTCCGTATCTGGGAATCATGTCGATTTCAAATTTGGAATATGTGGCAGAGTGTAGGAGAACAGCTTCTAGCAAAGGAAATTTTTTTACGCTATTACTCTCCATTCCTTTAAACCCTTGGTTCCTTCAAAACAATTACACATACTAATTATCATTCGTATGAGATTAAACCATTCCTGTACCCCTTCCCATATTTCTGTATGAAATTAGTCCATTCAAGCATATGTCCTTATATAGACTTGAAACCGGTACACAAAACGACATAATATTCCAATGTCCTATTCACGAATCAATCCAGAAACGAATTCTGTATCCTGTGTCAGGTACAACTTTCCCACTCCCTTCACAAACGCCGTGTCCTTACTACGTCCCACCCCACAGACTGTCAATATGCTATCTCAATTTTATCGGAACCAAACATTCGTACTTAATATGGAACCCCTTATATGTTGACACGGTCTTGTTTGTATTTAGTGTGGAAGGCCGCCGTGGTTTGTCGCACTGGCGCGAAGAGGATAGAACCGTATATATCCCTGTGTCTTTAACCTATTGCCAGTGTTCGTACTACTTATTTGGAAGAGATATTCTACAGGCTTTCTCTATTAATAGAATTGTCCCAACCTCATCCATTCACGGAACTTTCTCTATATTTAATACTGGTGGCGGTACCTAACGCGTGAGTGCTGTCCATCAAATACGAAGAAGAAGAAGAAGAAGGAGAAGAAGGAGAAGAATGTTAATATGTTGCCAACGGATTGAATTTAAGAGAAGAATTTCAAAAATGCAAGGCAATTTTTAAGTTAAGGTAATGTAATTCGTACATCAGAAACAATAACATTTTTTCAGCGACCTCATAGGTCATTCTGAATTGGAGCGCATTCTCTTTTTAAAAGACACAGTCTGCCTTAGAATTCCGAGCAAGGTGGAGGCAAGTTATTTACGCGTTGGTTAGCGTAATTCTGAAGATTCGCATAGATGTGCACTGTTGGTTCTGCGTGGGCTGGAACACGGTAAATTACTGTTGCCCAAGGAAGGCGAATAAGTATTCGTTACATTTAGCATTCTACGAACGGCGGAAGGAAGTTTATTTGCGAAGTAGTGGAAATAATATTGTGAAAGTGGAAATTGTTCTTTCTCTGCATGTGTGCGCGTATAAGTAATTCTCAGGCATAGTATCCTTCATCGAAAGGCGAATGCATTCAAGCGTGCTAATAATTTGAAAATAGTGAATATGAGTGAAGCTGTTTTTAATGTCATCTTACAAGTTAAAGGTACGCCGGTGTGGACGAATGTACACAATGTACCTCTGTAGTGGAATAGAAATAGGAGACAAGACAAACTTAGGCACTTGACCAACGCCAATTAAAAGATGGGGTGAAGAAACCGCAAGCTAAGAGACAAGTTTACTTTTCCTCTTAGATTTGGCATTGTAATGAATCGTAGTATTTCCTTTTAGCATTAATTTGAAAGTAGTATATTCTGGTTGTAGCTGACGTGGCAGACCTATAATAGTTATGATAATGGTATGATAAGAGATAACTTGAGTATGTGTTGTAATAGGATCTTCGAAGTGTTTATGGTCATAAGTGTGTGTGATTTGAATTTTTTTTTTAAAGATGACCGTGTGTAATGTATTTATGGAACGGATGTCCGACTCGTTGGCTGAACGGTCAGCGTACTGGCCTTCAGTTCAGAGGGTCCCGGGTTCGATTCCCGGCCGGGTCGGGGATTTTAACCTTAATTGGTTAATTCCAATGGCACGGGGGCTGGGTGTACGTGTTGTCTTCATCATCATTTCATCCCCATCACGACGCGCAGGTCGCCTACGGGAGTCAAATAGAAAGACCTGCAACTGGCAAGCCGAACTCATCCTGGGATATCCCGGCACTAAAAGCCATACGACATTTCATTTCATGGAACGGATTAAATCTTCAAAAGTGCTGTTAAAACAGTAAAATTGACTAATATTTTGGAAATTCACCTCACTGCTACCTTTAAGACGCGCGTGAGTTTTGTAGTTGTTACTGTCAGGTATGATAGTATACATTATTGTACGCGATCTTCTTCCGAACCATCAAAGGAGTAAAGTAGGCCTAGTAGTCGCCCATCATAATACGTACATATTCTGTGTTACGCTCAAGGGCAAGTTAGGTTGTATAAGCAACTGTCTGGACGCAAGCTTAAGGACGCAGATCTTCTTTAAAGTTATTTTCAAGCTTGACTATTCGGATGAAGGAAAGCCAGTAATGCGTGTTTTATTGTCATCGGAATGTTAAGTGCTGAGATGTCATATGAAATTGATACATACTGAAAGTCTTCATAATATAAATTGTGATATAGGTCTATGCCTCTGAAACTATTAAAGATGGTGGCAGATCTCGAATATAGATAATCGAAAAACAAAAGATTTTTATTTATTTATTTATTTATTTATTTATTTATTTATTTATTTATTTATTTATTTATTTATTTATTTATTTATTTATTTATTTTATCGTGTCAGAAACGTACATTATAACTTACAATAATATCAGGACAATAACAACTCTAGTACTATAACCATTAATCATTTCTGATGATGGCAGGTAATGATGTGATTAAGCTGTACCTAAATACAAATTTAATTAAATGTGGTGTGACCAATATGCGACTAATTCATATGCTTCCTTGGTAGCGTCGATCACATTCTGGAGAGAGAAAGTAGTTGGACACAAGTTACAAACAAGAAGATGGCTCATTGTTTGTTCTTCACCACATTCACATAGAATGGAGTCACAGACAAATCCCCACTTTTTCATGTTGGTCCTTGTTCTTCCAACTCCTGAACGCAACCTGTTGAGCGTCTTCCAAGTTGACCAGCATTCCTCGTGGTCTGAAGGAAGCGCTTTATCAATGAAAAATCACCATAATTGGCTAAAAGAAATCAGTGTAGATCTAAATAAAATTGGCACTAATGAAGAAACCATTCAAGATAGAATAAAACTCAGAATATTAATTCACAAACACAAATTTTCTGTAAAGCCTACCCGAGTAAATACAGGATGAACCGAACAACGTAAAAGGGAATATAGCGAGAGACGAAGAGATACTGGGAAGAGAAGAAGAAAGAACAAAAACGTGCTAATATGTTCGAACTCGCTTCTTATTTGGGCAAAACGAATCAAGAAGAAATGGTGATATATGTACAGTCACAACGAATAATGAGTTTAGTACCTTCGATAAATATAACTGGATAATTAGATTGAGATAATTGAAACCGAGTCGTCCTATGGTTACAGAAGCTATAGGAATTATAAATTAAGTGATATTAGTTGCAAGTATTTTTTTTTACCGAGCTCGATAGCTGCAGTCGCTTAAGTGCGGCCAGTATCCAGTATTCGGGAGATAGTAGGTTCGAACCCCACTGTCGGCAGCCCTGAAAATGATTTTCCGTGGTTTCCCATTTTCACACCAGGCAAATGCTGGGGCTGTACCTTAATTAAGGCCACGGCCGCTTCCTTCCCACTCCTAGACCTTTCCTGTCCCATCGTCGCCGTAAGACCTATCTCTGTCGGTGCGCCGTAAAACAACTAGTAAAAAATATTTATTTATTTATTTATTTATTTATTTATTTATTTATTTATTTATTTTAGCAGGGCTGTGCCAATATCTTTAAATTATCTGCGTAACTTGCCCTGCGGTGAAGTAGAATGTATGTTGGAAATTTATTTGAGGCATCATCTTATGAATATTCCACGGCTAAAATCTATAAGAATGATTCATATTTTACAAGGAGTAATTACTATTGCAGCATGAAATTGAAGGAAAGACCAGCACAGTAATTTATCTAAACACTCACAAGTGTTGATGAACCTTTTTTTTTTCTTTTTGCTATTTGCTTTACGTCGCACAGATATGTCTTATGGCGACGATGGGATACGGAAGGCCTAGGAAGTGGAAGGAAGCTGCCGTGGCCTTAATTAAGGTACAGTCCCGGCATTTGCCTGGTGTGGAAATGGGAAACCACGGAAAACCATCTTCAGGGCTGCCGACAGTGGGGCTCGAACCCACTGTCTCCCGATTACTGGATACTGGCCGCACTTAAGCGTCTGCAGCTATCGAGCTCGGTGTTGATGAACTTAATTAGGCTTGAGTCATTATAACTGTCTCATATATGATGTTGTTGAAGTCGAAGTCCATTTATATTTGAACATAATCTAAATATATTCAGGATGCTCATCGGCATTGGATTTTGAGGACGCGAGTGTAGCCCGAAACCCTTAGTACATCTACGATGTGTGTTACGTATCGTAGAATGTTTATATTTCTCCTTGTTTCTTTATTTCAGATCATCACAGCTAAATTGTATTTATTTTTTTCTTTTCACAATCGACTTTTACGTCGCACCGACAGAGATAGGTCTTACTGCGACGATGGGACAGGAAAGGACTAGAAGTGAGAAGGAAGTGGTCATGGTTTTACAGCCCCAAGCTTTGCCTAATGAGAAAATGGGAAACTACGGAAAACCATCTTTAGAACTGCCGACAGTGGGATTCGAGCCCATTACCTCTTGGTTATTGGGTTGCATTAGTGCACGACTGCATATAATTTATTTTCATGGGCTATTTCGCAGCGTGATTTTATTGTTGTCTTAGTTGTTTTACAGGTATTCAACGTTGTATGTGGTCATTTTTATTTGGCAGTTAGGGGATACCACTACTCAAGTTTATTATTTATTAATATTATTAATTACCCTTCTTCGAAATAATCTGGCAAAAGAGGGATAATGAAAAGTACAGGTATTACTTAGGAAGCCAAGTTAGGAAATGCAACATCGTAAGTAGAGCAAATAATTTCACTCCCTCCTTGGCTTGTCATTGGAAGTAATTAATATCAAAGTTTACTGTGATTCAGTTTGCAAATTTTATTCAGAGAATGACGATCACATTTTCTTTTCTTTGGCAAGGTCAAGATTGGTTGTCATAACGTGATACCATGTGATCGATCATTCAGACGATGATTCGTTAACAACAATGGGAGTGGAGAAAGCGTATTATTGTCACATAACCAAACATTCTCAATCTTTGAGATGGAATTCTTTCTATTATATTTTTAACGTAACGATTCTTTGTCCTCCTGATTGATGTTTCGTTTCAAATCTGCTGTTAATTATAATTTGACTTAAATATTTATTTTTAAATAACGAAAGGAAATTATGAGAATCATGATTCAAGTACAGTAAATCAACTCATTTATTGTTAATTAAGCATTTCGTTAGAGCCTTATCCTCCTTACTTACGCAAGTTTATAATGCCAAATGACTTACTTACGAATCGTCGACGAATAATGCGAATTATAACGTGCACCCCCATTGTCCAAACGAAACCGTAACGGCTTAACCGGTTGAGTTAGTGGTCGGGCAGTTTTAATCGAATATTGAAGTCAGATCTATATTCCTACATCATACGGGTGGACTATCATTTAGAAGATCTTCTAGTGTGGGTACATTGAAATTTTAGTCATGAATGAGGGGTGAGATTTGTGACCTGGTCAAATGACTGGACAGGCTGTGGACTTTTTCAATGAGGGGCAAAAATCTTATAAACGTTTGGGAACCTCTTCTTCAGAGGAAACACGTTCATTTTAACCCTGTTAGATAGCTTTTCTAAATTAATTATTCTTCACCCCTTGAGGACCATGACGTCTAACATTTTGGTTCATTTAATTTCTGATCAAATATTTACAATCATAGTCTAGATTCTGATAAGTCTTCCGTCCTTACCTCTACACCAGTACCAATTCCTGATTTACGAATACAATTTTTTCGATTCAAATGCGCACTTACAATTTATCACCGAACTTCTTGTTGAATTTAAGGTCTCCATCCAACGCAAAGGAATGCATGTGTGTGGTGGGAGTCTTGTCACATCGCGATGGATCCTTACAGCTTCTCACTGCATCGTAGATGACGGAAGAAGAGATGATATGACGATCTCGGCTGGTACTGCTTTCACTGAAATATCTAGCATATGGCTCTGGTTCTCCTCGTGCCAAATTAGATATCCGAGTCAGTTCATCCTTCACTCCCAGTATGATAGTTTTCACCACCTGAACGATATTGCACTTTTGTCAGTAAGTAGTACATTATTATATTATTATTATTATTATTATTATTATTATTATTATTATTATTATTATTATTATTATTAAGATTGGTTAAACTTGGTTACATTATTTAGGCCAGAACTCTCTAACATCTCTCTATCAACGTGATTACATTCCCTTTCTTAAGGATGAGGTGATCCAGCTATAGGGTAACGCCCACTTTCTGACCAATGATTTAATTTCTAATTCATAAATTAATTTCATTACTCAGAACCTCCTACACCTCAGCAGTCATATACTTCACAGTTATAAATCAGACTGAAACTTCGGTGGAAGCACATTTTGCTCTGGCCTCTACCATGAGGCAGAAAATATATGGTTTCAAATCAGGCAAATGCTGAGGCTGTACCTTATTTAAGGCTACGGGCACTTCCTACCAACTCCCAGCCCTTTCCTATCCCATCGTCTTCATAAGACCTATTAGTACGACGGCTACATGGCTAAAACAGCCAAAAAGCTGCACGTTTTGATTGGAAAGTGCCAATTTCTCTGGTCATAGTCGATGCCCAAAGATAACTTTCCAGATAGGGAACCACTTCAAAATCCGTCTAGAACACCAAAATGGCGGCCATTAAAAATGGAACCGTGTTGGCGCACTAAATTGTTTTGTATCTCAGCTCCAAATTGTCGGATTTCAAACTTCTTTTTTGTTTTTGTTTGAAAGCTCTTGTGGAGAGGAAATTTTTTATCCATACATTTATCGCTAAATCTTAAGGGTTCTTGCAAAATTTTCGAAAATCTGAAATTTTAACTTTCTCACGAATTTCTTAGGTAAGTTTTAATTGTGCTCATTATCAATTTCAAAAAGGGTTGATGTATATGGGGTTCTATATATTTCACAAATGACCGGTTTTATAAACAACAGCAATGGTACTTATATTGAAAACATTTAAGTTATTACTTTATGGAAACAAATTATTACAATCAAAAAACGACTAAGTATTTAGAAATGTTCATGTAAATTAACTGCTTCTATACAGCTCTTATGACTTTAGATCACGCAATCATCATCTTTATTTTCCAGTTCATCGCTGGAATAACATATTATTTTATAGTACAGCATTGGATCAACAAAACCGTATGATGTTGAAATTGTGAAACGATTTTTTTAATAAATTAAAATATGCCTTTTATTGTATTTATTGCTGCATTTTTGACCCCCAGTGCAGTTTGTACAAAGTAGCGTGCATGAAAGTTTGGACTTTGAACAGAAGCATTGTGTATGGCATCCGCAGCAATTACTACACTTAACCAATTCTCTACAGGCTGCCATAATAGAAGGAAGAGAAGAGCAGACCGCCGTCCACTCCCCAGCAACCATGGTCCATCCTCATCCTCCTGGCCCTGAGATATTGTACATTACGGGGCATGCACGACCCAGAACTTGTCCTGCCTGGTACCAGGTGTATGCATAAGTCTTTTCCGGTTTCACTAAGAGATGGCGCCACCGAACAATACGCAGCGTATGAATTTGACACATACCTCAGTTTGTTCGTCTGACATTAACATACCAACACACATAAGTTGAGTCCACCAAATACTAGTGTCTGTGTTGTATCGTTCAGTGATCATGTCGACGTTTGTGCCTGACAAAGAATATTTGCGGCACGCGTTCCTTTTCTTATTTAATCAGAAGAAAAATGCTGTGGAAAGTCATCGTTTGCTGGTGGAAACAAATGGTGAACACGGTCCATCGATTAGAACATTTGAGACATGGTTTCGACAATTTAAACGTGGTGATTTCAATGTGAAAGACAGTGTGCGCACTGGTAGACAAAAAAAAAGTGCGAAGACGAGCAATTGCCAGACGAAACCCTTAATGCACAACGCTATCGCCAACAAATGATTAATTTAGATCACGTATTGATCGAAAGAAAGACGACAGGAATGGGCCAGAAGACATGGCAAAGCGACTTTTTTGCACGACAATACGCCGTCTCACACAGCAAAGCCAGTAGAAGTTGAGATCGCTTGGATAGGACATTCTTCCGCACCCGCCGTACTGCCCCGACCTGGCGCCATCTGACTTATCACCTTTTCGCATCAATGGGCACGCGCTCGAAGAGCAGCTCTTCAGCAATTTCGAGGAAGTTGGAAAACGGCTCAACGAATGGTTTGCCGCAAAAGACAAGCAGTTTTTCTAGCATGGTGCTCGTAATTTACCTGAAAGATGAGCAAAGTGTGTAGAAACTTACGGCCAATATTTTGAATAAGCAATGAATTAATATCCCTTGAAAATTACGTGTTTTCTTTACCACAAAAACCGGCAAAAACGTATTCATACACCTGGTACGCTAAACGAAGACGATGCTGCCTCACTGCCTCTTTTGTTGAACGGTAGGTTTTGTAGACTGTGACTTTTTGTAGTAAAATTAAGATTTCTAACATCTTTCCTGTCAGTACAGATGTGGTCTAGTCATTCCTGTTCCATTTTACACTTACATCCAAATTCTGAAATTGACAATTCGAAAGAGGTGGTGTGGTTTGGTTTGCTTTTGCCACAGTTGGCTCCTTCGAGGGCAATTTACAGGCTTGACAACACTGTAGCTATCTACAAGCTCGTTACTGTGATCACTGTAAGAAATGCTTATGACAATTTCGCGAGATTCGCCTACCTCTCCTTTGGCGGGAATTTGAAAGATAGGAATTGCTGTTCCGAAGAAAGATGATTCTGAAGTTGTGCTGCTGCAGTTATGATCAATATTCTCGTACGCACCAATCACGAAAAGACCATGATACAAGTTTTAGGGGGAAATGACACCTTCTTATTGAGCTCTGAGAATCTCCAAGTGAGCAAGGCTTACTGTTATCTCCTTAATTCTGTTTGGTGATATTGACAGGCCTCCTTCATGCATGCCTTCAGTTATTGTCTTATTTCGTGTTCTTCCAAATAAAAGAGAGGCCCAGTTATAATGAAACAGGCGGTTCGTGGCTTTTCTTGAGACAAACAATGTTGCCTTTCGGAATGCTTTCACTATGGTTAAACATTACTAATTATCTGATATTCAAAGCAGGCAAGGTTGCTCTAGTTGTGTTTTTCGCTGAAGTGTGGCAGAGTTGCTCTAGTTGTGTTTTTCTCTGAAGTGTGGCAGGGTTGCCCTAGTTGTGTTTTTCGCTGAAGTGTGGCAGGGTTGCTCTAGTTCTGTTTTTCGCTGAAGTGTGGCAGGATTGCTCTAGTTGTGTTTTCCGCTGACGTGTGGCAGGGTTGCTCTAGTTGTGTTTTTCGCTAAAGTGTGGCAGGGTTGCTCTAGTTGTGTTTTCCGCTGAAATGTGGCATGGTTGCTCAAGTTGTGTTTTTCGCTTAAGTGTAACGATGGAGTAAACGCTTGCAGTTTGTTGGTGATAATTCAAGTAACCATCAAAAGTTGTTACTTTCCCTGGGATATTGCCTTTCTAATTTGTTTTATGAACCTTTCACATGTGACAGCAACATCATCTTTTTTAAATTTGCTTTCGTCGCCCCGACACAGATAGGTCTTATGCGACGATGGGGTAGGAGAGCGCTAGGAGTGGGAAGGAAGCAATCGTGGCCTTAATTAAGGTACAGCCCCAACATTTGTCTGGTGTAAAAATGGGAAAACACGGAAAACTGATTTCAGGGCTGCCGACAGTGGGGATTGAACCCACTATCTCTCGGATGCAAGCTCACAGCTGCCCGCCCCTAACTGCACGGCCAACTCGCCCGGTAGCAACACAATCAAGGTTTTCAGAATGAACATTTTGAAAAAAAAATATTACCATTATCTCGGTACAAAAGACATCTCTGCCTGAAAGTTGAGTTTTGAGTTGCCGGAAGTGATCAAGAATTGCTTCACGTAGACGGGTAGTATGTGTATTTGGAAGGTCTTCACTTCCCATGCCCAGATGATTTGCTATGCTGTTTGTATAAAGATTTTTCAGATGAGGTATTTGGAATAAATTCTCAGTATTTCCAGATTCAGACACCTGAATTCTATCTCTCATGAAGTGCGCAACGGAAGCAAAGGCCAGACTTTCGCAGCTAGAGCTGACCTCTTCCTCGTTTCCTCTCCTTAATGTTCTCAGAAAATTTGTCAGATTTGTATTGCACATAAATCGCCACCCTCGAGGAATGCTTTATTGGTAATTTCGTCACATCCCTTAACATTATTTTCTTGTAAAGAAGCAATCTTATACAAAGGTTTTCTAGTAATCCCCCTCTCATTTCATATAAAATGCTTTTCATTTTTCATCTTTATATATTACTAGGCAGACCTATCAAAGTTGGTCCTATGACATGAAAGTACATCTCGATCACGGCATGTTGGATTGCTATTTCCAAATAACAGGCATAAGACTGAACCTCCTCTCAAGAAAGGTACTTTATAAAACATGGCGTCATGTTCCCATCCTCCTATAATATACGGCATTTATTACCGGACTATCACAATATAGCGTAAGCTGCTGTCACCTAGCGACAATCTGTCCATCAAATCGATTCAATCTTGGTGCGGCTTTGTAATTAAATATATATAAATATATTTACATAAAACTAGCATTTTCCCGCTGGCTCCGCCCGCAATGTCCAAAGTATGGTGTTGTTCGTTACAATCCTCACGAATGTATTTGCAAATGGAGCACATGATCTGCTGTAGACTGTAATATTATGTCAACAAAACACTTGAAAATACATCACACAAAGAAATTGAATTAAACGTTCCTTGGAACAACACTACGCGCCGAACTGTTAAAAAGCCCTCCAAAGATCTTCGTCACGGAGACAAATATACTCATAACTTTTATCAGAATCTACCAATTTGAATATTTAAGAGCTGAAGTGAAAGAGCGTGATCCACTGAATGTTTTCGGGCAAAACGAACTCCGTACCTCAATTAGAACCAAAGATATGATTGCTTCAAAGATATAAAAAATTTAAATTTCAAATAATTTGAGGAAGGCGGAAGTTAAGTGATTTATAGTACCTAATGACGAATTTGTGCATGAATACCTTTCAGTTAAAAAAGAATGAAGGAAATAGACCGGATAGAATGGCCGGACTGACTGACTTAACTTTTCATATATATTTTTTAATATATGGATTACTCATAATAATACAATTACCTACAGTATCCAATTTCGTTCAAACCACTTAATAACCCGTCACAGAAGTAATACGAACAAATTGTGAAATTTTCAGCGAAATCGGTCCAGTGGTTTTTGACTCTATTGATCTCAAACATATCAACATCCAATTTTATATATAGAGATTTTATATACTGTATATATTGTAGACTAGTTGTAGTAACCGGCTCTGCTCGAGTCCTATTTTTAATGTTTACTTTTAAATTTGTATTACCTTTTTGAAGTGATTTTTGTAGATTTCTTTATTGCGACGTTGACTTGTAGTTTACGAACTATTTTGTAGATTCAAAAATATTATGTGCGTAACGTGAAGTTTTAATTTGATATTATTTAGTTTCGCGTTAATTTCCTCGTGGCACACCAGATTACCTGAGAAGCAAGCAACTAATGAAAGTTATATCTGTATGTATTTACGCGTCGCATTGTATATGTATAAGATGTACATAATTCCAACTGTCATGGTGACTGTCACCAATCAACCTTAGGACCCCAAAAACTACGGAATTAATATTCTCCTTTTCATTTTGTACATTCTCCTTTTCACCCCTTTCTGATCCCTTATGCCGATTGAGGCTAAACTTCGACGTAAAACGGCATCCGGAGTGTCACAGTTAATGCAAATGACTCTGAAAAGTGTGGATTCGACACTTATATCGGTCGTTTTCGATTACTTTTTACATGTTATACACCCCCCTCCATATAGGGGAACACATATATTAATTTATAAGAACATGAATATCATGAAAGGCCAACTGGAAACCGTTTTGTGTACCGCAGTAAGAATAACACATTCATCATTGTTCCATTTACCTTATACGGAGGTATCTTTCCAGCCTCCCCTTTGGCTCTTCTGCTTTTGTATGTCATTCCTGAGTCCCGAAACTTCTTCCGTTCCACATCATTCCACTGAGACATGTTGATTTTTAGTTTCCTTGACCTGTTTAGCAGTGACTGGCCTTTTTGCACCCCCCTGCCCCCAATATGATCTTAGGGGTGCAGAGTGCCATTTTGTCTTTAAAACGTTGGTCGTCTTCGGAGGCTACTAAGGTATTAAATCTGGAGAAGATGGTAGATGGTTTTATATCAAGAGAAATGAGATTAGAAAGTGGGCACACCTTCAGAGAAATACATTCCCAAATGGAGACTGTTCAGGCGGTACATATGGTGGTAGAGCTATTCACACTTCGTATCATGAAATGCATAATATCACGGCCTTCGTGAACTACAGGCCATACTGTAGCAAGCGCGGGAAAGCAATCAGCTGATCGTTAGGGGGGAAGTTCAGCACGTGAGTTACTTGAGTTACATGTTACTTCTTCGCTGTTTTATTGAAATTTTTAACGTTGGCCGAATGTTTACTCAGATATATATCAGTCTGAATCGTTATCGACTGCGTTGTTAAGTGAAAGTCCTCAATTAGCGAAGAAAACTTAGTGTGAGCGTGTATTCATGTGAGGCTATAGGTTAAGAATATCGCTCTGCGGTGTTTTAATTTTGTAGTTTATTTGGTATATAATTGAATTAACGTTATAAGTGAGAGAAATCACCATGCTAAGAGTTGCTGTGGCCTGGCTGCAAAGCAAATTTTACAGGAGGAGAGTACACTGCAGTATTTGTTTCCTTCTGATGAAGAAAGAGTTAGTTTATGGAAGAAGGTTAATCCTACGGAGAAATTAATAGTTAATCACCATACAGTTGTATCAACCAATTTCCTGAATACTAAATAATGAGGCAAATAAGAGTGTCTCGTCCAAATGGTGAGTTAAAATTTATTATTATGTCAAAAACATGGGTAACATTAGATAAATTTTTATGTAATCAGTCTTACGACTTATTTGAGTTCGGTGTATCTGAAAATTCAATCCCAATCTATGCATTTTACCATTTTAGGTAGAAATGTATTCTGAAATAACACTGCTGAGATTTTTCCTATCAAATTTCATATCATAGGCAATGAAACATGGTTATTCCATAAAAATTTAATACGAAAATAATTGTATAGGGATTATTTTCTGATTAAAAATCTACATTTTTAAACAATAATTGAATTTCATGACAGTGACAGTAAATGTTTTGTTATTCTTGGAGGTTAGCTTACTTGTAATCTTTCTTGTAGGTACTGAATTGGTGGTACAGAAATAATTTACATTTGTAGTATATTGTATTTGTAATTGGTTGTTTGTTTTCTATCAGTGTTTACTGTATGATGTGAATGCTTCAGTTGACTAGAAAATGGATAGAAATCGCAAGAATATGTCTCAAAGTGTTGGCCTGTACTCACGGAAACGAACGGATATACGCGAGAAACAGAACATTAAGGAGAAGGATATGCATTGTATGTCAGAACTAACACATATTTATGATTAGTTTTTGGTATTATAAGGTGTTAATAGTTTCTTAAGTAATTTAAACGAGTGTGTTATTCAAACGGAGCGGATGCGTATCGCCTCCGAGTCCCACCCAAAGCGTGACGTCATCAGAACTCCAGTATGGCCTGTATATCACGAAGGCAATGATATTTATTAAGAAAATGTATTTATGAAGCAAGATGTAATGTTTTTACATGTGATTATTTTTGATAGCTTCGTACATAAAACATTCCTTCAAAATATTTGTTTGCCGGGCTGAGTGGCTCAGACGGTTAAGGCGCTCCTTCTGACCCCAACTTGGCAGGTTCGATCCTGGTTCAGTCCGGTGGTATTTGAAGGTGCTCAAATACGTCAGCCTCGTGTCGGTAGATTTACTGGCACGTAAAAGAACTCCTGCGGGACTAAATTCCGGCACCTCGGCGTCTCCGAAAACCGTAAAAGAGTAGTTAGTGGGACGTAAAACAAATAATATTATTATTATTATTAAAATATTTGTTTATGAATCAAGTTCTATTTTGGTGTTTACTTGTGAATATTATTTAAAAAACTTTGGACATAAGACTCGTTCAAAGATGTATTTGAGAAACAATCTGTATTATTGTTCTGTATTTTTCTGTTCGTGAATATTGTTATTATGTAGGAATGTTTGCATTGATAGCTTTACCTCATTTCACAGGCCTGTGTTCATATTAATCATGCCCCAGCCCCCTCCCCCCCCCCACCAAATAATAACCCGAAGTCGGCGCGCCTGCTATTTAGTCGTTTGGCGAAACATGTATTCTTCCAGCGTCCGCCATCTTGATTTTTATACAGCATCCTTCCACTGAAGTGCTTCAGAAAGTCTGATCACTAGTCGACCTTCCAGTGACTTTTCTATATCTAGGGCATGCCATACACTAAAAACTCAACTTCACCAAAAAATATGCCATACAGCGTTTTTCGGTGGCGTACTTCAATTGTGTTTCATGGAGTTGGTAGTGCAAACACGAGCACTCACGCGCATCCGACGTGCGCACAGGGTAATCACCCGCCAGCGAGATTCTATTTCTTTGGATCTTGATCATATTAGTTTTTATTTTGGTGCAAGCTTGCGCACGCTTGCACCACCAGTTTACTGGCGCAAGCGTGCCTCCAATGTAAACGAGCCCGAAGACCAAGAGTAACATAAGCAGGCCTACCGCTACGTTAAAGTTTTATGAAGGCATGGTTTACTAGAAAGTATGCATTAGATTCTTGTGCATTTCATGTTTTACCCCCGTATTCGAAGCGGAGAAGCTGGAGAATTTTAATTCGGTCTGGCTCCTTGGCTGAATGGTCGGCACAATAGTCTTCGGCTTATAAGGGAACCGGAACGTGTGAAACGATAGGAAAGTGTAACTTCCGATGTTTAGTTACGTATCTCTGAAACTAAAAGAGGTATTTCCATTAATGTTTTTTCATATATGCATAATACATTCCTCGTTGTTTGGGTTTGAATTTTCATTTTTTAATTTCGTGTGGCTATTTCTAGCCGAGTGCAGCCCTTGTAAGGCAGACCCTTCGATGAGGGTGGGCGGCATCTGCCATGTGTAGGTAACTGCGTGTTTTTGTGGTGGCGGATAGTGTTATGTGTGGTGTGTGAGTTGCAGGGATGTTTGGGACAGCACAAACACCCAGCCCCCGGTCCATTGGAATTAACCAATGAAGGTTAAAATCCCCGACCAGGCCGAGAATCGAACCCGGGACCCTCTGAACCGAAGGCCGATACGCTGACCATTCAGCCAACGAGTCGGACGGGTTTGAATATGAAGCTTCTCTGTTTAATATTTTGTGTCAGAAAGAACATTATTATAAATATTTTAAAGAAGGATTGTTAAAATTTCCCGTAACTGATGTACCTTTTTCTGAGAAAGTACTCAAACCAGACCAAAGAAACTTTGCGTGCGTAATATTTAAACCTTTCTTGAGCTGCTGAAGTAAACTTTTTGTCCTATTGTATACAGGACTTGAGAAATTGTTATTTTTATATATCCTAGATGAAAACTGAAATTTTATGTAAATTTTTTAGTGCATTTCAACCTGGCCTCCATGATCTAATCAAGATATCTGGTTAAATTTACTTCCACAAGCAGATCTATATAGTGTCTAAGAGTCTACTCGGCCGAACAACGAACTGAGGAGTGCTCTAAACAGACTGGTCATACATGGCTTCCATCACAAACTGTGCTTACGACCTGGTTTTCATGACCCATCTGCGCAGTGCGATGTGATCGATACCATTTTAGTGAATGTTTTTAAAGAACAATTTTCTTATTGATATTACTCTCAAATGTAATGCACATTTGCGCGCAATTTCTTCTTCTTCTTATTATTATTATAGTTATACGTACTGTATGACACATTTCACTCGCTCCAAAAATATGAAAGCACTAACATCCATACGTACAACGAATAATAGGAAGGCACATAAGAGACTACAAAGTTTCAAATACATTGATGTGATAGTTTCTTACAAAAAGGTACACACAGTTTTAAAAAATATTACTTACGGAAAATCCAGAAAGAATGTTTGACTGGTTGCTGGCATGTAATGATATTCAGCGTGAAGAGTTGTGTTTAAAACGAATATTATTGCCTCAAACATAACTTAAGCACAATAATTGATACACCAAACTCTTCAGGAAAGATTAGAGATTTTTTTAACCTCAAAAACGAAAATTGACGTTTTTCAGCCTATAACACTTCATCGGTTCCCTTTTAAAGGAAGGAGATTTTGTAACCTCAAAAACGAAAATTGACGTTTTCCAGCCTATAACACTTCATCGGTTCCCTTTTAAAGGAAACAGCATGGTGAAATGGGGAGGTGGCGAGAGAGGGTAGCTGTCACTTACGTGTAACGACTGTCACTCAGGAGCCGTCATCGGCTATAGCCTGTTAGCTGACATTCGGCTCATAGTGCCGATGTCGTCGCAAGTCCCGTTCACTTTTGATTTTTTTTTTGAATCTTGGTGTGATATTAAAACTAGTGTATTATTTAATTCTAACATAGTCACGAATAACTTCGTGTGCCCAGTATGTTGTACCAGAACATCCTTTGAATATGGACAAGACTTCCTTTCCTTTCTAGTAGTGTATGCATTCCCGAAAATCCCGCGCGAAAAGATGCTTTCTCTTTATCTGTAATCTGTAGCTCGCATCACACGAAGTTGTTAAAACGTGCATTTGAGTTCTTCTTTGAGAATTTTGGAGTGAAATTATTAATTAAGCTAGTGTATTATACATTGTTGTGCTCAGTATGTTCTACGTCATTTAATTATAGACTACTGAATCATCATTACTTTTAAGATGAGATATTGAAGCAGAGATATTTACATGTGCCTTTGGCATCTACAATATTATATGGGCCTCCATCATAACGATATGATAATTTGAATATTTGTAAGTAGATGTATGTCTTTCATAATAATATTAGCCACTTATTTTCTCTTTAAGCTTTTAGAAATAATCAATGTACACCAAGTAGCATTAGAACCGATTATAAGCTGGGCACGCAATAGCACTGTGAGCGTTCAATTATAACACTGAGCCTGTAATTCTGTTCACAATACACTGAACTCGAGAAAATTGTTAATCCTTAGTTTTTAAAAGCTCTAGCAGAGGGAGTGTGTGGCTAAATATCCTGCCACGACGATCGTATACGAACTTAGTCTATGATGGCTCCTCAGTGCCAGGCGGTAGAACAAAGTTTAGCTGCCCCCACTTCCCCCACTTTATGGAGAAAAAAATAAAATATTTTTTCTATTTTAGCAACCTGGAACTAGGAATTATTAAAAGAAACATTTATGCAAACCCTGGTGTCTATCACCTAATTATTTCCTCTAATCTCTTTAACTATTTCTTAGCGTAAATACGCACAAAATATCATTCGACGCAGCTAACCGATTTGTACAGTGTCACAACAAGTAGTGAAGACTCACAGAGCAGCGTGCAGAAGCACGATTACTATCTGACGACACGAAGCCTTAATTGCGAGTCCTTGTGTTGCGACGTGAGTGAGAGGGGAGGAAAGTTAACATCAGCTTCTGGCGACTACGTTACGGTGACAAGGCTTTATTTCGCTCCAAATAGCTCAGCAGTAGTTACGCCCTCCACTACCTTCCTTCCCCTACTTTCCCCTCCTAGCTCGATGCTTCGCGGAGCTTTGTGCCATCAGCTAGTAATCGTACATTTAGTATATGCTGTGAGGAAGGGAAATGGGGGTATATTTTATTCCATTGTCATGGACAATGAGGTAAGATTCACCCGCTTGCCGCGCGCATGCGTCAGTCTGGCAGTCTCAAAGCTCGCTCCCACGTACTGGAATCGAATGGAACCGAACTGCCGAAATTTCCACACGACCGCTCACACCTAGCGGAACAAAATCAAACGGGATTCTACGGGAAACTTCAAACTCGCAATGGATGGTCTGATAGAAGGAGTGAGGAGGCAGAAAATTACGAGAGATCGGAGTAGTTTCTGGGTGCATGAAATTAACAAGAGAGCCGAAAGTATAGAATTCAGACTTATTTGATGTTTATTGCGCGAAGAAACTAAATCTCGACGGTACTTCAGAGTTACCGGTGCTGTAGTGCAACTTCAACAACTATTTCAGTTAGTACAATTTAACAAGAAAATGTAAATTTTACAGGAGGAAATGCTACCTCAGATGTAATGGGTGTCCGTGATCATTATTAAAACTACTTTATGCAGTAGATGACGTCCCGTGGAAGGATGAAATCATTAATCGAGTTTGCCCCCATTTTTTTTTTTTTTTACAACTTGCTTTACGTCGTATCGATACAGATAGGTTTTGTGGCGACGATGGTATAAGAGTGGGAAGCAGTTGACTTTCCATCTGAAGCTGAAGCACATTTACCGCTAAATGGTCGTCCGAAAGATCTCTTTGATTAATGCCTCTTACTCGGATACTGGGTGTTTGTGATAGTTTTAACACATATATTAATTTTTGTACAACCTATCACACTCTGTTACCCACTATCACTCTATGAAACGAGCTCGTAGTGCGACAGCCTTCTTCTTCTTCTTCTTCTTCTTCTTCTTCTTCTTCTTCTTCTTCTTCTTCTTCGTTCTTCTTCTTTTCCTCCTCATGGTTCTTCTTATTATTAGATTATTATTATTATTATTATTATTATTATTATTATTATTATTATTATTATTATTATTATTATTATTATTCAATAGTGTTAGAAAGTACTCAGCTGTGGTTTCCTGCATAGTTATCCTTATCCCTATCCCCATTTTGTAATGTTTGTCACCCACAGTAAACACACGAAAACCGTAATATTCCTCAATGTGATATATTTCTGGAATTGGACAAATTAATTGTAAATACTAGTAGGTTTATCTATATTATTATTATTATTATTATTATTATTATTATTATTATTATCGAAATTGTAATTCGTTGTATGTTGTATGTTAATTTCTTCGTATGAAGCAAAATGTTAATTTATATTTTGTATTACAGTATAATAGTTATTTTTATGTACAACAGGGTAGCACAGTACCACAGTAATTAGTTACAGTCTCTTTTCTCATTTATTCAGTATTTTATATATTTTTATGTTATTTATGTGTTTCACTGGTTAAGTGTAATACAGGCACACGTGTCCCTAACTGTGCCAGTTAAAATAAACCATTCTATCTATCTATCTATCTATCTATCTATCTATCTATCTATCTATCTATCTATCTATCTATCTACAGGTACACTAACTAGCTTCATGTAGGGTTGGCCTCCGGCGGTAAAACTGATATTAATCGACGTAAGTGCTGAACCCAGATGACGGAGAAAAGGCTAGGAAAGAAGTGTTTTTTAAGCAACTGACAAAAGGTTTAATTATGAAATTCCAGTGTCCGATGAATGCTGATAGAGGAGAAAGTTGCTTGATCCCCCACCCACCCACCCAACCCTCGAGAAGAAGCTTCATTTTCACGCTGATTAATAACAAAGGACTTCTCTATCTTACAGGTAACACGTCCATTCTACAAAACGGCCACAGTTTTACCTGTAAGTCTTCCACCAAAACTAGTGAACGGCACAGACACGTACCAGGGAAGAAAAGCAACAGTTCTTGGTTGGGGTCTTCTTGGTACGAATGGTCCTACAACATCCTGGTTGAAGAAAGTGACTCTACCCATCATAAAAACAAGTGAATGCCGTCAAGCGTACTTTTTCCGTTACCAACCTGACAGCATGTTTGTATGTACTTTCCATGAGAAGAAGGACGCTTGTCTGGTACGTATTCAGTGCACTTATACAGGTACGGCAGGCAGCTCAAAGCACGCCAGACTGGCTCTCTGCCGTCAGATTCGGCGAGGCCCCCTTTCTTTCATTATTTTCTGCCTCCACTTCAAAGTCGGGTAACCACACAGTGATTGGAGGAACTTCACACCTGACGTAACCACAACGTCACTATGCATATGTTAAGCAGAAAATAATGAAAGAAAGTGGGCCTCGCCGAATCTGACGGCAGAGAGCCAGTGAGAAGAACATTTTGTTATTTTCTTTTTTGTATGTGTGTGCAAGGGACTATGCAAAATGCCTACCATGTGGACAGTCTCCTGTTTCAAAGAGGTATAACCACTACAAAATGAAACATGCACATTCGCATGAGACTGTTGAATTAAATATTTTAAGATCTGAAGAAACATTTGAAAGACGTCTTATCGCGCTGAAACAAAAGATACACTAAATTTTGAATTGAAATGGGAAATTTGGTTACTAAAATTAGAGAAATGGGAGGTAACACGGAGTGAAGGACAGTAAACGTTCATTTAGGTATTAAGTTTTAAAGTTATGATTTTATTTTGTTTTATTTCCAGTAGACAGAAATCCACGCCATTTTCGATTTACATTGTAAGAAATAAGTTATTTCTGTTCATTGTATTTTACCTTTTTAATGGAAATACTGTCATTCCCATCCAAGGAATTGTAAATCATAGCTTGTACGCTTGAAGGTAAAGGAGTCGAAGGGATGGGAGAGCAATAAAAATAAGTGTAATGGCCGGTAAGATTGTTCAAATTACTTCGATAGTTTGTCCTTCAAGGGTAAGGTAAGGGTTATTCTACCCGAAGGCAGTCCGAACCTCCGCAGAGGTGTTCTTGAGCCGGAGTTTACGTGTGGTAGGGTGGCCAGTTCCTTTCCGCTCCTCCATTCCCTTACTTCCCCCCCCCCCACCAACAGCGTGTGGCAACCCATCCAACTCCTGACCACGCCAAATGTTGCTCAACTTCGGAGATCTCACGGGATCCGGTGTTTTGACACGGCTACGGCCGTTGGCATCCTTCAAGGAGGTATCGGTATTTTGTACGGATACCTAAAATATGTTTGTACTGTAGAGAATGAAATACAATTTTCACTTTTATATTTAGAAGTATTTCTAATATAATACGAAGTTAAAGTGATAAGCTGTGGCTTGTGTTTACTTAGGGTTAAATTATCTGTTAAACTCATCAACAATCCAATCATAATTACCGTGAATAACATCAGTTACGTTATTTATTTGCTATTTGTTTTACGTCGCACCGACACAGATAAGTCTTTGCGGACGATGGGATAGGAAAGGCCTAAGAAGTGGAAGGAAGTGGCCGTGGCCTTAATTAAGGTACACCCCCGGCATTTGCCTTGTGTGAAAATGGGAAACCACGGAAAACCATCTTCAGGCTGCCGATAGTGGAGCTCGAACCCACTATCTCCCGATTACTGGATACTGGCCGCACTTAAGCGACTGCAGCTATCGAGCTCGGTATTATTTATTTGAAGGCATAATGTGTTTCTATTGGTAGATGCATTTGCCTTGTTTTCGTACTATCTTGGATAGTAAATATCCGTGTCGTTACTCGTGATGAAATTCACTCACCATTTAGAGGCTAGCTATTATTATCGGACACCTAATAAATTTTAAATACTATTCTCAGAAATTCAGTGTACATCGGAAGTCTCATAAAACTGTGCAAAATCGAGCATTAAACTTTTTGAATTATTTAAGTATATTAGACTCCGTTTTGCAGAATTAATAACGGAATTTTACCTTTTTAATGGAAATACTGTCATTCCCATCCGAGGAATTGTACATCGTAGCCTGTACTATTGAACCCCATAAAAGAGCAAAGCAAAGCAAAGCCTTCCCCGTACAGGCCATGAAGGCCCTTGGAGGAGTGGAAGGTAAAGGCTTCCACTATCCGTAACCTCGGCACTTGATGGGGTAGCGTGGTTAGCTCTACGCCAGGCCGTCTTTGCCCCCAGGAATTAACCTGGTACTCATTTTTGGTGTAGGCTGAGTGAATCTCAGGGCCATATGCACCTCCGGAAGTGGAAATCTCATTTCTTAAATTTTACGACTTCCTGACGGGTATTCGAACCCACGTCCATCCGGGCGAACCGAGCACGCCTTTACCGCCTCGGCCAGGCAGCCCCTATTGAACCCCATACCTTTGTAAATTGTAACACAAAAATTGTAACTTGTCAGTTTTCTTTGAATGCATAAAACAGACTGTTTATATCGAGTACAGTATAAATCTAACGGGAATATCACGAAAACGTCGGTTTTCTTGCTTTTGCAGTTTCTTCATATTTCTTAAAACATTTCGCTAAGTAGTGAAGGAGAGCTTCATAGTCACAATCGAACGTCGTCACTCCACTTCCCTGTGCTGGTCTTTGGACACAGGGGTCTCGAGTTCGATTCCCGGCAGGGTCGGGAATTTTAACCTTAATTGGTTAATTTCGCTGGCACGGGGGGCTGGGTGTATGTGTTGTCTTCATAATCATTTCATCCTCATCACGATGCGCAGGTCGCCTACGGGAGTCAAATCAAAAGACCTGCATCTGGCGAGCCGAACTTGTCCTCGGACACTCCCGGTACTAAAAGCCACACGCCATTTCATTTCCTGTCAAGTGTACTTGCTCACTCGCTTCACTTGCTACTGTATATAAGCTGCTGCATTTACGTAGCCGTACTGGGCTAGCCTCATTGGCGCCCAGCTGAACACTTGTAATGAAAAATGAAAATCCACAGCCTGTTTCCAGTCATGCGACCGGGTCAGGAATGGAATGAATGAAGCCCCCATCTAGCGGCGAGGACGGGAATTATGCCAGCTGCCGAAGCCTGTCGCACTCCTCTGGGGCAATGATTAATGAATGACAGATGGAATGAAATGATAGTGGAGAGTGTTGCTGGAATGAAAGATGACAGGGAATACTGGAGTACCCGGAGAAAAACCTGTCCCGCCTCCGCTTTGTCCAGCACAAATCTCACATGGAGTGACCGGAATTTGTACCACGGAACCCAGCGGTGAGAGGACGGTGCGCTGCCACCTGAGCCACGGATGCTCCTGAACACTTGTAATGTAAAATAAAAACCAAGTGCCGCATATCCTAACCTACTACACTCAAGTCTGGAGGCTGTTTATGAAATAACAAATAGGCCCACTGAAAATCAAATAACATTTTTCTGGTATCATTTCACGTTACGTCATGTAGGTTCAGTCCACAGCCCAAAGGTTGTGGCTGGATCCACAACAGTTCCACCATCAGCTTTCATAAATGGCTTAGGTATCACCGAAGAGGCGTACTAGGGAAACGAGGGGTGAGGTAGTTTCACATTGCTTTCCTCACCGAGCGAGGAGTTGCAATTACATATCAGTCTGCCAAGCCCACTGAAATGCATGCACCAACTGACCCCATGAGCAACATTTTCAAACCATTCATAGCAGGGACTGGTTGCATAAAGATGATGATGATGATGCTTGTTGTTTAGAGGGGCCTAACATCTAGGTCATCGGCGCCTATGGTACGAAATGAGACGAAATGCGATTACAATTTAAAAGTACAAAATCCATCCACTGATCAGAATTCAAAAAGTGATGATGAGGAATGAATTGATGAATATGAATTTAAAACAAGCAGTGGATAAGACGCGCAATGCCTCACATTCCCAGAAACAATATTACTGACCAAGGGACTGCTTCCAAAGCCCAATCCTGAATAGATGATGCTTGTCTAAATGGGTCAATATCTATCTCAACGATCCCGCATAACGACACTTATCGCTAGTAAAGGAGAACCATGGTATTTCTCAAGTTGCGGTACTAATCAAAGGTAGCGTAAACTCACGGTGTTCCAAACATTATGGTACTACTCACAAGTATTGTACGTCGTACAGGTAACGCAGACCTATAGTGTTTCTCACACAATGGCGCCACTCATAGCCAACGCAAACCGATGAGGTTCCTCACCTAGGTGTACTAACCACACGGACTCGTACTATCCCGTGGTGTTCCTGACATAGTGGGTACTAATCACAGGCAACACCCAGACCCGTGGTGTTGCTCACATGGGTACGACTCACGGGTACTAGAAAACCACAGTCCACACACACTGCTGCTACTAATCACAAACCTATTGTGTACCTAATATACTGGTCCTACTCGCAAGTAAAGGCGACCCATGGTGTTCCCCGCGTGATGGTACTAATCAAAAGTAGTTTCAAGGTTCTAAGACAATCATACCTTGGTCTCCCCTTTTAGTCGCCTCTCACGACAGGCAGGATAACGTGGGTGTATTTTTCGTCTGCGTCCCGCACCTACAGGGGGTAGAGAGAGAGAAAAAAGAAGGAAAAAGAAGGGATCCGTCACTTCGAAAAATGAAGTAACGGACGAAGAAAGGCTCGGGCCACGAAGGGCGTGAAATGAAAGAGTCCCTAGGCCTCGAATGCTCTAATACAGTCGGGGTCGGAAAAGAACAAGAGTTGACCAAGGGAGGTCGGACAGGATAGACGAAAGTGAGGAGCCTGGCACAAGTAACTGAAAGCAATGCCGAGACTCAGCTAAGGGCCCCGTGGTCGCCAATCCACACTCCCAAGTTGAGAGCCCCTTGGGCCCCTTTCAGTCACCTCTTACGACAGGCAGGGGATACCTCGGGTGTATTCTATATGTGCGTCCCCCACCCGCAGGGGGTGCTGCATAAAGAAAGGCATTACTAGCATCGGTCATACCTCAGTCACTTTCATATTGTCAAAGCCAAGGATAAGACAGAGACCGAGCTCGATAGCTGCAGTCGCTTAAGTGCGGCCAGTATCCAGTATTTGGGAGATAGTAGGTTCGAATCCTACTGTCGGCAGCCCTGAAGATGGTTTTCCGTGGTTTCCCATTTTCACATCAGGCAAATGCTGGGGCTGTACATTAATTAACGCCACGGTCGCTTCCTTCCAACTCCTAGCCCTTTCCTGTCCATCGTCGCCTTAAGACCTATCTGTGTCGGTGCGACGTAAAGCAACTTGCGAAAAAAGAAAGATAAGGCAGAGACAGATAAATGAAAGTAACAAAATTGCCCTCTAGCCTATACCAAAAGACATTGTGCAGTGTAAACACTAGGTCCTGCCAGCAAAGGCATTTACGTCATGTAGGTTTCGAATTTCTAATTTATACTTATCGAAAGTGGAACGCAAAAAGCGCCCGTTTTTAACCGAGTGTCAAATTTAAGACATTGTTTCTCCAAAATCCGTCATCTGATCGAATCTAAATTATAACACAATATACATTGGGATGTTCTAAATATAGTTCATAAATTTCAGAATTTTGTTTTTCCAGGAAAAAACGTTGTTATCAATTTCCTAAGGTAACTTTTTCTCGGCTCAGGCTGGTTGAAATATTGCCTTCTTGGTTGCGTTGTGATCGTTACGAATCCAATAGTTATGCTGTATGACTGTAAAATACGTAAATTATTTCACTTTTTGATATCAGTTTGTATTTGTAATGGGTAGGATGACATAAATGGGAAGCTGGCTTGTGCTGGGAAGACCCTGCGACGCCGAGATAATGGCAGACACCGCGCCATGCCACACCTGGCTGGCAGCTGTGTCTGCTGACTATAGTAGGATGTGCAGTGGCAATTACTTCGCCGTATGCTTAAAACGTTCCTCCGGTATTTATTAATTACCTGGAATCAGCAAATGGCATTATGAGGTTATGAAAATTATTTCAGATCAGTTTTTCTCACGAGGGCTTTGTACCTCCATTTGCAGATATAAAATGTTTGTAATACTTTTAATGCTATTTGGTTCTTACATTTTATTCTTTGACATTTTTATTTACGTATATCTACGTATTTACAATATATTCATTGGTTTGATGTAGCTTACAGTTTATCAGTAGAAATATCGTCATCAATTTATAGTTCATACTAATTTGCTTTCAGAATCACAACTTCCAAGACTGGCTACAACCGGCTGTATTTGAATCTCACCAGGAAGGTTGTCTTTTTCCCAATAACATTCCCATCAACTTTCCTCATAGGGAATAGCAAGCTTGCGTCCTCGTCCCAATGTGGTGTAGCTCTTTTCAGGAGTACCCCTAAAGGAGGTGAGCTGCATGTACAATTCTATAATAGCCTTCCTGCCATTCTTACAGCTCTGGCATTACCGGCAATCGAGCCCAGGTCCCCCAAGGATGGCAGCAACTAACACTAACTGTCACGCTACGGAGGTGGACAGCTTTTCTTTTTACAGATTGACAATTCGTTTTACGTCGCACCGACACAGATCGGTCTTATGGCGATGAGGGGATAGGAAAGTGCTAGGAGCGACCGTGGCCTTAATTAAGATACCCCGCCATTTGCCTGGTGTAAAAATGGGGAAACAACGGAAAACCATCTTCAGGGCTACCGACAGTGGTGTTCGAACCCACTATCTTCCGAATGCAAGCTCAGAGCTGCGCTACCCTAATCACACTAGCAACTCGTTCGGTGGACAACTTTTCTCGTCATGACATTGGACCTCCTACGCAACTTTAAAAATGTATTATTTTTGTTTTTATGCTGATTTGGAATTCACATTTTAATTTTTTTTAAAAGTATTTGGTATATACGTACCAGCCTGACTTCTCCGCTGCTCTCTGGCCTTTCCTCCTATGAGCCACTGGAATTCCCATACTAACTTCAGTCCAGTCATGTTCAATTTGTTGGCGAGTGCAAATTCCTATGAGATGCTTCCAAGGTTCACTGAATTTGAGCATCGTATGAGAGTGAGTGCCGTTTGTTTTTTTTACCTTAGAGGACAAGAAGCTAGGTGAAAAGCGGTTTCCTATTCATCAACTAACAGCTGATTGCCTTGAAATATTACTTCAGTCTGTCAAATACACAGTGAAGAGGAATAAATAAAATAACGGCACGGAAAACATTGAAGGTACTCCCACGCCCATTAAGAAGAAACGACTGTTAGCATCGTAATAGATACGTTCACTATTGGAGTTATCAGGCGTAATTCGCAGATTTTTTCTTTCTTGTGAAGGCTTTCCCGATAATTTTAAAATTAAAGGAGAGGCTTCAGTATTCAATCACCGAATTTTCAGAAATGTTACTTGAAAAATTGATCACAGTATTGGATTTCGCTTTAAAAAACTGGACAAAAAGCCTGTTCTTATTGAATCGTTATTTGTCTCAGCCTTCAGACACGCGTTTTTAAGAAGAATTCGCCGATTTTGGGAAAAAAGGCTACAGGATTTTCTACACAGATGAAACATTGTGCGCCCAAAACCACAAAATGGCGTACGCATGGCAAGAAAAGTTATGGAAGCTCTGAGTAGACATTTAATTATGACCAATACTGATCCCACCTGCAGGAAGTACGGATAGAGGGGAGTTTTAAAACTCCGTCAGGAGCTGGACAGCATGTCATAATACTACACATTGGCAGTGAACAGGGCTTTCTTCAAGGAGCCAAGCTCTGCTTCGTGGGAAAGAAAGGAACAGGTGATTATCACCAGGAAATGAATTCACTCTACTTTGAAGAATGGTTTTAAGCCTACTGCCTCCAAAATGCACCTTACCACACAAAGCTGGACCCAGAAACTTAGAACCCTACCAAGTCATGGATAAAGGCCGACATTATTGCGTGGATTGAGAAAAGAAACATCCCACTGCCGCCTGATGCAATTGATTTCAATTCCTTAACAAAAGCAACACTACTCCATCATGCCAAACCCTACTTCAGAACGCCTCGAAAGAAAATTGAGCGAATCGCTAGAGAATTAAGAAAAGACGTTGAACCTATCTGGCTGCCAATAGCGCACTGTGAAACGAACGCTTAATAATTGATTTGGAACCTTGTGAAGAGCAAAACTCCAAAAATAAACCTTGCGAGTGCTAAAGAGAAATGATGAAGCATAAATGTGACAAGAGACCTATGCCAAGAATCCTTACGTTTCCTAACGCCTAGGCTCTGGAAACTTGCCATAGACATAGAAAAAAAAAGATTTGGAAAGAGACAAACTTCCTGTCGAGATTCAAATACAGCCAGTTGTAGTTAGTCTTGGAAGTTCTGGTTCTGAAGGCGATTATTATGAATTGATGATGATTTTCTACTGATAAACTAATTTAAATCTAACCAATGTATATATTGTAAATACTTACTTATACGTAAATAAAAACCGTCAAAAGAATAAAAAATAAAATAAAATGCAAATAATATAAAAAGTATTAAGAAGCATTTTATAGCTGCCATTGAAAGTCCAAAGCCCTCGTGAGAAAAGCTGATGGGAAATATTTTTCATAACCTCATAATGCCATTTGCTTCAATGCTGATTACAGGTAATTATTAAATACCCCTGGGACGTTTTAAGCATACGGCGAAACAAATGCTACTGTACATGCTACTGTAGTCAGCAGACACATCTACCAGCGTGGTGTGGCGTGGCGCGCTGTCTGGCATTATCTCGGCAACGTCGCAGGGTCTTCCCAGCACAAGCCAGCTTCCCATTTATGTCGTCCTACCCATTTAAATACAAACTGATATAAAAAAGTGAAATTATTTACGTATTTCACAGTCATGTGGATTCGTAACGATCACAACGCGACCAAGAACGCAATTTTTCAACCAGCCCGAGCCGAGAAAAAGTTACATTAGAAAATTGATAACGTACTTCTCCTGGGAACAAAACATTCTGATATTTACAAACTCTGAAACATTTCATTGTATATTGTGATAAAATTTGGATACGATCACATGACGAGTTTTGGAGAAACGATGTCTTAAAGTTGAGGCATAGTTGAAACACGCTTAGAAACGGGCACTTTTTGCGTTCCACTTGCGACAAAAAGTATTACAATATAAATTAAAATTTGAAAACTGCATGAACTAACGTGAAATGAAACGAGGAAAATGATGGTGTTATAGGATTTTCAGTGGGCCTATTGGGTATTTCATAAAACAACCTCCAAACTTAAGTGCACATAATACTTTGGTCGACAGTAGATGTTAGTGACCAAGTTCATATGCCGCTCAAGGTCATACAGAACGCTCCCCACCACCAACCTGACCACCTTCATCCACTTCCAAAGCAGCATTCAGTATATCACCGGCATAGGTACGAGAGACAGAACCCGTTTACACCGGAAAGGACGGCTACACAGCAAAGCACAATTATTTGTGGCCAAGGATGATGTTCGTAGTGGAGGCAACAGCAGAGAAACTGCCGTTGTGTGGAACACAGGCTTCGTTTAAGCTATACGGGGTGTTTGAAAAAGAACTCCCTAGTTTTAAGTATATATTCAATGTGGAAATGATTGAAAAATCCATCAGTGAGTACATACAATGAAAGAGAGATCCTTCAACTTTTGTTTAATGTTAGTAGACTTCAACGTGGGATCCACTTCATGTGGATGCTCTGCCCCCCAAATTCAAAATTATGACGATTAACTGTTCCACTGACATGAAATGTATCCTCATCAGTAAATAACATCTTTTAAAAAAAGTTGACATCATCAACTCTGTGTAGAAAGTCAACAGCAAACTCATACCTTTCGATTTTATCAGTATGTTATAATTCATGTAACAGTTGCAATTTGTAGGGGCGCATTTTGAGTCTTCTACGTACATCATACACAGTACCTTTAGGCACTCCTAATTGTAGACTACGTCTGACCAATGCCTTCTTCGGGCTCCGAACACACGAAGAACGGATGTGTTCAGCAACATCTTCAGAAGTTCTCTGTCCACCTGGTGATTTTTCTTTTAAAACACTACCGGTTTCCTTGAAAGACTTTAGCCAATGACGGATAGTTTTTGATGTAGGTGGTTCACCACCATACTGACGTCTAAAATTACGTTGCACTGTTAAAAGTGACTCAGTTTTCACAAGCCAAATGACACAGCGCTTTCTGTTGCGGAGTACACTTTGCTACTGAGTTGCTCTGCACTGCACTCCTGGACGGAACTGAGAGAACAGAGGAAACAAACAGCACTGGTGCCGTCTCGACGTCAATCAAACCTGCCAACTGCAGGGGAGCGAAACTTGGAGAGTTGATGAATCACACACCACAAACTAGAATAGTGCATGTCACTTTGTGCAGATTCTACGACACATTAAAACTAGGGAGTCCTTTTTCAAACAGCCCGCATAGTAAGTTAACTCGTGTCCTCGTCCCGAGCTGGTGCAGTTCCTTTGAGGCACACTACCAATGGAGGTGTGCTGCATGTAACATTTAAACTTCACACTAGTACTCCTGCCATTCTTAAATCTCTGTCAATGTCGGGAATCGAACCAGAGCCTGCAAGGACGCCAGCTAATAGTGTTCACCGTTACGCTACGGAGTTAGATGGCGACCTATTCATTGCCTCCGGCTAGGTCAGAGACCACTGATCAGACACCCTGAGTCAGTTTTCATACGGTAGGATGCACACTTCCTCCTCGCTCCACCTCTAAACAACTGCATGTGGCCTATTCATCTATTAGTGACTACGCACAGAAGGTCTGCAGTCAGTAGATGAGGTGAGTATTTTTCCGAAGGTATTTGGTTTTCAAGGCCTTAGGTGTCCTTAATTTCCACGCTCTTCGTCACCTTTTGCAACCTTTGGCCGTTACATTCATCTTTCAAAAGGTCAGAACCCTTCTTTTTTTCCTCTGACTGGTGTTAGGACAGGAAGTTTGTCCAGTTGCACTTCTTTTTAAAACAATAAAAACCTCAGCCCTGACGACCGGAGCAAACAAATTGCGGAGTAGGGGAAAGAGTTTACAAAAATGTTTCGGATATATCTTCTCGCCTATGTGTTACTGAGGCACGTGGAATTCCTTCGATTAAAGAATAAAGCATTTCAGATGGTAGCTGTGAAACTCTTCAGCTTTTCTTATTTGCATTGGTACTAAGAATCGTGCCGTTTGTTAAGTTAACAAAAATTTCATTGCTGTAATTTTGGTAACTCCATTTAACTATAGTTGCACCTATCTATAAGCAAGGGAACAAGAAGGACTGCAAAAACTGTAAAGGTGTTGATCGGTATACCAGGCAAAATGTTCACTGGCATTTTGGAAGGGAGGTTGAGAGGAAATTGGACGAAAACCAGTGTGGTTTCAGACCACAGAGGGGATGTCAGGATCAGATTTTCAGTAAGCACCAGGTAACTGAAAAACGATACGAGAGGAATAGACAGCAATGTTTATGTTTCGTAGATGTAGAGCAGGGCCTCTCAGGGTGCATGCGCGTGGTGCATGCACTGTGCACGGTGCAAAAGACGACTTGGCTTGGTTGACCAGAGTGCAGACCCCCACTCCTCGATTTGGAGCAATAGCGCTGTCTCTCTCTTTCCCCACGCCTGTCTCGCTCGCTCCGCCTGTCTCCCTCTCCCCCACTTGCGCCGTAGCGCTCCAAATCCTGGCTGAGTTGAGCCGAGTATAGCCGAGTAGGGCCGAGCATAGCCGAGTAGCCCAGAGACGAAGCGTTGATCCGAGCCATACCGAGCGGCACCGATGCACAGTGCACGGAGCTCTTGCGCCTCGCTCTGCACGCGTGAGATTTTGGGCCTTTGAGAGGCCCTGATGTAGAGAAAACATGTGACAGAGTGTCTAGGGAAAATATATTCGCCGTACTGGGGGACTATACGATTAAGGGTAGATTATTAAAATCAATCAAAGACATTTATGTTGACAATTGGGCTGCATTGAGAATTTAGGGTAGAATGAGTTATTGGTTCAAGGAACTTACAGGGGTTAGACAAGGCTCTAATTTTACATTTTTGTTGTTCATAGTTTTTATGGGTCAGCTGCTGAAAGGTATAATGCTGCACGGAGGGATTCCGTTAGATGTAAATGTAGTAAAGAGTCTGACTTACGCTGACGACTTGACCTTAGTGGTAGATTGTGTCAAAAGCCTGCAGTCTAATACCTGGAAACTAGAAAATAGGTGCAATGAGTATGGTATGAAAATTAGCCCTTCCAAGATTAAATTGATGCTAGTAGATAAAAAATACAAGAGAATTGAACGACAGATTGGGGATACATAGCTGTACTCGGTAGATAATTTCAAGTACTTAGGATGTGTGTTCTCCCAGGATCGTAGTGTTGTAAATGAGATTGAATCAACGTGCAATAATGATAATGCAGTTAGTTCGCAGTAGCTATCAATACCATTCTGTAAGAAGGAAGTCAGCTCCCGGACAAAACTACCTTTAAATCAGTCTGTTTTCAGAACAAGTGAAGTGAGGTTTTCTCAGGATATCGTATTCATAAGTTAGAAGTAACAGACATGAAATTAGCGAGAATGATAGCTGGCACAAATAGGTGGGAACACAGGCAGGAGGGTACTCGGAATGAGGAGACAAAGGATAAGTTAGAAGTGATCCCGTTGGATAAACCTGTACGCATAAACCTGCTTCGGTGAGGCGAATGAAGGAGGATAGATCACCCAGGAGAATAATGGATTCTGGTTTGGAGGGTAAGAAGAGTAGAGGGAGACCAAGAGGACAATGATCAGACTGTGATTCTAGCGATTTAAAGATGAGAGGTATGGAATTAAACGAGAGCGCAGAATTAGTTGCAGACGGAGGATAGAGGCGGTGTTTAGTAAATTCACAGGGGCTTGCACACTGAACGCTAAAAGGCATATCATTCGATAATGAAGATGCATACATGTATGTGTGTATGTATGTGCTTTCTGTACGCCAAATTCAGTCAGATTTCGATAAAGAACTTCAGATTATTAAATAAATTGCAGTGAATAATGGCTGGAAGATGAACCTTATTGACAAATTAATAGCTCGAAAACAGAAGAAATGAAATATTATTTCAGTGTACTCATCACCCCATAAAGAAAAGAAAAATTCGACATATCTACTGTGCTACGGCCCAGTTTCTGAAAAACTAGCAACTCTTCTGCAAAGGCAGGATTATTCTGTAACGTTTAAACATAATTCTCATTTTTCAATTTTTTGAATACTAAGGACGCCATCAATTAATAAAATAAAATTGGTATAGATAAATCACAGCGCGGTGACTGCAACTCCACTTGCGTCTGTCAGATAGAATGATGTATTAAAATCAGGACGAAAGAACACGTTAGATCACAGAAATTACAAAAGCCCACATAGTTGCAGTTCACCAAAAAGCAACTATTTCTTCAGCATGGTTAAGCATCTCTAAATTCTTCATATTGAATCCATGGGCTCCGTATTATAAAATTAATAGACTTAATTACTGACCAATCCTTGATTGTGTAGTTTCACCGGGCGAGTTCAATCAATCACTACTGATCTGCATTTAGGGCAGTCGCCCAGGTGGCAGATTCCCTATCTGTTGTTTTCCTAGCCTTTTCTTAAATGATCGCAAACAAATTGGAAAATTACTGAACATCTCCCTTGGTGAGTTATTCCAATCCCTAACTCCCCTTCCTATAAACGAATATTTTCCCCAATTTTTCCTCTTAAATTCAACTTCATCTTCATATTGTGATCATTCCTACTTTTAAAGACACCATTAAAACTTATTCGTCTACTGATGTCCTCCCATGCCATCTCCTCTGACAACTCGGAACATACCATTTAATCGAGCAGCTCATCTCTTTTCTCCCAAATCTTCCCAGCCCAAACTTTGCAACATTTTTGTAACGCTACTCTTTTGTCGGAAATCACCCTGGACGAATCGAGCTGCTTTTCTTTGGATCTTTTCCAGTTCTTGAATCAAGTAATCCTGGTGAGGGTCCCATACACTGGAACCATACTATATTTGGGGGTCTTACCCGAGACTTATATGCCCTCTCCTTTACATCCTTACTACAACCCCTAAATACCCCCATAACCATGTGCAGAGATCTGTACCCTTTATTAACAATCATATTTATGTGATTACCCCAATGAAGGTCTTTTCTTATATTAACACCTAGGTACTTACAATGATCTCCAAAATGAACTTTAACCCCATCAACGCAGTAATTAAAACTGAGAGGACTTTCCCTATTTGTGAAACTCACAACCTGACTTTTAACCCCGTTTATCAACATACCATTGCCTGCTCTCCATCTCACAACATTTTCGAGGTCACGTTGCAGTCGCTCACAATCTTGTAACATATTTATTACTCTGTACAGAATAACATCATCTGCAAACAGCCTTATCTCTGATTCCACTTCTTTACACATATCATTGATATATAGAAGAAAACATAAAGGTCCAATAATACAGCCTTGAGGAATTTCCCTCTTAATTATTACAGGGTCAGATAAAGCTTCGCCTACTCTAATTCTCTGAGTTCTACTTTCTAGAAATACAGCTACCCATTCAGTCACTCATTTTTTCTAGTCCAATTGCACTCATTTTTGCCAGTAGTCTTCCATTATCTACCCTATCAAATGCCTTAGATAGGTCAATCGCAATACAGTCCATTTGGTCTCCTGAATCCAGGATATCTGCTATATCTTTCTGAAATCCTACAAGCTGAGATTCAGTCGAATAACCTTTCCTAAACCCAAACAGCCTTCTGTCAAACCAGTTATTAATTTCGCAAACATGCCTAACATAATCAGAAAGAATGCTTTCCCAAAGCTTACATACAATGCATGTCAAACTGACTGGCCTGTAATTTTCAGCTTTATGTCTATCACCCTTTCGTTTATACACAGGGGCTATTATAGCAACTCTCCATTCATTTGGTATAGCTCCTTCAACCAAACAATAATCAAATAAGTATTTAAGATATGGTACTATATCCCAACCCATTGCCTTTAGTATATCCCCAGAAATCTTATCAATTCCAGCTGCTTTTCTCGTTTTCAACTTTTGTATATTACTGTAAATGTCATTGTTATCATAGGGAAATTTTAATACTTCTTTAGTGTTTTTCACATCCCCTATCTGGACATTATCCTAGTAACCAACAATCTTTACATACTGCTGATTGAATACTTCTGCCCTTTGAAGATCCTCGCATACACACTCCCCTTGTTCATTTATGATTCCTGGAATGTCCTTCTTTGAACCTGTTTCTGCCTTAAAGTACCTATACATACTCTTTCATTTTTCACTAAAATTTGTATGACTACCAATTATGCTTGCCATCATGTTATTCTTAGCTGACTTCTTTGCTAGATTCAATTTCCTAGTAAGTTCCTTCAATTTCTCCTTACTTCCATAACCATTTCTAACTCTATTTCTTTCCAGTCTGCACCTCCTTCTTAGTCTCTTTACTCTGTTAGAATATGGTGGATCCTTACCATTCCTTACCACCTTTAAAGGAACAAAACTATTTTCACATTCCTCAACAATTGCCTTAAACCCATCCCAGAGTCTGTTTACATTTTTATTTACCATTTTACATCGATCATATTTACTTGTTAAAAACTCCCTCATGCCTGTTTTATCAGCCATATGGTACTGCCTAATAGTCCTAATTTTAATACCTTCCTTTCCTCCATATTTATTTTTAACTATGACAAAAACAGCTTCGTGATTACTAATACCATCTATTACTTCGGTTTCTCTATAGAGCTCACCTGGTTTTATCAGCACCACATCCAAAATATTCTTCCCTCTAGTTGGTTCCATCACTTTCTTAATCAGGTGCGAGTGTATTAATATGAGTCAGTGGAAACTTAGGATCTGTAACTATACGCAGTAATGTGAGAATGTATCCGTTTTGATCATGATGTGAACTAGGTTTTAAGTCGAACTAGGACAATGTGTCACATACAACTCATTTTTTTTTAAGGAATAGCACATTAAAACAGAAGTGGATCAGTAATATACATCGTGACTATTTTTAAGTTTATGAAAATACAGTAAGTGGTGTGCATACATCATTTTGAGAATAAGTCTGAGGTTAGGAAATATATTGTTTTTAATTTTGAATGGTGAACCTATTCATATTTCTCGAAAATATCGTTTGGTGATGATGATGATGATGATGATGCTTGTGGTTTAAAGTGGTCTAACAACCAAGGTCATCGGTTGAAAGTTAGAAACTTAATTTTGTTCCGTGTTGAACTGGGATTACATTCATGTAAGGTCATCGGCTCCAAAATATCACTTAGATAGTTAATTGATATTGTGATATTCTGTCAGTGTCTACGTCTTCAAAGTGTCGAGTGATTTCGATGCATTTTACAAGAATCTCTGCTTAACTGTACAAAATTTTTTATCAATCTATACATATAAAATAAGAGTTTTGTCTGTACATTGTTCAGAATTTAAAAAGGGTGATATTTCTGTGTCATACGTGCCCACAGTAACAAGGAACTGCACTTTTTACTTTTCCATAATGTCTGTCTGTCTGTCTGTCTGTCTGTCTGTCTGTCTGTCTGTCTGTCTGTCTGTCTGTCTGTACACGCATCACGAGTTATCGGCTGAAGAGAATTGAATGAAAATCGGTATACAAAGTCGGGGAATAAGTCGCTATAATCTAGGCCATAAATAATTATACTCACGCTGAGTGAAGTGGCAGTTTAGGGGAAGACCTGAAATTGAATTCTCGAATATTTGTTATTAATGGTCATATCTTAACGAAAATCGGTAGGGGAAGTCGAGGAATAAGTCGCTACAGTCTAGGCCATAAATAATTGTATTAACGCCGAGAAAAATGATAGTTTAGGGGAACGCCTACAGTGGAATTCTCAAATATTTATGTTGAAAATGAAATGTTGTATATCTTTTAGTGCCGGGAGTGTTCGAGGACATATTATTTATGTTATTAGTGGTCGTATCTTAATGAAAACCGGTATGCAAAGTCGGGGAATAACTCGCTATAATCTAGGGCATAAATCATTTTATTCACGCTGAATGAAATGGTAGTTTAGGGGTAAAGCTAAAATTTAATTCCTAAATAATTATTTTATTAATGGTCGTATCGATTAACACTATATAACTTAAGTTATGTAGTATTATATTTCCAATTATTTATCTCTTATAAATTGTTACCATACCGGCTATGATCAGAGATATTCATTAATTTGGATTTTTGTCACTAAGTCCTTGTCAGCGCCGAGTCACGAGAAAATAGGTAAACAGGACTTAACGAAAATCGGTATTTATAGTCGGAGATTAAGGAACTACAGTCTATGCTATAAATAATTTTATAAGACGCCCTAATATCACAGAGCGAAAGAAAACTAAATGTGAATAACTACAATATTGAAAGCTCATAAAATTGATTAACGATAACATTACATTTACCATTGTGTATTGTGATGTGCTTTGTCTTCCGTTGCCACTCATCTCCGATAGATAGGATTACTGCTGCGTACCGAGTTTTCTTTCAATTTGCCTTACGTCGCACCTAAAACAGTTAGGTCTTATGGCGACGATGGGAGAGGAAAGGGCTATGAGTGTGAAGGAAGCGGCCTTGGCCTTAATTAAGGTATAGCCCCAGCATTTGCCTGGTGTAAAAATGAGAATCCACGGAATAACATCTTCAGTACTGCCCATAGTGGGGTTCGAATCCACTATCTCCCGGATGCAAGCTCACAGCTGCGCGCCCCTAACCACACCGCCAACTCGCCCAGTCGTATAAGTGCAACAGTCTGCCTAAATTTGGCCAAAAGTAGCTGGGGAGTTAGGTAACTTTCTTCTTTAGCACGCAATTCCACTGTTTCATAAATTTTCCGTTACTACTGGTACGTAACACACCGGTTCGTCATAGTATTCGAGCTATTCAATCCCTACTCTGAGGCGCTGATTGGAATGAGTAGTGTGCATATTTAATGGAATAGTAGCATAGAAGTGTTCATAGCTGTCTGTGGCCTGGTCATTCCAGCTCTGGAACTTTGGACCATAGTACGGTTCGTTAAAACTGAGAAAATGTGTAGGTTTTCATTTGATCGAGTAGTTTATGTAATAATATTGCTTTTAATCGCTAAATTCCTACTGACGTTTTTGTAATGACCTATGTTGACTTCAGGTAGAAAAACCACAAAGTCAGTCTTTCTGAGTATCCTATAGCGAAGCACGGGTACACCAGCTACTTATAGTTATAAAACTGTATATCTCCGGAAGAATGATTTAAATGATAAATGTAAACTGTTACACAGAAAAAATATTGATTTGGAGGGATTAGCTTAATTAATTCATGGTTTTACAATACCAATATCTTCTTATTGATACTGTGGTTATCTGTTATCAAGCAGGCTACATCAAATTGAAGCTCGTCCATTTAGGTTAAAGACATCAATGGTTAGAGTCAATAGAGTTTTTGCAGTCATTTTCCTCAATGGGTAAGGACTTGTTATATCTGTTTTGTCTGAACGATCCATTACTAAGTTTACCATCATTGTGTGACGTGTTGTTATGCCATATGTTAACATAAGAAGTTTAAAGAGTTTTCCGGAAAGGAAAGATTAGCATCACCAAAGCCGTTAGTTGGGTTAGCATCATCATTTCAGATGTAATTTCCTTTCATTGGGTGCTGAACATAAGAATTTTCCATCACTTCGAAACTAAAGCAACAAGTTCTGTTTCATAGTTCTCATGAGAGTAAATACATTGAGGAATTTTGCCCCTTAATTTATTTTAAACATGCAAAATTATGCTATAAATATAATTGTAACAGTTTCATATGTATTTCCATCTATCCAGTGATGTGAAATCTAAAAGAAAACGTTGTTATTTGACGTAGAGAAATTTATAAATAACCACCTTCTTGTTCTCATTTACTGTGCGGCCGTCCATCTATTCTAGTAGAATACATGTAATTGTAGTTGATTATATGCGTTGGGTAGTTGTTGGCGAAGCGTTTTCATACGTGCAATAGTGATTTGCCCCATTATATTACAGGGTGAGGCAGAGTGGGCTCCCTGATTTGATGGGTTAACTGTATAAAAACCGTACAAGATTATTACAAAAGCTTTTTATTTCTGAAATCTAAATACAATGCCATTTTTTTCATTTGGTTCTAAAAATGATATCGTTCAGGTGACGACCTTGACGAGCGACGCACATATTCAGCCGTTCAATAAACTTTTCAAAAACTCTGCGCAGCATATCTGGCGTTATTCCAGCGATGACATCAGCAATTGCTTCCTTAAGGGCTTCCACGGTCCTTGGTCGAACTTTATAAACCTCAGATTTGAGGTAACCCCAAAGAAAATAATCGCATGGGCTTAAATCGGGGGATCGAGGAGGCCATGAAACATCCCCTCGTAATGAGATCACGTGGCCGGGAAACTGTTCTTGCAGAAGTTGGCGAGAGCGACGGGCGGTATGAGCCGTGGCACCATCCTGTTGAAACCAAAAGGTTTCCATTTCCCCACCATACTCTTCCATTTTGGGGAAGAAAAAGTTCTCCAACATCTCACAATAGCGCACAGCGTTCACAGTAATGGTTGCATCTTCCGATTCAAAAAAGTAGGGGCCAATAATGCCTATGGAGGAAACAGCACACCACACAGTCACTTTTGGTGAATGAAGAGGTTTTTGGTGAAGATTGCGTGGGTTTTCAGCTGTCCAGTAACGAAAATTTTGCTTATTTACTGTGCCCGAGAGGTGAAAATGGGCCTCATCACTAGACCACAGAATAGCACCGGGTTGTAAAGAAGCTAACATTGCATTGCAAGCATCTGTACGTTTAACAAAGTCTTCTGGCCTCAATTCTTGAACAACCATCATATTATAGGGGTGTAAATGAAGATCACAGTGTAAAATTCGCCTTACCGTTCTGGGCGATATTCCATGAGCAGCAGCATGTTTCCGCGCGATGGGGATTGTTCAATAGACGCTCTCACAGCCATGATGTTCTCAGGTGTCCTCACACTTCTTGGTTGTCCGACTGGTTTTCTAGGAAGTGCAGATCCTGTCGCCCGTACACTTGTAATCCATTTCCTTATGGTTTTAGCATCAGGAACACTGTCATGACGATTCAAACCAAACCGCCTACGAAATGCACTCTGCGTCGCCACCACACTATCGTTATTTAAAAAAAAAAAAAAAAAAAAAAAAACGTTTCTACTACAAAACCACGATGCTCGCCAGTCCACGGCATGGTGACTACTAAAATGGCGTCTTTCCCCCCACCAAATGCACAGTCAGCCATCACAGCCGAGCCACAGCCAGCCATTCCTGTTTCATGCTCTGTGCAGCAAAGTAGCCAGAGGTCCCAGTCACCGAGCGTGCACCCTGTTTAGCCGCCTGGTCGCCCACGTCTCCGGTCAACTTGCTGTTTCTGCGGTACGTTAGTACCGCACCCTGCCGCCAGGAGCGCTTCGCCGGACTGCCTGCCAGCGCGAGCCCCGGCTCGCTCTCCGCCAGCTACTCCAGAGTCGCCCGGCAACGGCCGCCATCTTGCGGTTTCCAGGGCGGTCCGACTTCTTTGATACCGTCTTGGAGCTGACTTTCTGCGGTCCCCCATATTGGCACCAGCTACTCGCCAGTCCACTTCGTCCAGCCCAGCCCAGCCGTCCGCCTGCTAGCCCACAGGGCCTGGGTTCTACGAAAGAGCAGTCTTTGTCAGTCCAAAAGAGCTATTTGTCTGACGCTCGGTGCATGTCAGCTCGCGACTTGTCCCGGCGCGACCCGGTTACAACTACACCTGGCGCGACTGGCACCCCCCGAGTGCACCCAGCCCTGGTCCTCTTCGGAGTTTGACCACTAGTGCTAGCTCCTGTCCCCCTCCCACTCGTATCTCTACACCTCGCTCTATTCCTTCTTTTTCTTTCTCTTCTCTCAGATTTTCTTTTCTCATTTCTTCTCCAATATGGAAAACCCTGGTGGACTGAGTAGCTGGGGCCCATATTCGGACTTCAACCTCCCCCTTAACATTATCTTCCAAAATTCTACCCCTGGCCCGAATGACACATATCTGATCGTCTGCCCTCCTACTGATACCTCCCCTGACGCCCTTAGGCGCCATCGGAATCGTATCGCCTCCACTCTGTCCTCATATACTCACTCCATTCTCCGTATCGATGAGGAAGACATGTCTCATATGATTTTCATCTTCCCCTCCTCCCAAAAGGCCGCCAACACTGCTCAAGACCGTCTGCTAAATTCCGGCATTCCAGTCGTCCCTTCCACTGCGAAGAAGATGAAGAAGAAGAAGCAACGGAAGAAGATGGCAACAAGGAAGCAGCGAAAGAAGATGAAGAAGAACCCTCCTTCGAGCGTCCCTTCCGCTATACTTCCAGGAATACCCCGTTCCCTGTCGCCCCTAAGAACACTTTTCTTCTCATCCCCCTCACCTCTCCCGGCCCAGTTCACCTCACCCGTCAGGCTATCATAACCAGTATTCAACCTATCATCAGTAAACATGTGGCTGTCATTGAGGAGACTCATAACAGTCACATGCTCATCACTCCCCTCCATAACAAGTCCATCTCGGTTATCCTCAACAGACTCCAGAATGCAGACATTCCCTCTCCGATAGTAATCAATCCAGTCAACAATTCCTGCCGCAAAGCCAATCCTAGCCGCGCTGCTCAAGTCCCCACCACTAAATCTAAATCCTTCCAGACAGACCCTATCCAGTCTTCAACCCATGTTGCTCAAACCGACCCCTCACCTATACTGACTCCAGACCCGCCTCTGACCACCCCTCTACCACCCCCCAAGCTCACTATTGCCACCCAGACCAGAAGAAGAAGAAGACGCCGCCGGAAGTCAACTCCGAAGCCATCTTCGAGCCCCAGACCAGCAAATCCAGCCACTCCAGTCTCCCCTTCGAAAGTGGTCCCGGGTCCCACCACCTCCCTGGTCCTCCAATGCTACAACTGCCTTAATCTCCACCATACGGCCGCTTCTTGCACTAATGCTACCAGGTGCAATCGATGTGGTGGCCCCCACCACCACAAAGAATGTACGAAGCCTCGAGGCCAGGCGAGGTGTGCAAATTGCCAAGGGGAACATGCCGCCTCCTATCCTGGCTGCCCCTTCATTAAAAGGGCAGTCAGAGACCACTATCGGCGTGCCAAGCACCTCAGCCTCCCTCCCCCTTCCAATACCTTCTTTCCTTCTTCTTCTCCTCCGCTACTGCCCACCCCCCCTGTTCAAGACCCCGCCATGCTCACTAGCCTTTTGCTTAATCTTTTAAATTTAACTCAACTGTCAACCATGATCCCAGCCATGCCTAGCCGACAGCTATTCATCAAGTAAAATGAGTACATACTTCCCCGCCAAGCTACTATTCCCTGTCATGCCCTCCTGACAGCTACTGGCTCCCTGACTTCTTTCATGTGACATCGCCTGCCATTGTTCTCCTCCCGTCTAAACCTATTGCCTTCTTCTTCAAACCTGCAACTGAAACCAAACTAGTAACAAATCAACCATATACCTTCCTTTAAAACTTCACTTCCCTAGCACTAGTACTAGATTTTTTAATAGCTCAGTGATGAGGGGTTTTCAGCTCTGACATGGCGGACTTGTTCCGCCATCGACAGATAGATTTTGCCCCGCCAGTGATACGCCATGAATCTGAACTAACGTCGCTGAAACAGATGAGTAGAGAGGCCGAAGTGTGCCTTGGGACTCCCAAGTACGTGATCTCAACAAACAAACAAACAAAAAAAAAAAAAAAACCAAATGCTACTACTCCTACTCCGCTTACTCACGTGCACGCTCTTCTGGGATTTATTGAAACTAGGGAGTCCACTCTGCCCCACCCTGTACATTTATAACGTTAAATTACCGACATTGGTACACTACGCGCGTGACATTTTCATATCAGCCAAAACCAGAAGTCCGACTACTTCAGCCACCATGCTTTATATATATATATGTTGCACTCTGATCTGTTGGAGTCGGTCTTGAATAGAAAGTGTTTAAATAGAAAGTGTACAGTAAATGACGTCACATTAATCGTTACCGTAGGCCTTGATCCCCAAAGATGAAAGACAGATTCATTATCATTAGTTTTTTCAAAGGAAAAAGGTTTACGTATACTTACAGGGAGGGAATTCCACAACCTTGCACCAGACACCTGGCAGGACTGGCTCTGAACTGACGAGTGATTAACGGGTATAATGAGGGAAGAAGATGTCCGTCTCATTGGCTGAATGGTCAGCGTTGAGACCTTCGGTTCAAAGGGTCCCGGGTTCGATTTCCGGCCGGGTCGAGGATTTCAATCGCGTCTGATTAATTCTTCTGGCCTGGGGACTGGGTGTTTGTGTTTGCCCCGTCACTTTGCTCTTCATATTCAGACAACACACTACTCTACCAACCACCACAGAAACATGCAACAGTGGTTACCTCCCTCCATATAGGGTTGGCGTCATGTAGGGCATTCGGCCGTAAAACATGGCCAAATACACATGTGCGGCAAAGTTCGCACCCGCGACACCACAGGTGTGGGAAAAGCAGTAGAAAAATAAAAAGAAGAAGGGTAGAAGTTTTTTAATTTTCCAGTTTTCAACCCGGAGTGTTTCTCTTAATAAGGGGAGATATGTATCCGAAAGTCAAAAGAAATGCTAATATTTCGCACGAGTTTATTGCCTTCTGAAGTTTCAGTATTTGTTCTACAATTGCGTCGGTTCAGCTAACATTACAGTACCTAAATATCGGAAAAATGACTGAGTAAGTTTTATTTTCATACTATATGGAATAATGGATTAAGTTTTAGGGGATGAGCAGATGCATATACGAGTACTTTACTGCAGACGCTTGTTATATGAAAATCCCAGTTTAATGGGCCATTCATGATGATACTTAGGTTCTTTACGGGCTTTTGGAAACGTATAGGTTCACCACAAAGCATCAGAGTAAGCTGAAGCATAATGTTTAGGGCATTTAAGAGCCTAGGCTGTCCCATTATGATTTTCTGCATTTTCTTCGGGTTAATTGATAGCAAGTTCCCTTTTGCATAGGAATTGAATTTAAACGAGAGTTCATTTGGTGGACTGTACTGTCAATGTCGGCGGCTTTACAGAGTAAGTGTATTTGAAAGTTATCGTCTAATTTCGCAACAGTTCCAACTTTTCTGCTAGAGATAGACATTACTGTAGTTCCTTTCAAGAAAAAGCAAAGGTGGTACCAACATCAGCGTTATTTGTAGTACACACGTTTAAGGAGACTTTTCATACCATTTTGGAATGTGAAAGCAGAATGTTGATATCCTCAATGGATTAGACTTTATTTTGGTGTAACATCTTAGTGAAACACCATCATCATCATCATCATCATCATCATCATCATCATCATCATCATACTGGCCTGTTTTGTCACTCTGTATAGATTCAACTCAGTTTTATGGTCGTACGTCTTTCCTGGCACCAACCCTATGTGTATTCACCAGCTAACACAAAATGCAATCTAAGATATTCACAACAACGTAGTGCTATGTCAAACGATGTGGACCGGGATCGAACCCAGTGCCTTCTGAACAGAAAGCTATTACGATCATTCAGACAAGTGGCCGGACATCTTAGGTGAAGTACTCTGCTCTGTTAGTTCAAACAGAAATGATTGGTGCTCAGGTTGTAAACAGGAAGAACAAATGAGCGAAAAATGACTACAGAGATGATTTCACCTTCATATTGTAAGACCAATTTAATATTCATACGATAGTACGGTTATGAGATATATTAACAAAACGAAGATATCTACATCAGCTGCTGTTTTTTATGCGTTTGTCGTGAATATCTTAGATTGCAATTTGTGTTAGCTGCATTTTTCATTTAGAAGTCTACTTCTATTACTGTGTAAGAAAATATTGCTACTGGGATATGCCCAACTGAAGTGCTTTAATAATAATAATAATAATAATAATAATAATAATAATAATAATAATAATAATAATAATACAGAATGGTTACCCTTTTCTGATTTTAGGGAGACTCGGGTGGCCCACTGGTACTGGAAAACGTTCTAGTTGGTATCGTAGTATATGGAATTTACTGTGCAGATTCCCAGTTCCCCGGAGTTTACATCAGGGTGGATGCATACTTGGACTGGATCAGAGCCAATGCATACTCAAACGGCTGTACAAGGAGCTGCTATGTACTCTTCATAGCCTTTGTGCTTGCATTTAGCTAACGGTCTTCTGGAAATGCTACTATGGCAGGGTTATGCTTCCTACCCGAATAAACAGGAGGCAAATGAAGTCACAGATCTATCCATACCTGAAAGATGGCTGAACCCGATTGGGAACTTTCGTGTAACTTGATGACCTCTAAGTGTTAGTAATAAAGTATATATACTAAGAACAGATACTCTGCTTTCATTCGTTCCTTTGGAAATTTTCACCTAGGAACCAGTCGTCTACCAATAGATCATGAAATAATTATTAAAACTCAAAATTGAATACAATGAATGCCAGTCCATTGAGACATCTGTTGGTTGCTAGCAAATAGATAATACGTCCTATCGGTTTCTGCAACAGTGACCAGAAACTGCGTCAGTTCTTTTTTTTTTTTTTGCTATTTGTTTTTACGTCCCACCGATACAGATAGGTCTTATGGCGACGAAACTGGGTCTAAAACCGGCCGCAAATATACGAGTAGGCTATGTTTTCTGCGACAAAAAAAGCAGTTTCGGCATTACCACGGTAAGATCGAAATTAATTTGTATGTTATGGATGTGAAGGCTGTCTCTTCAGCGAGTGCCTCAAATGACTTGGAAGACGAAGGAAGATATTTTCAGAAGTAGGCATTTTATTATTCACGTGGTACGGGAATTTTATTTGACATTTTACTCTTCAAATCAAAAAATGAAATTGTCTCTTGTCTGCTGAAATGGCTAATATAGGCCTACTGTTCAAGGGTGGAAAAAGTATTCTGATGTCTTCAAAAATAGCCACTATGCTGTTTAAATTAAGCAAAAAAGTTCTCTAGTATGTTTATAAATAGCAAATATACTGTTCAAACGGAAGGAAGTTATTCTCTGGTGTCCTCAAAAATAGTCTATATAATATTCAGGTAGAAGTCCTGGATTTTTAGGCGTCTACTTTCGTTGCTACTCCTCCCAGATGTGCATTACTTGGAGAAATACAACTTGACGTCTATTGAAATAATGTTCATAGACAACCCTACATGAAATATAGCACATTTATTTCAATTTGTACTTGTGTTATATTTGCTCATGTACATTTTATATGTAACATATCACTTTTCGAAGCGATTAAATATGTTCGATTCTACCAGAAGATCGCCACAGAAAAGCTGAAACATATAATAGTTTTTTTTGTTTTTGTTTTTGCTATTTGCTTTACGCCGCACCGACACAGACATGTCTTATGGCGACGATGGATAGGAGAGGCCTAGGAATGGGAAGGAAGCGGCCGTGGCCTTAATTAAGGTACAGCCCCAGCATTTGCCTGATGTGAAAATGGGAAACCATGGAAAACCATCTTCAGAGCTGCCGACAGTGGGGTTCGAACCCACTATCTCCCGATTACTGGATACTGGCCGCACTTAAGCGACTGCAGCTATCGAGCTCGGTTAATAGCTTTTAAGGCTATTTTTAATTAAGCATTGAAGAGGTGGAACTTCGTATTGCATTATTTTCAGAAAATCAATTTCATTAATGATCAATGTCAATATAGAACCCAAAATCGAAATTTATATATAGAAATGATTTTCATAGTGAAAAGCACAATACCCCGCTCACTCAGCACGTGGTTCTCTTCGATTGGCGTATTAATGACTGGCATTACCTTCAGTATTGCAAAAGGACCTTTTCTACTTTCTCGAAAATCACTAGTATTCTCAGGTATGCTTTCACGGTCCGCTAAGTAACCACTAGAATGTCAGTTTAGTAGACCGTATAAAAATGGGCGGACTGTGTCGAAGGATCTGCTGCAAGCTTTATGCCGCACAGCACATCTTTTTGACAGAAAAGCAAGAGGTCGTATTAGATAATAGTGATGCGGGAGAAATGCTGTCCCACTCTACTGACGCCTCCAATTTTCTCCGCTCGTATTATTATTATTATTATTATTATTATTATTATTATTATTATTATTATTATTAGAGGCCAGGTGCAGGTACTTCGAGTTGACTGACGCCTTATAGGCGATCTGCACGTCTGTGACAATTCTAATGCTGAAGACGACAAAAACGCCCAGAGCCCGGGCAACTGGAATTAACCAATGAAGGTTAAAATCCCCAACCCGGCCGGGAATCGAATAGGGGATCCTTTGGCCAAGGGCCAGTACAATATCCCTTTAGCCATGGAGAGTGGCCTTCTTGAGCTCACTCGATTTCTCAGAATTCGCTCGCTACTTAAGGGGGCCCAGGGGATGTTAACTTGCTATTTGCTTTACGTCGCACCGACGCAGACAGGTCTTATGGCGACAATGGGACAGGAAGGAGCTAGGAGTGGGAAGGAAGCGGCCGTGGCCTTAATTAGGTACAGCCCCAGCATTTGCCTGGTATGAAAATGGGAAACCACGGAAAACCATCTTCAGGGCTGCCGACAGTGGGGCTCGAACCCACTATCCCCCGAATACTGGATACTGGCCGCAATTAAGCGACTGCAGCTATCGAGCTCGGTGCCTGTTAACTTGGAAGCATGCGTTAGCGACCAAGGGGCGCTTAGCTGATTCCTGGCATTGCTTCCACTTACTTGTGTCAGGCTTCTGACTTTCATCTATCCTATCATATCCGATCTACCTTGTTCAATACATGTTCTCTTCCGCCACGACGGTGTTAGGATCCCGAGGTCTTCGTGGTCGTTTTGCAAGCACGCTTTTTATCTTCTGCTGTGGGAGGAAGAACGGACAAATCCGCAATTGAATCGATCAGAAATCGTCTGCCAGAGGAGCGGTCTGTAATGAATAAGCGACGATAATTTACATGACCCACATAACTATGTGCCGTCTCTAGCGAGGGGCCTGAGCATTTCCCGAATTAGAAGACGTAAGCGTAAAACTGCATGGGGGAGTACATTTCTTAGCCTTTCGTCAGTATTTGAAATGGTACCAACATAATGAATTACGTGGCTGATAATGTTGACGGTGAGGTGAACGGGACTTTGAGGGAAAACGATGCTGTGGTCGGTTCATAACACTGTTTATTAATAATATTAACTGTCTAATCTGTTTTTCAGGCCTAGAAATCCTATCGTTGGGTGATGCCGACAGTTGCGACTAAATAACGGGTAAGCTAAGACTCGTGTAATCCAATAGCCAGTTTCTTATTGTTGCTAGGTTATCCAGAGTATCACTGGAAGATGCTAATATAGACCTTAAATTTACTGGTAGCCTTTGCATGAAAATACACTCATGTTCATAAAAACCAGACCACCCTGAAAGATTAGAGATATTGCCTTTCTTACATGGCGGGGCTCAGGCTATGAAGCCTGCTATTGTGCCAAACCATATTATACAACAGCTTTATACAATTTACAGAATAATGTACATAAAATAATTTTTTACATATATTTCTAAAAATCACTATTAATTTACTTAACCTCTATAATTGTGTATCCTTATTGATAATAGAGAGCTAATTATAACATTTTTACGTTGGTGAAATCTGCTTTTTACATATTTGAGTACCACATTAAACATTTCCTTATAAATAGCCTCGGATTGCTTATGCCTCTAATTTCAGCTGGGATTGAGTTCCAGGAACGTATGGTAGCAGGTATGAATGAGTTGTTGTACGAGTTATGTGGTGAATGGGAATGGACAAGTATTTAGAGGACATGTACATTCTGAAGAAACGATTAGCATTTGAACCATGTCGGCCCTCAGGTTCAAGGTCCACATCGATATCTCGGCGCACCACCACTGAGTGGTATAATGTGCCTGCGGCTCTCGTTATCGCTATAAACCGAAGGTAATGGATCAATGTGACTTGAGCAGACGTGCCAGATGCCTTGCCGATGTATGAGAGAACGTTATGAATCCATCCGTGAAATTGCTGCTCGTGTGGGACGAAATGTGTCGGCAGTGCAATGGGTGTGTACAAAATAGTTCACACAAGGCCGTAGAACACGAGATGGGTCTGGTCGCACTACACAGACCACCCCCCGAGAAGATCGACACCTAGTCCAAATGGCGTTGCAGGACAGATATGCGTCGTCCTCCGCTCTGGCGCAACAGTGAAACAGTGTAACAGATCGTACACTATCACGAGTGAAAGTTCGTTGTTATTACGGTCTGGATTACCGGCACGTCGTCCACTTCTCCACCTACCTTTGACTAATGTGCATAAACATGCTAGACTGCAATGGTGTATGGAAGGACGTCACTGGGGACAGGAATGACAGCAGATAGTGTTTTCTGACGAATCCAGATTCAGTTTGCTTGAAAAATAATGGCTGTATTTTGGTTCGCCACAGACAGGGGGAGAGGCATCACGTTTACTGCATTCCCACAAGACGTACAGCACCAACTCAATGCCTTATGATGTGGGTTGCTATTTGGTACAACCACAAATCACAGTTGGTGCGTGCCCAGGGCACTGTGACCAGTTTGACGTACATGAATGACATCCTGCGACCCGTAGCCATACCTTTTCTGTACGACACCCCAGTCGCCATATTTCAGCAGAACAATGCGCGACCACATATTGCTACACGAACACGTGCCTTCTTGTTGTCACAAGATGTCAGACTGTTGCCCTGGCCCGCCCGATCACCGGACTTGTCGCCAATCGAAAGTGTGTGGGATATGTTGAAACGACGCGTGCGGCGCTGTGACCCACTGCCAACCACCAAAGATGAATTGTAGCAGCAGATGAATGCAGCGTGGATGGCTATACCTCAGGACGCCATTCGCGCATTGTACGCGTCGATGCGATCACGTATGGAATAAGTTATCAGTACCCATAGAGGACCCAGTGCCTACGAGACAACAGGACACATCCTGAACCTAGGTGCCTGAAATGCTAATCGTTTCTGCAGAACATACTACTAATGAGTATGTCCTGTGAATATGAACTTCATATCTCTAGTCTTTCAAGGTGTTCTGTTTTTTATGAACATGAGTGTAGTTCTTAAAAAAATCGTCTTGAACTTGTGTTCCAGCAAGGGTACGCATTTCTCTGAGTAACTGACTAGGCTTCTTATCACTAAGATCGATTTCTGTTAAAAGTTTTGTTAACGTTCGCCCTTCTGATTCATCGAATTTCGTTAGAAGACGAGACTTGAGGTCTGTAAAAGGCGTAGTGAATAATGGTCGGTTCAAAAGGTCACAAGTTCCGCGACATTAGGCTTGAGCGATCCTTTTATGTAAATACATTTTGTCAATTCTGCGTAATGCCGGCAGTAGCAAATTGTGCTTCAATTTGCATTCCTTTAAATAGACTGTTTTCTTTTTACCTAGACGCGTGTGATACGTGCATTAGTGTTCTCGGACTTGCCTGCTGATAATTTTCGGTGTTAGTCATGTTTACAGGAACACAACAGTCTACGGTCACACCGCACGACACGTATATGCACACGTTTTAACTTATCACGTCGGGGTCACCACTGTCAGAGTAGCTTGAATTGATTCGTGGTCTTAAGTTACTACTACTCAAGAATGAAATCTGAGGTAAAAGCAATGATTTATTATTAGCACAGCACATTCAGTTCACAACGAGATAAGAATAACGATAGATAACAGTAAGTTCCACAAGCAGATTACACAATATTAAAAAAAGCAAAGAGAGAATGTGTTGATTGGTCACCAAGTCCTTGGACGTGTTTTAATGTAGGTGGAGCCATCACATCTTCATTAATCAAATCCACGGGGATTTTTGCTAGTTTGTGAGTATCTTTTATTGGTTTTCAGTAAATATTCATTTCGTACCGTTCAAGTTTTGTGTGAATGCTCTGAATAGAACGTCTTAACCTCCTACATTTAATGAACTCCTTTCACGAATTAGTTACAGATATGCGGCTTTGATATACTTTGCTTTCCGCTGCCTCTATTTTCAGTTGGCATTTCTTTCATCTGCTTTATTTTTAGCCGTTAACCTTTTCAAATCAGGGCCATAGCATTATCAGTGATCTTGGCATATTTCATACTCATACGGCAAGCCTCTGCAGTTCTCTGTACCTGATAAGAGGGTGCCATTATTTTCATATTCCTTCCCGAAATATTATCTGACGCTGAGAACAAATTCTCTAACTTGAGAACGAATAGTCCTCCGGCTTCTTCGAGGGATTTCAAACATTGTACTAGCAACACAACAAATCAAAACAGCGTAGATTCTCAGTATTTTGCCTCTTTTCCTGATCTTCAACCCATCACAAAAAATGTATTTTTAAAGAATTCAATAAAAACGTTTCCAGGTGGGAATGGGCTATTTGAAAACGTAGGGAGGTGACTGGGCTGATCCTCCTTTTGGCGTATGGCCTCCGGAGGAGCCTGGTGGAGGTCCTTATACCTGACATCCATGGTAGGCCTGCGCGTTGGATCCTGCATAGGATGAATTTCAAAGTTGAAGACGGCTCGCACACCCAGCCGCCGAACCACAGGGAATATCCAATGAAGGTTAAAGAAAACCCTCTTCAGTCAAGAAACGAGCACTGAATCCCTGGAACCAAACACTCGGGCGATAGTATGGAGTTTAATACACTGAGAAGTATCGTCCAATACAGTATTATTGTTCGTTAATTACAGCTTATCAAAACTGGAGGAGAGAGCGCACCGTGTTGCGATGCCTCTAGCGTGCCGATGGAAGTAACTTTGAGCAAGTGGTGTGGCATTCTTTCTGTGCTGGCGAAGCGTAGACCCTGCTATACGAAGTGCACTCATGAACAGTATTCCCACAGATTGTAGTCCTGTAAACTTGTAGTTGTTCGTTGGGTAGAAAGGGAGAGAGGCGTCAAGATACCATTCTGCGGGATATTTGCGGAATACTGCTGGATGTTACAATCGTCTTCGAATAATGCTAATCGTGGCTCTTAACTTCAGTTGCCGATAAGAATTTCGGTTGCAGAATTGTGAAGTTACCATATATTCTTCCCCTCATAGGAACATTTATACAAATACTGCACTCGATATAAACAGTCAATTTTATTTTCTTGTATTTAAAATCTGACACGTTATATATTTTGTGTTACAGTTCACAAAGATACATGGTTTAAGCATGCAAGCTACGATTTACAATTCTTTGGATGGGAATGGCAGTATTTCCATTTAGGAAAAATGAAATTTCCTGTTATTCATTCGGCAAAAACGCAATATAATTACAAAATTCAACAAGTTTACTGCCTGATTTTGCATAGTGTTGTAGTATTATGTGACTTTCTCTGTTCGCTGAATTTCTGAAAGTAGTATTTAAAACTTTACAGGTGTCCGATGATAATGGTGAGGAGTTTCATCACGAGTGAGAACACTGATATTTACTATTCAGGAATAAAGTACAACAACGTAAATGCATCTACCGAATAGATATTCAGTATGTCTTCAAATGAATAAACTATCTGATGCTATTCCCGTTGGGCATGATTGGATTGTTGTTGAGTTTTTCAGACAATTTAAACCCAAGCAACCAAAAGCCACAGATTATCCACCTTAATATTAGAAATGTTTCTAAAGCACCCCTCAAAATATCATAGTGAAATCTGTATTACGTACAGTAGAAAAATATTTCAAGTTGTATACTCCGTACGGCTTTACTTCTACAATGACGTTTTGCAAAACAAATAAACATCATCTTACCTCTGTTTTCAGCGCCCTACTGTCCAGTGGCGGCTCGTGAAAAAATCGTCCTACGTGCTACAAAAAACAAGCTAAATACGCTGTTTTAAATCTGCATATTGCCATGATGAACAACGCATACTTCAAACTTGGTAATAATAATAATAATAATAATAATAATAATAGTAAATAATAATAATAATAATAATAATAATAATAATAATAATAATAATAATACAACTTTTCTCACAATTTATAACTCAGAACAAACATAAACAACATTAATTTGGAAGCAGATGAATTCTTCGACAACTGTCTACGAGATAAATAATTCATTCGAGAAATATTGTTTTTACTAACCTAATGGCGCAACTTACATCAGTGCAAATAGAATCGTGGGAATATAGATCCCCACTAAGAACACTAATTTAATTTCACTTTATATACACTGCAGTGGATAAATAATTTGATAAATCTCCGTATAAACTTTAACACTAACATAATGACAGAAAAAACACGCACCAGCAATATAACCGCGAGATTAACAACCGCACAAAGCAACTGAAAGAGCTGCCAACTGATTCATTGAGACCTCTCCTATTACCAGAGTAAATGTCTGGCTCCATGGCTAAATGGTTAGCGCGCTGGCCTTTGGTCACAGGGATCCCGGGTTCGATTCCAGGCAGGGTCTGGAATTTTAACCATCATTGGGTGTATGTGTTGTCTTCATCATCATTTCAACCTCATCACGACTCGCAGGTCGCCGACGGGCGTCAAATCAAAAGACCTGCATCTGGCGAGTCGAACATGTCCTCGGATACTTCCGGCACTAAAAGCCATACGCTATTTCATTTCACCAGAGTAAATTACATTGTAATGCGGGATAACATTTAGGGTCAGTCAAAGATTCTTTGACTCACCTACGAATTCCTTATTTTTGACACAAAAGGAAGATGGATATTTTAATAAGGATGTGTGAGATATATTGCCTCCACTTACGTTTTACTTTCGAGCCCAGACGATGCTACTCTCTAGTGGCAGACTCGCTTACCACGTTCAACATCAAGGTAGCAGGAGGCATCGAGTACTTCTACCACCTTGCGGGAGAGGAAGTAACTATAAACGGGATCAGTGAAAGTTGATCCCGGTTTATGGTATACTCCGCCGGCTAGGGGGAGTGTTGCAAGCTTGGCTGCGCCTGCGTATTGCTTCCTTCAGGCTACAGGCAAGGGCTCACTTCACATGAGCACGAGCCTTGTTCCCCGGGAGAACGGCGCTAGGTGTTCGACCTTAGCCTACAAGGAATACAAGCCTGCTCACTCGCAGTGCTCTCTTCGGAAACATTGTCCGCCTGGCAGTGCGCGTCTTGACCACTGCAGCGCTAGTATACCACCTCACATCAGCACTCACTAGCATTGCTAACGGGAGTTAAAACCAGCACAAATTTACCTCTACACTCTAATTACAGTATATTATATACGTTAGTGAGCAGAAGGAAGTAGACAATAATAAATGTTCCCCTTTTACCCCTAGGAGTCCAATTCAACTGTGGATTTTCATTTCAGATGGCACACATAACTCGAAATTTGTCTGGCATTTAAAAGGATGTAAGGTCTGCACTAGATATTTTTACTATCGCACCGTATATTTTCAGTGGAAAGGAACGACTTTAACCATTTTTCTTGATATTTGCTTCTCATTATTTTTCTTCTCAAGAAGTATTCTCGGCGATACTCATCTGTCATGCAATTAGCGTAGTTAGTGACAGAGGGGCGCAGAAACTTCTGCAGTATTATTCTGCTTAGTTCCTCAGGATGATCACTTTTCCCACACTGTAGAATAGGATTTTTAGCAACATGCGGCAACAGTATTTCAGTTAATGTTTGTGCTATTTTTGGACTGCCCAGCGTTACCGATATCATTTCGTCCGTTACTTGCCCCAGTTTCATCAGCAGTGAAACAAAACTTGGCTTTGGATACCTGAGGCCACCTCTGTCTTTGATTTTTATTAATGACGTTAGTGGAGATGGACTCTGGATACTACTAATTTTATCAACACACTGTTCACATGGCATGTGGTCTTCGACAACTCTTACCAAGTACCCTCCAATATATGCCATTGCAGCACTCGACATAGAAACGCATGGTGCTCCTTCGGCTTCCTTTTCGATGTTTTCCAGTTGTGTTTGAAAATTTCTTGCTAACTCAGGATTCGTTGCTGCCGGTTCACCCGCGTCATTTTTTGAGCTAGTACGTTTCCTTGTCGAGTTAGATGTTGCCATCCAGTCACTGCAGGCGGATTCATGTAGCACATTTCCCGTGAGAGATGCACTAACGAGTCCAGTTGTTAAAATTTTATGTAGGGCCTGTGTAACACTTGCAGCGTTTGTTTGGTCGTTGCTACTGTAACCTTTCGTGGTATCAGTACATCAATAGACCATAATATTCCCGCAACATGACGTTAAAAATGGAACACCTTGGATGAGGCCTTCGACCGGGCGCGGCGCCGAAGACCCCTTCTCCCCTACTAGCGTTACAAGGCACTAGCTGAGCCGGTAGAGACATACGGGTCGCAGTCTGTCCTTACTGGGCAGTAATCTAATAATTTACAGTAGGGGAATCATAATAATGAGAGGAATACTATTTACCTATGAAATGAGAAGAATGAATTACGTTTCTTTTTTTAAAAAAAATTTAATGCCTGAGAAAACACGTAGATAATTTATACATGGATATGCCACCATATTAAGCATATAAATTAGACACCGTAAATTTTCTTGAGTGTGTAACTGTCCTCTCTAGTCCTTTCCCTAGAATTGCAATTCACTCTGAAGATATTCAAACATATTATGCACTAGTACCGTTGTACACAGAAATAATTGGATGATGGCGTATCTTGTATTACTCGCCTTATTTACATTATTACACTATATATTCAAATACCAAGTCGTCGTCCTATTGGCGAGAATTAACATTAGCTATCGAATGAACCAGGTGAGGCGTATTTGATATATGAGCTTGTCTAAAATACCTGAAAGTCGTCTCACTTATTAGAAAGAAAAACACCTATCTCGCTATCTCATGAAATAAACAAATAATACACATCGTATGTTCCAATGGGATGTCACTTAAATATATACACGAATTCGACACTTATACAACGATGGTTCCTAAACGAATCATATTTAGCGAAACAGAAAAACAATACAGTATTCAAATACATATCACACCTGTGGAAAGAAGACAATAAATACACTCGACATTCACAATATAAATCACGGACCGGAGCATCCGCCCGTAGCTGATGGCAGCAGCATAACTGCCTCTGGTGCTGATGAGACATGAACTCATGTCCCATGACAATTGTGAAGTGTGACTTCCACCCTGAAAATCCCTAGTCGTTTTAATTAACATAAAGAAATGGGGGAATTCTCTCATTTATTGGAATTGTAGGTCTAACCAACGGTGTTTATTTCTGACTGGTTGCATGTAATATCGATGCCGGAGAGAAAGAGAACGAGCCCTCTAACACTAAGTTCCTCTCACAGCGGTGATAGTATTTCACATCCCTCCTTACCTGGCCGGACTTTAAATCTCTCCGGCCAGCTGTTTACACTGTCCTCACCCTGCACTTTCACTTTCAACACAAGGGAACTCGGTCCCGTTATCTAGCCACCTCGGCATTTCGCTTCAAAATATCATTATTCATTGGATGCCACACGCATCAATTAAACACATCGGCTTGCATCTAGCCTACTTTATACCATTAGCACGGGATAAACAACCTTGCGCATACTTTGCTTATATTTCATCAACACCGCATTCGACCTATTCCTTATCAACTGGAGTAGCTCGATCTCACTTCTCGACATAACCAATACACGCATATTATGGAAGAAAGAAAGGCCCTAGCATTCGGGACAAAGTATGCTAACACTCGCGTTCTAAATAAATTCACACATTATCACACTTCACTTGTCATATCGAGGTTTCTTCTTCGCCATACTTAATTTATACAGGGGATGATCTAACACATTACGTGAAGCATCTACTACAGAAAACCTTGAAATTTCCAGATGACTCATATTACTCGTATCTTTTTATCGATGGTACAGGGAATGATTTTCAAGAATATTAAATAATCCCTTTTAATTCCCATAGTGCTCCACGGTAAATCAAATCTAGGGTCTTAAATTACCATGCATGAATTCCCATATTAAATAAAGAAATACGGTCCCCGACCGTGAAGAAACATAAACACTAGCCCTATCAATAACTACTGCCATCCCTTTGAGAACAACGAAATCCTACCCTACATTTCTAAAGAATCTGCATGCATTAAATATTTACATTTTTACAGGAAATAGACTTTCAAATATTTTCACAATACTCATCTGCCTGGATCACCCCACAGCTCACCCAAGAAGGCACATCTAGTCGTTTAGTCGTCCATTACGACAGTATCAGCAACCTGGAGTCCGGTGTTCGGCTGCCGCTGGGTGGATGGCATGATGTCTTGATTCGCCGTACACAGTCGGAAGTCCTTGAGGTTCCACGGCGTCTTGATTAAGTGCGGGCCTCCCGTTGATTCTCTTCTTTCTCGGAGACTGATGTCACTGGCACACCACAATGAGGGAATCTGACTTAATTATAATTGTGATAATTGGCAACACATTATAATTTTTTATGATCAGAGAGACTCATAGGCTCGAGTCCTCTAACCAAGCACCGGTAATGTTTGTAGCCCGTTGCTTTCCCTATTGGCTGTCTATCCCACTGTCGGCAGTTTAGGCCCTAATTATCACGTTCGCACTTTCACTGTTATTAGAAGTCCCAAAGCTACCCTTACGAACGTGGTTTGACCTTGCCTAATTCAGCACTAGTTTATATGGGAGTACAGATTAGCTACTACGTCTGGGATTTTTTTCTTTACCGATATCGCCCTGAGTTTACGCGTCGCCACTGAGCCGCACTTTCTCCTACACCTGATCATTCATCATTATATGGTTACTGGATCTCCCATGTTATTTCTTCGGCAGTTAATACACTCGTGAATTTACTTACACGATTTCACAGCCTACTAGCGTTTGATTTGCGTTCTCTTTACTCATATATTCGTACACATAAGCACTCTGCATATCATATGACCGTCATGGTTAGGGTTAAATACCGCACTCTGTTAGTATCAACAAATCTTCACTCCACTGTTACATAATCATATCACTGATAGAATTTCAGCTACATAAACACTATTCAAATGATTATTGACTGGTCACACTTTGTAGCACTGAAGCAAAGAATACTGAAGAGTCACTCACGTTAGGTACCACCTCACCATGCCACTGGCAGAATAGAACAAGATGCTTGCCTCAGTTCGCACCCCCTTTTATCATGAAACGTGTCAGACTTGAGAGAGAGGGTAAGACTCCTCCTACCTGCAGAAATCGGTCCGGTGGCACGTGGTTTCCAGGATCGACCAATGCATCAAATTAAAGCTCAATTGCGCGAGTTTCTACTGATCACTTATCATTTTGATCACTTCACGTGTTTTGCTTTAATCTCGAAAGCGTCCTTTGATATCCCAGTGAGGGAGGGGCTTGCAATTTGGCGGTTCCGTGGCTTCGGTCACCCTAACAGCTTTCTCCAGATGGTGGACACCTGTGGGATGTCCACAAACAGCGTAGATTATTCCATTAGAATCATGTAAAGGACTTCTTGGTGTCAAAATTTTCTATAAAATTCGCCGCTTTTAATGAACCTTGAGTCATGAAAATCTGCCTTGTAGTATGCGAGTTATGTTAATTTCTCTCCTGAAAACAATTGAAGACAGGTTTCTGGCAGCGGTGTTTCCGCGGGAAAGGGAGCGAAAAAGTGATATTTGCCAACGCTGGGCACGACCTCCGTGACCTACTTGCTGTGGGAGTGTTTCTTTCTCTGTCGCGCCTGAGTGGGAGCGCTTCTGGCCGGAGGCGAAAATATGTCTCGGTACAGTACTTACGCGCAAAGAGAGTTTGGTGCGTGGGGCTGACAGCTCGCCACTCGCACCCCGTGGAGGGTGGACGTGCGCTGACTTGGGCGCTAATTAACGTATGAAAGCGCGGAAAACGGCATATTTGAGCGGCGGAATGCCACAATATATTGTTGATGATGTGATGAACGGTCACACTACCTCCAAGTTGTCTGATGTAACTAAATAAGCTTTCTACTTCATCAGAAGAAAATTTTCTGGTTAGCACAAAATGGAAGCCATTCTCAAGCAGGTACTTGACACACAGGATGGCAGATTTTGTTGTCAGACAAGCTGTTTAATAAGTTTCTTTACTTATGAATTCCACCGGACTTGCTGATGCTTTCTCCCAGAGTTCCAGATAGGAAATGAAGTCGTTCTCCAGCCATTCCAGTCTTTCATCATCAACTGAGAAGAAATGCATTGCGTCTTCATTCCGACAGCGAATATGCTGCACGTTGAGGATGGTGAACCATTTATTCACTATCTTCAAGAACTCAATAGTACCTTCAGCATCCTGAAATCCTTTTATTCCAAACTGAGACCCGTATTGCCTCAAGAAATCGCGCGCCGAAATGACATCTGAAGAGAAAATATCCACGGCTCTGCCCACGTGCATCTTCTCAAATGTTGTCGGGTAGACATGTTTGTGTGTCAGTCTTCTCACTAATTTTACATTCATACTCTTCTGTAAGTCGTAAAACTTCCTGATGAACTTACCAGATATGGGTTTCCCATCCTTGACCAAATGCTTCTTCACGTCTAGTAATGCATTTCTTAAATTTTTCAATATATGACATTGGTCATGAGAGAGAAATACATTCCGTGAGCTGTCCGAGGGATGTGGCACAACAGGTAGAGGGGTACTACCTCCAGAAAGCAAACGAAAAAGTTTCGCATTTGTGGAGTGATCATCTGCCACTATACGTACAACTCGAAAAGAAGCCTTTTTCACTTTATCAATAACTTCAATAGCAAGTCGATGAAGTACTTCAGCCTTTAGGTCCTTAGTAAAAAAGTACGCCACAGGGATTTTAAAATGAGAAGCAAGTCAAACGAACACAAAACATAGAAGTTTTGTTGAAATCACATTTTCTAGGCCTAAATCTTTTTCCAGTCCACCCAGTGATACAAGTCCCTGTACTTCATCAGCTGCTTTACAGTAAAGCGCGCGGGGTTGAATAGCCATCTCATCTACAATAATCGAGCCAAATGTATTTATTCCCTCGGTGCATTTTGCTTCTTCGTGCAGTCTCTTTACTGTTAAACTTACATTACACCAGTAGTGCTTCCAACATAACGTTTGATAGTAGACCTAGAAGGCAAGCTTAACAGTTCGCTACTTCGTATAAATCTGTAACCTGCCGGGGACTTACTGAGCCAGATAATGCAGTACCTGACAGTTATATCACTCCACCTGGGCTTTTTGTACAAATATTTTAAGCTGTTCTTGTAAAAACTTTGCTTTTAAATTTCCTTCAGCACTCGCAGCCTCAACTGCGTGCAGTAATCACTTTATGGAATGTGACTACAAACCTGAACTAAAGCTAAAGCGGTTAAAGCCTGATGCGGTGCCCAGCGTCTTTAGTGATTACCCGCCAAGTAAGAAAATTAAACTCTCAGTGCCAAGAAGATGTATTGTAAAATCCATTATACCCAAAACATCTTCCAATGCTGGTTCTCTTCCGAATAATTCTTGTGCTCCTGATGACGCCCCCCCCCCCCTACTGGTATCTCAAGTGGTAGTGATTTAGCCAAGAAAGATGTGTCTACACAAACAAAGTTACATGTGCGACATATAAACTCGCGGAATAGAACATTACAAACACTGCGTAGGTCACTTCGACATGCAAGCCAGAAGATATCTGCACTCAAGAAACAAGTCACTAGGCTAGAGAAAAAAATGGTCGATTATAATCTAGACGCAGTTGCGATCAACAGTATTCTGTAAGAAGGAAGTCAGCTCCCAGACGAAACTATCTTTACGTCGGTCTATTTTTAGACCAACTTTGCTTTACGGGAGCGAAAGCTGGATGGACTCAGGATATCTTATTCATAAGTTAGAAGTAACAGACATGAAAGTAGCAAGAATGATTGCTGGTACAAACAGGTGGGGAATATTGCAGGAGGTTACTCGGAATGAGGAGATAAAGGCTAATTTAGGAATGAACTCGATGGATGAAGCTGTACGCATAAACCGGCTTCGGTGTTGGGGTAATGCGAGGCGAATGGAGGACGATAGGTTACCTAGAAGAATAATGGACTCTGTTATGGAGGATAAGAGAAGTAGAGGTAGACCAAGACGACGATGGTTAGGCTCAGTTTCTAACGATTTAAAGATAAGAGGTATAGAACTAAATGAGGCCACAACACTAGTTGCAAATCGAGGATTGTGGCGACGTTTAGTAAATTCACAGAGGCTTACAGACTGAACGCTGAAAGGCATAACAGTCTATAATGATTATGTATGTATGTATTATTTGTTCCGAGGATTCTGTGGAATGCAGAGGTAAAAGAAGGTGCGGGCATGAATGGGTGGATATAAGACAGTCAGAAGATTAATTAAAAAAAATATTAGAGCTATATTTTTTTCTCATTTTCTTCAGAAGTTAGACTTTACAAATTCAGGTACCTAAATTTAGCTTTCAAGCTTGGTAACAACGTTTAGAGGATCAGAACAATCAACTAATAACAAATTAGCTAGCTTGAACTTGCAGATCCCTAATTACCAATTTTACATGAGCACAACTGCTCCCATTAACAGTCCAGGAGACGGGTCTTCCAATTTCTTTTACATCAACAGGAAGAGCGTTATTTCTCTATCAATTTACACTTAAGAATCTATTTTAAAAAATTTTCAGGCCTATGAAAAGCACAACCTACAAAATGGAACAGTATTCACAGTCTTAAATGCTCAACAGTCTGATATCATTACCGTGAAAAGAATGAAATAGAGTTTAACAGGGGTAGCGAGTATCAATTCTACAAGGCCTCTGGTAAAAACAAGAGATTAAAGTTGTTGGCCTAAAATCAAAATGGTGAAGAGGCGGACACTTGCACTCCTTAAAATTTACATTAGATGCATAAAAAGCTATTTAGGCTCATGACCCGACGTTACAGAGGCAGAAGTTGCAGAAATTACAAGATGGAAAATGTTAAAAAGTCACAGTCACCTCAAAGTCAAGTTGAGAAGGAATACGAGAGGGTACCTCACTCTCTATTCCCTGATTTCGGTTAAGTTCTTCCGACTAGTTTGAAATTACATTTAGAGTTTAAATTTATATTTTAGAAAATAAAGTTACATCACTAAAGATTTGAAACCTTCCCCTCGCGCTAGCTTTGAAAGATTATCGGATTTTAATTAGGATCTGCCATTACCTTGAGCTGGTGGACCACTCGAAGTTGGACAATCCGCTCTGGCCTCCTTTATAAACACACGCTATAATGGAGCGATCACTAAGACAACCCGCTTCGAAAATGTGCCAGCTTTTATAGTAGAGGGCTAAGTTCCAGAAAACTCTGGGCTAAGGTACGACACACCCCAAATTCTCATTGGATAATCAAAAAAATACCAGAAAATTTTGCCTGGTAAAGAAATGAATGTACAAAATTTTACACTAGCCAACATCTTAAGTTGGCGGGAAGAGATATAAGTGTTGTAAACTTTTGAAAATCAATAAACAAACGCTCAATATTCCACTTTAGGAAACCATTGCATACAAAATTACTCTAGAATTTTAATAGTTCATCTTCACACCAGAGGACCGAAAATGAGTTTATAGTAGCGACATCTGTTGAGAAATGTTCAAATTTCTTGCACTAGTTATTGGAAGCTTCACATTTTAGATGGCATTCTCCAGGGCGCTTAATTTAAATTCGCGTGGCGGGTGTACCTCCGGTACATTATTAATTATGAGTGCTTAATACATTACAAGATATTAGAATCATTCCGTATTGACGATTTTCACTTTACAAAGGTGAAAAGTGAGAGTATCCTCCTAATTCAATACAATAAATATTCCGTCATTAGACGGAGTAAACAAATTCAAACATGTTTCGGCTCGTTTGAGCCATCTTCAGTGAAAAAATGAGGGGAGTTTGAAATAATTTACATAATATAAGTTGAAAAAATGCTAAAAAACATCATGAAGGAGCAAATTAAAAAACAAAAAACAAAAGAGAGCCTAGACGGAAAGAAAATTAGCACAAATATACAATATTTACATCAATATGCGGAGCATAAAAACAACTCACTGCGACAAAAAACAGTGAAAAGGTGTTAATTTAAAATAATAGGTTAACACAGTTTTTAGTTTCAATTATTATTTTAAATTAACACCTTTTCACTGAATTTTGTCGCAGTGAGTTGTTTTTTGCTCTGCATATTGATGTATATATTGTATATTTGTGCTAATTTTGTTTCCGACTAGGCTCTCTTTTGTTTGTTTTTTTCATTTGCTCCTTCATAATGTTTTTTAGCATTTCCTCAACTTATCTTATGTAAATTATTTCAAACTCCCCTCATTTTTTCACTGAAGATGGCTCAAACGAGCCGAAACATGTTTGAATTTGTTTACTCCGTCTAATAACGGAATATTTATTGTATTGAATTAGGAGGATACTCTCATTTTTCACCTTTGTAAAGTGCTTAATACATAATATTACATATTTCAAAATTATAATTATAATGCAATCACTTTACAAAGAAAGTCATGAATAACACAAATATAATAATAATTGTTACGGAGTTATCCGTGGTAGGTAGAGGTGAAAGAAGGTGCTGGGATGAACAGGTCTCAAGCTACGAAACTAAAGTTAATTTAAAATTTAACAAGGTTATATTTTCTTTGCAAAATCAAGAAATAACAAGAATGGCAGGTACAGAGTAGCAAAGCAACTATTCGAGAATGTACAATTACAGAGTTACAGGATTTGGGCTCCGCTAGCCGTACACACAATTCTTGAGCAATGAGCCCAACTTTCCTTCTATACAAGGTTCAACAAAGGGGCAGAAAACCCCAATCATGCCTAGGAGCACTTGCTCCCCTTTACACAGTAAAGCCTCCTCGAGGAACGCAAAAACAAATTTTTATTTTGGAAAGAGCAACCCGCTCTCAAAGTTCTAGCCTATCAAAGGCCACACCAAATTCCACCTTCAAGCTGTCCTCCAAGGACATAGACACAGGGGTACAAATACCCAACCTACTGAGGCCTATTAAGTGAAGAAACAGAAATATTACATGGCCTCGACAACACCAACTTGAGAGGAGGCACAACTGCACTCCTAATATATTTTACTAAAACCTACTTGGCACTAGGCCGCTTATGCAAGGGCTAATCCCATACTAAAGAGGTGACTTATATAAGAAAATGATTTACATTACATTAGAAGGGAAGAAACGGTTGTGAAAATAAGTTCACCTCAAAGCACTATGAGTGGGAGCTCGAGAGGGTTAAGCACTCTCTATCCCAATTTGTAGTTTAAAAAGATAGAATAGATACCAAGTGTTTTTACATTTTAGGGGAAAGTTACATGGTAAAACGCTTCGGACCTGCCCCGAGAGTTAAACTGCTGAGCTAGCAAGAAAATAAGTTATTAAACGGCCATTACCTGGTGTTTGAACTGCTGCCCGAAGAAAGAGGCGCTACCCGCCCCCTGCTACATAATTTCCACACTGATAGCTGTTACTGAAGTGGCACGGAGACCCGAAAATCAGCAGTTTATATACCCTCGTGGAAAGTTCGAGGCGTTTCAGGAATGAGAACACCCGTCCACAATCATTTATTGGTTAATAACGAAAACCCCTACACTAGATGAAGAAGAAACACATTATTGGTGGAAATTTAATTACAGAAATTCCTGATTGGACAAATTCAAAACAAGGGGAAAGAAAGGGTTAATATTGCTAACTTAAATAAGGACTGAAAGAAATTTAACAAAGAACAAACTTTTGAACCCAAAATTTCTCCAAAAACACAGGTATTTCACTTCGCACTAGGGTGCACCATTGTAGTTCTTCAGTAGTGTCCTCTAGAAGAGAATGTTCACACTTCTTACTACAGGCAAAACAAAAATACATCGAAAATGACACTGTTCAGAACACTTCAAAATTTACAAGTAGTGACACCTTCTGAAAAACTTGAGAATTAGCACTGTAGTTAAAGTTCAGGCTTCCTCCAGCAGGAGAGTTTCAACTGGCGCAAATTTTAAATTAGCGGCGCGGAGGTGTACCGCCCGGTACAATAATAATAATAATAATAATAATAATAATAATAATAATAATAATAATAATAATAATAATAATACAACAAGGGAATAAAACAAATTACAGTAAATATATTACGAAGGATTCTACACTCATTGTGATTAGAATTTCAAACTACATCATTTGATTTGATTTTTTAAGAACAGAATTAATGTTTAATGATTTTCTTTCACAAGATTTTAAATATTTCGTTCCATCTGTGATAGTGCACACCTCAGAACACTTTCAACATCTAGCCGTGGTCGGTATTTTGATTTGACGTAAGCCAGCTTAGAATACCCAAATTCACGTATATATGCTAATGGAAACTGCACAATACAATTTGGAAATAAACTAAAAATATTAAAATTATTGTATTTCGCATAAATTTGTTTTACATTCATATTTATCGGTTGGTTTATTACTTTATCATGTTTTACCATTTTATTACATTACGTGTACGCGTAAAGAAAGTTCTTGTAGGCTATACAACAAATGCAAAAAATTTTACTATACTTCATGATAATAAATCTTGTATTTTATAATTATTTGCATATTTCATTACACAATTCTTAATCACGAATTTCTTGTTCCAACGTTAGTATAAAATATACTAATTTTTGGATAAACTCTTTTCTACATGTACGATATAGCGGTGACGAAGAAAACATTTTGTAGTAAATTATTTTCTTTGTCACAACTTATTTTTCGTTTAGCAAATTTGTGTGTGTTTTTCATCGCCCACCACGACTCCCCTGAAATTCTCCAACTTATCGCAAGTGGGGCGTGCACCCCATGTTGAGAACCGTTGTTCTAGATTGTATCTCACCGGGCGAATTGGCCATGCGGTTAGGGGCGCGCGGCTGTGAGCTTGCATCCGGGAGATAGTGGGTTGGAATCCCACTGTCGTCAGCTCTGAAAATAGTCTTCCGTGGTTTCTCCATTTTCACAGCAAACGAATGCTGGGGCTGTACCTTTATTATGGTCACGGACACTTCCTTCCAACTCCCAGGCCTTTCCTATCCCATCGTCGCCATAAGAACTATCTGTGTCGGTGTGACATAAAGCCACTGGTAAAAAAAAGGATTGTGTCTGGTTTTTGTTAGATGCCATTTCCTTTAGTCACCATTTCGTTCAAGAACTACATGCAGCATTAAAAAATGTCCCGCGTGTCAGAGCATAAAGAAAAATGCGAGCGAAAATAATTTGTTGGTCAGTGACGCAACAGCAATTTCCTCCATGGTCCCTTTAGCACTGAACATCACCACTCAGAGCATCATGAACGGGCAGACTGATACGCCGAAGACATCCCCGTTCAATGACAATTGTTCTTAGGTAACGATCTAATAATTGCCCCACTGCTGACAATAGCCTTTCCCTGTCTCTGAGGGCTGTCCCATCAATCATGTCACAGCCCATTGTTTATCGCTAACACTTAAGTCTAAACGGTCTCTATCGAGCCGCTGAATGTCACAGGATTATTACTTGAAGGGGAGAATGTAGATACAGAAGCCCATTTATCGTAGTCTCCAATTGGCCCGCAGGGAACCGTTATCGTAATGAAACACGGCAGCCACTCGCACTTTGCTTACAGAGCAGTCTTGTGCATTGGTAATGGAAAATGTCCTCTCAAACTTGAGCTCCGTCAAGAGGATTATATACTCCAACGCTGGACTGAGAGAGTTATCTAGCATATAACATGCTGCGATTCCCCTCGGGGTACAGTTGATTTGTTCGAAAAGTGAGGTTCTTTACGTCATTCAAATTGGGGTCTCCGGCGGTATACAAAAGGGACATTTTAAGGCCACGGCCGCTTCCTTCCCACTCCTAGGACTTTCTTATCCCATCGTCGCCATAAAACATACCTGCGCCGGTGCGACCTAAAACAAATTGTAAAAAACAAAACAAAAAAGCAACCTGATGTAACGCTTTTCATATAACGCAAAAGTCTGTGTAGCTTAGCAAGAAGAAATAGAAGGTTGAATGTACATGAAGTGACTGCGGTAGCTGACATAGCATGACGTCATCACAAGATGATCCTTCACCATAATCCATCAGTCACCATTGATCTGCATTCAGAGTTGTCACACAGGTCGCAGATTCCCTATTCAGTTGTAAACCTAGTATTTTCTTAAATGATTTCGAAAAATTCGGAATTTTTTCGAACTTCTTTCTTGGTAAATTATTCCAATTCTAATTCGTCTTCCTATAAACTAATGTTTGCCACAGTTTGTCCTCTTGAATTCCAACTTTATCTTCATGTTAAGAACCTTCCTGCTTTTTAATACTTAATTTACATTTATTCGTCTAGTGATGTCATTCCACCGACATCTCTCCACTCACAGCTTGTAACGTATTACTACTTCGATCTGCTTGTCCTTACTCCTAAGTCTTCCCAGCTTAAAGACTGTAATATGTTCATAATCCTACACTTTTGTCGGATATCTCGTGAACAAATCACGCTGCTTTGCTTTGGATCTTTTCCATTTCTCACACTTGAATCATACTCTAATTGAGTTGTTAGCAGAAACTTATACTTTTCTCTCTATTAGGCCTACTTCCTTACTACAACCCCTAAATTCCTTCACAACCATATCAAGAGATCTGTAAACTTTATTTAGAATCCTGTTAATATGATTACACCAACAATGAAGATATTTTCTTATATTAACACCTAAGTACTTGCAGTGATTCCTAATAGGTACATCCACTCCGCCAGCGATGTAATTAAAACTCAGAGGACTTTTGTTCTTTGTAAACAACTTGATTTTGCCATCAGACCATCACCATCAATCAACGGGATTTTTTTTACTACTACTACTATTATTATTATTCATTTATCAGGGATTTTAAGTGAATCCCTGTGCACCCCTGTGGGTGGGGGTGGTAGAACAACACCCACGGTATCCCCTGTCTGTCGTAGGAGGCGACTAAAATGGGCCCCAGGAGCTCCCGACTTGTTGATTACGGGGCTCTTAGCTTAGTCTAGGCCAGGGATGGTGAACCTATGCCAAGCCTGTCACTAGGTGACACGCGGACACGATTTCGGTGGCACGCCACGCGAACATAATATTATATATACTGTACGTCTCGTAATACAGACACTGGATATCTTACAGTGTTTCACGTGTAAGAAATAAATATCGAAAATCTAAATACTATTTCCATTCGGACGTGCAATATGGCAACACTTCTACACTGATAGATCCGAAAGTCAAGTGAGATAACAGTGTCGTTTTCTGGTGGTTTTGTATACGGACATCGCAAATATGTTTTCGGTGCCGAAAAACACAGAAACTTAACAAAGGTGGTGACCGTATTTTTCAAGAACTATGGCCAAGGGAATTCGGACTGTTTAAAAGATGTGTTGCCTGTGTTCGAAAACAGTTGCGTTCCCCATATTTAATGTAAAGCGCAATTTTGAGACTGGTCATTCAAATGTTTGTTCCATTTCAAATGAAGAAAGAAGGGAGTTCGTTTCACAAAATATCGAACATTACACAAACAAACTAGTTCTTTTGTATCATATTTCCGGCCCGGGAATAATATCAGTGCGGTCTTTCTATCTGTCTCACTGCATAGTACAGCATGCATGGGAAACCGATTTCTGACGGTGTGTTGTTGAAGGAAGGTTTCTTATTGACGTCCGACACATCGTTTGAAAACTTTCCTAACAAACAACTAATAATTAACAAGATTAAAGGAATCCCAGCCAGCTGAACTGCTGTCAAGGATAGAATAATAAAAATGAGTGAAGAAGTTTCGAAGCAGTTGAAAGATAATTTGGATAACTCCCACATATATGCAGTATGTTTTGATGAAAGCATGAATGTGACCTTACAAACAAGGATGGCTGTTTTTTAGATTTCCTTATGGAAATGTGCTGAGGGAGAAATTAGTTTAATTGTTGAGCGTACAAATTACAACATGGGAAGATAATGAAGCTAATGGAGGAAGTATTTACAAGATATATTGCACCCGTTATGCAAATATTTATAATAAATAAATAAATAAATAAATAAATAAATACTCAATAAATGAATAAATAACGTATTATGAAACATAATCGGGAAAATGAAAGGAAGTTGCGAGGGGGGGGGGGACGTGTAGGTTGTAGACATCCCGTAATGGAAATGGAAAACATCAAGTGGCACAGTCAACAGATGAGAAAAATAAACCAGAGTTAAAATGGCACACTAGTTGGAAAAGGTTCGCCATCCCTGCGTGTAGGCATTGCTTCCACTTATTCGTGCCAGATTCCTCACTTTTATCTACCCCATCCGACCTCCCTTGGTCAACTCGTGTTATTTTCCGACCCCGATGTTGTTAGGGCATTCGAGGAAGAGGGATTCTTTCATTCTCACGCCCGTCGTAGCCCTTGTCTTTCTATGGGCAATGCCTTCATTTTTTGAAGTGTCGGATCCCAAACATATAGAGGATGGTTGCCTAGTTGTACTTCCTCTTAAATCAGGAATCACCACCACCACCACCACCACCACCACCACCTGAAGCCGGGTGTCAGTGTTTTCCCCAGGTGTATAACTTTTTGTCATCTACTTACAGAACTGTTCCGTACGACTTCTTTATCCATTTTGTAAAGTTTCAAAACCCACGTGCGTGTTAACCCTTTCCTGCACATTATGTAAGCCACGCCCCTATTCCCTAGCTGCACAGCAAACGTATATTGGTAACACCATGCGGCAACATTCAGAACTCAGTTATTTTCCTCTAAGCACACATATGTAAGGACGCTAATGCCATCTGTTAGTGAACTACAGAACTACTACGAATAATAGATTTACGCGTTGCATCACTGTGACGGTAATGCCAAACCATTAAACAGGGCGGTGCGGTCACCATGCCTCAAATAAAAAGGAACATGTAATCTAAAAAATGAATAACTACGCCGGAAAGTGATCGCGCTACGCCTATGGAGCCAAACTCTGCATTTGGTAGACAAGTCGGCTAGAAACCCACTGTCGGCTGCACTAAGAATAGTTTTTTGTAGCTTCTCATTTTCACTTCCGCACAAATGACGCAGCAGTTCCTATGCATAGGCTACAGTGAATTAATTCCACCTCCCTCTCCAATTCTATTTACAAACATTTAATGAATCTTCATTGCCATTCAACTACAGTTGATGCCAGGAAAGGCATCCAGTCGTAAGAAACATGGCATATAATTTCCTCTCCCCTCACCACTGATACCGCATCAGGAAACCGACTAAGGGATAGACACACAATGGAAGCTTTATGAAAGGGACATCCGTCAGTTTGTAAATAAATGTGTCAGTTACTAAGAAGTATATTTCAAGGTGGCTTGAAAGTGGCTCTAATAATAAATTCATATCAGGGCAGAGTGAAGTATATGACGAAACCGATTGCGGAATTGTCCATCTGAAAATAATTTTGGAGGTGTACATACGTACCAGCATACATTAAATGCGCCTTTATTATGAGCTGTTAAGCCTTCCATCCTTCAATCTGCAAGCCTCTGTGAATTAATTAAATGCGTCCACAATCCTCTATTTTTGTAACATTAGTATTACACAACAATATGTTTCTTACCTATATCTATAAAAGCAGAAGTAAGTTTAACATTGATGCTTTCACGGGATCACGGCCCATGCGTGCCTAGATATGATAATTGTGAGCTTTTGGGCTTATGCCGTGTCAAGAAAATAGCAAGGAAGTACAGGACTAAACTCTTCGTTGATAATCTTTGTTTTACTCTAACACAATTTAGCAATTTCTTCGGTAGAACGAACCTAAATTTCATAAATGAGTCGGGAGGTTTGTAGAGGTAGACCCAATTTATATCATCAAAGATTTAATAAAAATGGTCATAGTAACTGACATACGGGTATAAAGTTTTATGTGTTGACGCCATTTTTGATACGAGAACTCTTAACGGACGTACTGGGTAAACGTGTAACATGGAACTTAAAATAGCAAGGAATATCTATGATACAATCTAGCGATTTACTTCTGTGTAAAATTAACCTAAATTCCAAAAGTGAGTATAAAATGATTGCTCTATGATACAACCTGGAACTTACAATACCAAGGAATATCTATATACAATTTAGCGATCTGGAAAATGAACCTCAATTCCATAAATGAGTAGCAAATGATTACTTACAAGTGGCGCCCTGCCCCATGACTAAATGATTAGCGTGCTGGCCTTTGGTTCAGAAGGCCCCGGATTCGATTCCCAGGCGGGTCGGGGATTTTAACATTAATTGCTTAATTCCTATGGCTCGGGGGCTGAGTGTGTGTGGCGTTTTTAGCATTATAAATCATCGTAGTCAGGGCGTTCATCTTCACAGACATGGAGGTCGCCTAATAGGCCGTCTACGAGATAAAGACCCGCACAAGGCCTCTTCGGAGGCCATACGCCATTATTACTTGCAAGTGGCGAATTGTCTCTGTGATAAAACATACTAAATTACGGTATAGAAAGAGTACAGAGTGATAGCTTTCAGACGTATTTTCTTTAATCCGTTTATTCCAACCAATACAGACTTAGTATCAGTCACTGATTGGATCACTATATTTTCTCGAATCGTATGTTCCATAGTTTTACGTTCTTCTGGGTTTTTAACCTTAATACTATACATGAATGTTAAATGATTGCTTTTGAGTGGCGGATTTTTCTCTATGATACAACATAATAATTTATTGTCTGGAATGAGTTGTCGTGACACAGGCTTTGCCACGACGAATGACGATGAATAATCAGATTGACTTTCCTCCGAGCGGTAATGAGGGGTTGTTCAATGGGCCTGGGAGATTTGCTACGTGTGAAGAGACGAAGTCCTCTGTTTCCCAAAACCTTCCTTTAATAGTAAACTGATGAGTATGTATAATTATATACAGTATTTACAATCTCTCTTCCAACTTCAAATATCGCTAACATAGAAGACTTGGCGTGGTCGAAGTACTGAAGTGAATACTCTAAGTCCACACTTGGACCTTATTATTATTATCGGAGACCTGACTGACAAGGCTTCCGCCCGCACTCCTAGTAGACTTGTTCCAAAAAAGCCTCGACCAGGGTGTGTACCCCTGTTTTATACCTTCACTAACTTTCGCCTCCCTTCGAGAAGGCCATCGAAATTCTCATCCTATGGAGACTGTCCACAGACACACAACAACGGAATTGCCTCCTTCCGTTCACTCTCTACCCACCTTTTCTGAAGACATACTACGCACCTTTAGCAGGGTGCAGCATGTGATTCACCTACTTCGACCAAGCCTTACTTCTAATTGCACAACTTGTTGCTTACAGCTTTTGGTGTGCCTTCAAACTCTTAAATCTTATATGATTCTTAATTTACTTATATCCTTCTCCCAGTATTATAATTATGATTCATTGGCCTTACTGCCATTACATAGTCATTACTATTAGCTTATAATTTCCCCCATAATATTAATGTATGTCTCAGCGACACCATTCCTCCTACGTTCCCGGTCAAGGGTTCGATCCTCGGAAGAATGAGTCCCGAGCTCCAACTGGGGTCGACACGACAGAGTGTTGATCATGCTTTCAGACGGATTTCCTTAAGTCTATTCATTCCAACTGATACAGACTTTGTATTAGTGGTAGACTGTCTGGCTCCATGGCTAAATGGTTAGCGTTCTGGCCTTTGGTCTCAGGGGTCCCGGGTTCGATTCCCGGCAGGGTTGGTAATTTTAACCATCATTGGTTGATTTGTCTGGCACGAGGACTGGGTGTATGTGTCATCTTCATCATCATTTTATCATCATCATGACGCGCAGGTCGCCTAAGGGAGTCAAATCGAAAGACCTGCACCTGGCGAGCCGAATATGTCCTCGGACACTCCCGGCACTAAAAAAGCCATACGCCATTTCATTTCATTTTCAGTGGTAGACTGGATTACTGTACTTGCTTCAATTGTATGCACCATAGTTTTCCATTCTTCTACGTGATATCATAATGTGTTCTATTACCACAACAGTTCATATGTATTATTACATTACCTCAAAAGTTTTCAAGTACATCCGTGGGGATATTAATGAGCAACATGATACATTGCGGGAGGAGCCCGCGTGAAACTGCTAGTATATGCTGTATGTTGCGTATTTTTCTCATATTCAGTATAATTGAATTGTAGGAAGATTCAATATAGTAATTAGATTCAGATTTACGTCATATTAACATTTACGTAGGCCATCCAAAAATTAAGTTTCCTTATTTTTTTTGCTAGTTGTTTTACGTCGCACCGACACAGATAAGTCTTACGGCGACAATGGGACAGGAAAGGGCTAGGAGTGGGAAGGAAGCGGCCGTGGCCTTAATTAAGGTACAGCCCCAGCATTTGATTGGTGTGAAAATGGGAAACCACGGAAAACCATTTTCAGGGCTGCCGACAGTGGGGTTCGAACCTACTATTTCGTTTTAAAGAGAGAGAAATAGTTACATGGAAATCTTGATTGGCTCCAGATACAGCAATATTGGAAAAAAATTCAACATAATTACCTCCCGAATTAAGACAATTTTCATATCGTGGGCTCAACTTTTGTATACCGGTGTTGTAGAAATCTGCCGCCTGGAAACAGAACTAGCGTGTGACATTGGTTTTCAGCTCTTCGTCCGCGTAAAAATGATGACAGGCGGACAGGAATTTCTTGAGCTGTAAGAAAAGATGAAAATCACTGGGAGCAAGATCAGGACTGTACGGTGGATGATCAAACACCTCCCGGGTGAACTCTTGCAGAACAGTTGCTGAACGTCGAGCCGTATGTGGGCGAGCATTGCCATAGATCAGCACAACGTCTGAACTGAGCTTTTCACGCCTCTTGTTCGGAATGGCGCATCGCAATTTCCGTAGAAACTTTATTACAGACCGAACCTCGCAGGCGGTGGGAGAAAGAATACGAGCTGCCATTTCGAATCACTGCTGCTGCGCTACTGACACCACGCGGGACTTGTCTCGATGTCATAGATCTGTCGCGCATGCTCATATTTCCCGGCTAAATACGTTAACTTCACAAGAAAAGGAATAAGTAAACTTAATTTCTGGATGGTCCTCCTATTTAAATTCTTTTAACCTATAATTCAGATATTGGGACATACCTGTGCAATCTATATAACTTTGTATTCACTTGTTAAATCAGGAAGTGCTTGAGGAAATCAAATCCAGTAATACTGGAAACAGTTGAAGTTTTGAGAGAAGGATTTTAACTAGACGTTTTTAAATATCGGCAGTTCAAATATTTTTAGTTCTAACTACTACTGACCAGAAGTACAGGAAGTGGCAGTTATTCTGATTCAGATTCTGTGACCGTTCTGAGCGCTAGTGCAAGCTACTCTGGTTTGTCGGTGGTTGCTACTGCCATAGCTAATGATAATAGCTATTATGTTCTGTCTTTTGAAAATTACAGTAGGGCTTACATGAATTCGGAGATGGAAGACAGAATTAGCCTGAAAGATTGTTAAAATGTATGAAACTGCGCGGAGAAATGAAAAATTTAAATAAAGATGAGGTTCTTACTCCCAAAGATGATAAAAAAAGCGAGCACTACGAGAAGGCGCTACAGAGATGAAAATGGGATTTAAACTCTGTCACGATACATACAAACCCAGAACCATCTCTTCCGATGAAAAATTTAAACACTACTCAACAGAAGTCAGACCAGAGCATCTATACGCTGCCGAGACCCCAGCCAAAAGTAGATTCTCAGGTTGAAGAAAAAAAAAAAAGAAAAAAAAAACACGAAGTACCTCAGGAGGATATTAAGGCCCAAAACTGTTAGAAGGGTTTAGATTCCAACTGAGGTCCGGCAAGAATTTTATGCAAATACAGAAAATATATCCATAATAGTGCGAAAGAAGAGGTGAACCTTTTATGGGCATTTTGAAGAGAATGAACCCGAGAAGATTGACATGTAAGATACTCGCACTTCAGGAGAAACTGGAAAGCTCTCCCCACTGGCTGAGATGAGGAAAATTTCTCAACATACCTGAGAACATATCAGCGGATTAACGATGGAAGAGGAGCTGAAAGTTGAAAAATCATCTGCTGGGAATGTAAAGAAAAGCATGTAAGCCTATGGTCAAGGAAAGGCTGGTATATACCTTTTCTACTCGTTATCCGCAGCTGGCTGTATCGTGGTAATAATAATAATAATAATAATAATAATAATAATAATAATAATAATAATAATAATAATAATAATAATAATAATAATAATAATAATAATAATAATAATAATACCAGAGGTACACATTCTCCGTCTATTTAAACTGCGCACTTTCTCTATGGCCATCTGTGACAACTGACTTGAACTTCTAAACTCCCAAGAAATTTCATTTTCTTCTGTCAGATGGCTCTACCATGTATTTATTAGTGCACTCTTATGGACTAAAAACTAACTTAGAACTTAGAAAATTTCATTTTTGTTATTGGTAAACCTTGTTCTATGTATTGTTCTTTGTTAATGTACCAACGTTGTCAACACTTCAGCTGGTTCCTCCTCGATTGTAATCAACCTATCGGATACTTGGAAATATGTTCTCTAGCCAATTAAAATCGGGGGTGTGTACAGGAATCGAGCCTATCAGGAAAGTGTTCTGGAAGCTTCCCCTTAGGGTACTATAAAATCAGGGCGCTTTAGGGCCGTATTTCATGAATTGCTCCTGTCATTGGCCCCGCTTGAGAGCAGCTGGCATCGCTGCTAGCTGTTGGCCCCACCTCCTGGCGCGCGGCAACCACTGAGGCAAGAAAGTCAAGGGTGAATATGCGGCCTCTCTCTGGTGCTTCTCTGGAAGCCTCTGACGTCGACTAGAAACCTCTGGAAGACTAGAGATCTGGAATGCTCCAAATGAATCCGCATTCTGGGTTATTCTCGGCTGATAAGCCCGAACTATATAAGGCGAACAGGCAGTCAGTCACCATGAGCTCACCACGAGCACACACACCACGGAGAACCAACCCCGCCGAGCAGCACTAGCACCCTGCACGCTAGCCCATAGATAAGGAACACACTCACAACTCCACGGTACTGAGTAGTATACCACTCTGCCTCCAGGACCACCCCGCCGCACCTCCGAGTCCATCCCAGTCAGTCACCGCGAACTCCCTGCTCACGCCACGACGCAATCCCGCAGCACGTACCAGCCAGCGTTCGCGAATTCACAGCCCGCCCATGACAACGCTACCCGCCACACCACACCCACCCAGCAGAAATAAATACTCCTTCAGCCTGCCTGCCAATACCTGGCCAGGTCCACAAAGAAGAAAGCAAATCTTGTCTAGCTCTCGGTGCAGTCCATAGCTCGATTCTTGTCACGTTGAGATACGACACCTATACCTGAGTCGACGGTACTCACTGAGTAGCGCCAAGTAAAAGCCGGTACTCTACGTAGTTTGACCACTTCCAGTGTTTCAACGCACCCAAAAAAACTTCATCGTCACCATCCCACCCTCCAATTCCTACTCCTATACTCCAACAAAACTGCAAGTCCAGGATTCGGGACCACCTTGGTGGATTGAGTAGCCAGGACACCGACACCTCATACAGGAAACACAAGCCAGTCCCACGAATTTCCACGCTAAGACCCAACCATGAATCGTAAGTTTGACCTAGACTACGATGCCTTTTTCGCATAACTACAACGCGAAGTCTACGAAAATTCCCCTATCCGGTCCGAACCCAGCACCCCACCTACCCCCAGACCAGAACCCGATCCGATACCTCAAGAAGACTCATCTGAAGAAGAACAAAACTTCGAAACTCCATACTAATGCGTTAGCTTTATTGCTCATTTCCCAAACTCTGAAAAGTGCAGTATCCTACACTTCCCTCTCAACAACCCCGGCCCCGTCCCCCTCCTCACTAACCCTGCGGCTTATAATAAACGACCATATTGCTATCATAGAAGAAACACAAAATAACCTTATCATGATCACTCCCATCAGAAACAAATCCATCACTCTCATCCGTGACTCAATCCGGAATACACGCCTCCCCACACCCATCATGGTAAACCCACTCTATTACTCCACGATCCCACACTTCATATACCTGAATGTCACAGATACAATAGACACCAGCATCCAAACCGACGCCCTCCCACTTCCCAAACCCGCCCCTCCGACTGAAACCACGCAAACCCAGAAGAAACCACCCCCACCCACCTAGTCCAGAAAATCTAAAACACCTCCTACCACCACCATTACTTCCCACCACACACCCAGTCCAAAACATCCCAAACCACTACCACCACTCACCCCCACCCCCAGCTACCGAGTCCCGAGGAAACCAATCCAGAGTTATCACCGTCAACAAACGCACGCAAGTTTTTCCCAGAACACAAACCAATCCGGCCAATGAAAGGCATAAAAATCCTCCCCACAAACCACACCCTCCCCCGAGGCCACACAGGCTTCACACTACACCGCATATAGTCATCCAGTGCTACAATTGCCTACAACTGCATCATTCTGCTGCTTTATGTGCAGAAACCACCCGCTCCAACAGGGTGGCGGTTCACACCGCCACATAGATTGTAAGGTGCCTCGGTACCAGGCGAAGTGCGCCAACTGCCACGGCAGCCACGCTGCTTCGTTCCCTGGCTACCCATTCATAAAGAAGGCATTCGAGCAGACTACAGACGATCATACTACCTCACACACACCCATGTTCCCCCTTCCCCCTCTCCTCAACATCCCAACTACCCCCGCCCAAACCCGAAACCCCGACGTCTAAACCAACCTTCCTGACCGAGCCTAACTCCCTACCACCACAATCAAGACACTAACAACATCCCCAAGCTAATTGTCTTAAATTTCCTCACAATCCGGGCCCTCCCAACTTCCCCTCGCCCCCCAATAAACCTACCCATCAAGCCCTAAAATCCCCGCCAACCTCCTACTTTCTAAGAACTACCCACCAAGATCCAACCAGAAACCTCCAAGCACGCCCACCCTCTAAAATGTTCACACTTCCTCAACCGCCAGCCTTGCTTACCATGTACACCGCGCAACCAGCTTTCACTATCCTCAAACCTCAACTGATACCTCCACATTCGAATAAACAATAATCACCACCACCAAAATGACAATTAAAAATACCACCTCCTACAAACAATAATCACCACCTCCACTACTGAAGTACTAGAAGTCAGCAATAGCCGAGACGGAGCTGCACTAAAAGCTGTAACAACACAATACTTATTAAAAAATGTATTATATCACGTATCCACAAGAACCTATACACAAGAATAACTATATATTCTTGCCGCGACAGACAGCAGCAAGGCCCACTGCTGTATATCACGAAGCAACATTGGGCGTGGTCTGTATATGAGTGGGCGACTGTCCAGGTCTACCGCTTGTCACTGCAGCCAACACTCAATCTTTCATTAATACCTCAGCCATGGCCAAATACAGTACACTGTGCGTGTGCGACTGCGAACCAAAATAACTCTAAGACAGATACTAAATTATTTCTTTTACATTATTTCTATCATTCCATTTATACTTATAATTCTTATTTTCCTAAACAGTTCAGGTGAGGATCGCACTAGCGAAACAGGTAGTGGAACTTAATTAAGGTCACCCCACCGCACCCCCTTCGGGGTGGGATGCCCTCACTGATCTAGCATGGTAGTCTTGGTGTTGAGTCGAGTTCACTATAATGGGTTTGGAGACTGTGTATGTACGAGGTTTGTCCGGAAAATACGTATAAATCCGTCGGGGTGATGTATCACGTATCGTGGAGGCGCCGCCAAGTGGCACAGCTGTTGTCGCCAATCTTCTCAACGCTCAGTTCGAGTCGGAGAGCTCTGCGTGTCAGTAGCAGTGTGCGGCTGCTTGTTGAAAGTTACCCGTTTTCACCTGCCGTCGGTATGGAGCTCTCTCTGATTGAGGAACAGCGCATCAACATCAAGTCTCAGAGCTCGTGTGGCCCGAGTTCGACCGGATTTGGCACAAGGGGGCAGGTGGATCCTTCATCACGACAATGCGCCCGCTCACACGTCGCTCGTTGTGCGTGAGTTTTTGGCCCGAAGCTCAATCACCGTGACAGACCACCCGCCTTATTCACCCGATTTAGCCCCTTGTGACTTCTTCCTGTTCCCGAAATGCAAAATGGTGCTTCGGGGGCGGCACTTGGGTGATGTGGAAGCCATCAAGGGAGAAACGACACGGCAACTGAACAGCATCACAACTGAAGACTTTCAACAATGTTATCAACAGTGGAAACGGCGTTGGCAGAAGTGCATCTTGTCTCAGGGAGAGTACTTTGAAGGAGACCATATTGTAATACCTGAATAATTGTCAAATAAAGTTATTATTCAACTTTTATACGTATTTTCCGGACAAACCTCGTACTGCCATTAAGTTCAGTAGGCTGCCGGGCGAGTTGGCCGTGCGGTTAGGGGCGCGCAGCTGTGAGCTTGCATCCGGGAGATAATGGGTTCGAATCCCAATGTAGGCAGCGCTGAAGATGGTTTTCCGTGGTTTCCCATTTTCACACCAGGCAAATGCTGAGGCTGTACCTTAATTAAGGCCATGGACGCAACCTTCCCACTCCCAGGCCTTTCCTATCCCATCGTCGCCATTTTCCTGGTGCGAAAATAGGAAACCACGGAAAACCATCTTCAGGACTGCCAACAGTGGGGATCGAACCCACTATATCCCGGATGCGAGCTCACAGCTGCGCGCTACTAACCGCACGGCCAACTCGCTCGGTGTAAACAGAATCCAAAAGCTGTATGTTTGGATATCTTAGTTCTGAATCATGACTGTGCAAGGAGTAATTTCCCGTAATATGTTTGCAAATTCATTCCAGTATTTCTTTCCTTTTTTTTTTTTTACCTTTTCAGATCTTGGGAACCATTAAAACTTACCCATACTCTGAAAACAGAAATTTACTGTTACATCCATCTCTGCGGAACTCACGGTCACACGGGTTTTAAGACTCACTCCCAAACATATGTAACTCACGACCTAGGTTGCACTAAGACCCAAACACACTTAAAACCAAGGAGATTAATTCTTGTATCACAAAATACAGCCATAGTTGATAAATGTGTATTAATTGGCTTAATAGGTACGGTATCTTACCTTAGTTTGCGATTCCTGACTCGTACAGAGATGTACCAGCTGCTGAATCCTGCAAAGAGAAGTAAATCTTTATCATTGTCGTTAATTCAGTCGGTACCTGAATATGACATAGGTAAATGAAGAGCCCACAGCAGAGAGATAATCCACGTAACAGCTTCTCCTATTAGGTAATCGAAATTATCGGCCTCCTAATCAAAATTGAAATTGTCGACCATCAGACAGACTTTATATTCCTGATTTTATTGGGAAAATAATATTTAAATGGTATTTCTGATCAGGGCGTACAGATGGTGTCCAACAATCACCAACAAACTTTTTAGCACAGACTCCGCTGTGGCCTGGATGTCTTGTTATTCTTACGAAGTTCAGTTTTTACAATCTGCTTTACGTTGCACCGACACAGACAGGTCTTATGGCGACGATGGGATAGGAAAGGGCCAGAGGCGGGAAAGAAGCTGCCGTGGCCATAAGAGGAAAGCGACAAATAGAACACGATGGTAATATATTTAGTACGTTCAATATTGATTAGTATTCCCATTATAACTCCTGCAAAGTACGAGTTTGAAATGTGTGGTGATGTATGCGTGAATATAGACTGTAGTACCGTCTACCGCTACCAGATGGTGTATGCTGCTTCCCATAGGTGGCGCATTGCAGCAGCACTTGTTCCGGCTTGCGAGTACGCTGGTAGACATCGATAAGACATACAAGCATGGGCAACGTTGGACAGTGTGGTTTCTCTGGAGGGAAGGAGTGACTGCTTCTGACATCCACAAGAGGTTAGTAGCCATATGTGGGGAAACAGCACCAAACCGCAGATCAGTATTTCCGTAAGTATCAGAGTTCAGAGACGGCAGGGACTGTGGTGAAACACGTAAAAGCACTGGGTGTCCAGCAACAGCATGCACACGAAACAATGCCGAGCGTCCCAGTGACTTGAGAATGGGCACAGGCAAATCATCTTGGATGAACTAGGGAAGGCAATAGGTCTAGCACGGGGAATCCTCCAACACCATCACCTATAAGGATTTGAAGGAGAAGGTGTATGCTACCACAAACTCCATATTCGCCGGATCTGGCTCCTAGCGACTACGCGCTATTCGACGTAATGAAAGAGGTCATGCGGGGTAAGAAGTTAGCTACCAGTGAAGAACTTCATGCAGTTGTCCACCAGACGCTCCGTGATGCTATGCAAATATGGAAGCTGCCACAACAATGGCAAACATGCATAGTCATTCGTTGGGAATACCTGTAATATAATCTGTATTCGTTTGTTCAGTACGTGGATCCTCTGAACAGGAAAAAATTGTAGTGCCAATCAGTTTTGAACGACCCAATACATTGCCAAAATATTCCCCAAACACCGAAGTCAGATCGTGAAGCTTCTGATGTAATTGCACATTGCTGTGGTGTACAAGTGCCCGTGTGCTAATGTGAGGGACATTCCGGACAGCGTCCAAAATTATGAAAAGATTATCTTTAATAAGTTTTCTTCCAAGTACGCCAATTGAATATCAGTATCAAAATCATGTGCTTAGTCACAAGCATACTGAATATCATCACCACTATTTTGTTATACGTAGCGTTTCTTAAACGTTCTTAACAGTTCCTAAGAAACGCTGAACATCCTACGAATAAAAGAAAGGTCATATACCATCATCCAGACCATAGCGGACTCTGTGCTGAAATTAACCGTTGGTGATTGTTAGAGACCATTTGTATTCCCTCGCCTAAAACATGAGGTATTGGATTTTCTTTTTCCAATAAAATCCGAAAGAGAAAATCCGCGTAATTGTTGACATTTTTAATTTTGAGTTTTAAGTTATACCTCACTTACACCCAAAACAATAGATAACATGAATATTGTTCATATGAACGGATTAGTCGGCCAATCATTTCTATTCTCTAATAGGGGCGGCTATTAGGTGGATTATTTCCCTCTTAACAATTTTCTGTCTTTAATATTCCTTACAATAAATATTTCTACCAGTAATTTGAACTTCTAACATTAATACGAACTTTTGAAAGACATTTTGAAGGCGTCACAAAGATGTTTAATGCCACATGCAACGGAAAAATCACACCATCTCACTCCCAGCATTTAACGACCCTTCACCGTGTTCACAATACGGAGTGATCTATAAGTTACTCATAAAACAGGATTTTAGTAATCTAAACCAGGGCCTCTCAAACGCCCAAAAACTCACGAGTGCAAATCGAGGCGCAAGGGCTCCGTGCACTATGCATCGGTTCGACTCGGCTCTGCTCGGACCAACGCTTCGTCTCTGGGCTACTCGGCTAAGCTCGGCTCAACTCGGCCTGAATTTGGAGCGCGACGGAGCAAGTGAGGAAGAGGGAGACAGGGGGCGCGAGCGAGACAGGCATGGGGAAAGAGAGAGACAGCGCTATTGCTCCAAATCGAGGAGTGGGGGTCTACACTCTAAGCAACCAAGCGAAGTCGTCTTTTGCACCGTGTACAGTTCATGCACCAGGCGCATGCACCCAGAGAGGCCCTGATCTAAACAATTACATTCTTATTTTACTCCTTCTACTTCTTTTCCAACGCCTGTGGGGTCACGGGTGGGACTGCATCGCACACGTGGATTTGGCCCTGTTTTATTGCCAAACGCCCATCCTGACACCAAACCTATGTGGAGGGATGTAATCACTATTGCGTGCCTCTGTGGTGGTTGATAGTGTGGTGTGTTGTGTGAATGTGAAGGGGAGAGTGTCGAGACAAATACCAACACCCAGTCCCCGAGCCAGAAGTATTAATCAGAAGTGATTAAATTCCCGACCTGGCCGGGAATCAAAGCCGGGCCCCTAATTAGTAGTTCAAATTTAATCAGATGTACTGAGTACCTGTTTCTACTGCCTGACCACTTGTTAGACATTAATGAGAAAATGCGTTTAACAATTGCATTTGACCCAGGAACACTAATTCAAAAGACACAAGGTTTTTCTAATTCTGTTAGTTTCTGTTGTCGTTTATGACTAGTAAAAACTGACAAGTTGTTTGAGGCATCTTCTGTACTCTCCAAAATACTGACATCTTAACACTGATATCTTCGATGAGCTTTGATAACTTCACAATTTACGTATATTTGGTCTCAAACAGCATAAACAATCACGTTGAAAATTAAAATGGAAGACCCAGGAAATTGAGCCTTACCAGTAAATGACGAGACATCACGAGATTTCATTCTTCTGAGGCTCCAAAGAGGAAAAGAGAATTATGGAGGTATTTTGAACTTCAAAGCGCTCAAATCAAATACGTATTTTACATTATTTAGAGACAAAAGAAGACAACACTCGCTTTTACGGGAGAACAGTTCGTAATACAGCACGCAAAATGTTCACCTCAAATACGGGATATCCCATACAATACGGGACAGGTGGCAACCCTACTAGAGTTGTAAGTAAATAACACTACCCGCCTAATGTACGGTTAAAGAGGAAGGACAACAAAATCTAATATTAGCATGACGTCGTAGGATGATGCATTAGTGCTGCCATCTGGAAGTGGTAAAACTGCTGTGCCACGTAGTAAATAATTTGCTCTGGAGTCCGGTTCGCCTGGTTTGTCTCAGTGGGATCTACATGAATACAGTAAAAAAAGGGATGCTGAACATTTGAGAAAATTGTGGTATTAAAGCATACATACATACATACATACATACATACATACATACATACATACATTATCATTATAGAATGTTATGCCTTTCAGCGTCTGCAACCCTCTGTGAATTTAGTAAACGTCGCCACAATCCTGGATTTGCAGCTAGTGTCGTGGCCTCATTTAGTTCTATACCTCTTATCTTTAAATCGTTAGAAACCGAGTCTAACCATCGTCGTCTTGGTTTACCTCCACTTCTCTTACCCTACATAACAGAGTCCATTATTCTCCTAGGTAACCTATCCTCCTCCATTCGCCTCACATGACCCCACCACCGAAGCCGCTTTATGCGTACAGCTTCATCCATCGAGTTCATTCCTAAATTAGCCTTTATCTCCTCATTCCGAGTACCCTCCTGCCATTGTTCCCACCTGTTTGTACCAGCAATCATTCTTGCTACTTTCATGTCTATTACTTCTAACTTATAAGATATCCTGAGTCCATCCAGCTTTCGCTCCCGTAAAGCAAAGTTGGTCTGAAAACAGACCGATGTAAAGATAGTTTCGTCTGGGAGCTGACTTCCTTCTTTCAGAATACTGTTGAACGCAACTGCGAACTCACTGCATTAGTTTTACGACACCTTGATTCAATCTCACTTACTATATTACCATCCTGGGAGAACACACAACCTAAATACTTGAAATTATCGATCTGTTCTAGCTTTATATCACCAATCTGATATTCAATTCTGTTGAATTTCATACCTACTGAAATCGATTTAGTCTTTGAGAGGCTAATACTCATTGCAGCTATTTTCAAGTTCCAAGATATTACACTGCAGGCTTTCGGCACAACCAGCCATTAAGACCAAGTCGTCAGCATAGGCCAGACTGCTTAAAACATTTCCACCTAACTGAATCCCTTCCTGCAATTTTATACCTTTCAGCAGATGATCCATGTAAACTACGAACAGCAAAGGTGAAAGATTGCAGCCTTGTCTAACCCCTGTAAGTACCCTGAACCAAGAACACATTCTAACATCAATTCTCACTGAAGCCTAATTGTCAACATAAAAGCCTTTGATTGATTTTAATAATCTACCTTTAATTCCATAGTCCCCCAGTACAGCGAACAACTTTTCCCTCGGCATCCTGTCATATGCTTTCTCTAGATCTACGAAACATAAACACAACTGCCTATTCCTCTCGTAGCATTTTTCAATTACCTGGCGCATACTGAAAATCTGATCCTGACAGCCTCTCTGTGGTCTGAAACCACACTGGTTTTCATCCAACTTCCTCTCAACGACTGATCGCACCCTCCGTTCTAAGTTGCCAGTGAATACTTTGCCTGGTATACTGATCAATGAGACACCTCGATAGTTGTTGCAATCCTTACTGTTCCCTTGCTTATAGATAGGTGCAATTACAGCTTTTGTCCAATCTTAAGGTACCTTACCAACACTCCATTCTAATTTTACTACTCTATGAAGCCATTTCATCCCTGCTTTTCCACTATACTTCACCATTTCAGGTCTAATTTCATCTATTCCTGCTGCTTTACGACAGTGGAGTTCATTTACCATCCTTTCCACTTCCTCAAGCATAACTTCACCAACATAATTTTCCTCCTCCCCATGAGCTTGGCTGTTCGCAACACCACCAGGATGATTTCCTCGTACATTGAGAATATGTTCAAAATATCCCCTTCACCTCTTCAATGATTCCCTGGGATCTATTATGAGTTCACCTGAATTACTCAAAACACTGTTCATTTCCTTTTTACATCCCTTCCTAAGATTCTTTATTACTGTCCAGAAACTTTTTCCCTGCTGCTTGACCTAGCTTTTCCAGGTTATTGACAAAATCTTCCCACGACTTCTTTTTGGATGCAACTATTTGTTTCGCTCTGTTCCTCTCATCTACGTACAAATCCCTGTCTGCCTCGGTCCTTGTTTGGAGCCATTTCTGATAAGCCTTCATTTTACGTTTACAAGCTGCTCTCACTTCATCATTCCACCAAGATGTTCGCCTTTTCCCATCTTTACACACAGTTGTTCCTAGGCATTCCCTTGCTGTTTCTACTACAGCATCCCTGTTTGCCACCCATTCACTTTCTATATCCTGAACCTGCTTACTGTCCACTGTTCGAAATTTCTCACTAATCATATCCATGTACTTCTAATTTCCTCGTCCTGGAGATTTTCTACCCTTATTCATTCCCAGACAGATTTCACTTTCTCTACCCTAGGCCTAGAGATACTTAGTTCACTGCAGATCAGATAGTGGTCTGTATCATCGAAAAATTCTCGGGAAACGCGTACATTCCTAACAGATTTCCTTAATTCAAAGTCGGTTAAGATATAGTCTATTATTGATCTGGTACCTCTAGCCTCCCATATGTAGTGGTGAATAGCCTAATGCTTGAAGAATGTATTTGTAACTGCTAAACCCATACTAGCACAGAAGTCCAGCAAACGCTTCCCATTCCTATTAGCTTCCATATCTTTCCCACATTTATCAATCACCCTTTCGTATCCTTCAGCTCTGTTCCCAACTCTCGCATTGAAATCGCCCATTAGCAGTATTCTATCCATGCTGTTGACCCTGACCACGATGAAACTCATTGCTTCATAAAACTCATCCGCACCCTCACATGGTGAATACACGGACACAATTCTAGTCCTAATTCCTCCAACTGACAAATGTACGCATATCATTCGCTCATTTACGTGTCTAACAGAAACTATGTTACGTGCAATGGTATTCCTGATAAAGTGCCCTACCCCAGACTCTGCCCTTCCCTTTCTAACACCCGTTAAGTACACTTTATAATCTCCTATCTCTTCCTGGTTATCTCCGCTTACCAGAATATCACTAACTCCTAGCACATCCAGATGCATCCTATTTGCTGACTCAGCCAGTTCTACTTTCTTTCTTCCATAAGCCCAGTTAATATTGATAGCTCCCCATCGAATTCCATTTCGTTTGCCAACTTGTTTCCAAGGAGTCCCTCACCTGTCAAATGGGAGTGGGACTCCGTTACTCCCATAGGTCCGAGGCTTGCTCAAAATGTTCTGAGCTCTGTAAATTCATGAAGCAGGATGCTACCCTACTTGCACATAGTCCAAGTGAGGATCTCTCCTCTAACTGGTTACGGACCACCGGTGAATTGTATAGTCCTAGCCGCCTGAGCACAAGGAGGGCTATGACTCAGAATATGTCCGAGATGCCCACTCCCATTCCATAGGAACTGGTATCCCGACTCTCAGGACCACTTACTAGGCCACTCAGCCGTTGCCCATGGTTTACGAACTAGGACGTGACTACAGTAACCCACACCAGGAACCATGTGGTATTAAAATGCGGCAAAAAAACTTGTGTAATATGTCACGACATCGAAGCGTGGAAAATGGCTTCAAAATATCGAAAATACATTCGATAGAAAATAGTAGTTTTTCTGAATTCCAAAAAGTCCAAAATTGCTATTGTCGAGAGTAATTTTTGTTTGCTATTTGCTCTACGTCGCACCGACAAAGATAGGTCTTATGACGACGATGGGACTGGAAAGGCCTAGGAATGGGAAGGAAGCGTCTGTGGCCTTAATTAAGGTAAAGGTCCGGCATTTGCCTGGTGTGAAAATGCGAAACCACGGAAAACCATCTTCAGGGCTGCCGACCGTGGGATTCGAACCCACTATCTCCCGGATGCGAGCTCATAGCTGCAATGTCGAGAGTCAAAGGTCTTGTCGGGATCGTCTCACGGTGAAGGCGGCCGAGTCGAGTTCCTCACTGCTGGAACCCCAACCAACCCCATCTACCGCCCCAGGGGTGAAAAATAATTTGGAACTAAAAGTCTTGAAATTCTGCAAATTTGCGTAAAATTAAAAAGTAAAACGTCAACATTAACATTTGAAACCAATACTGACTACGTACCCCGACACAGTCCCCTTCGGATTTTCTTTTCTTTCCTAAGTAGTTTAACGTCGTATTAAAATTAACGGGTTGTAATTAGATGGGAAAAGGTTAGAACTTGGAAGGTTGCAGTCTTTATCTTAATTAAGTCTTAGCAATTGTCTCGTATTTAAATGAAAAACCATCTTAAAAGCCGCCGATAGCAGAATTCCAATCCAGCATCTCTCGAATGCGACCTTACAGCTACTCGACCCATCATCATCACCATCAACATCATCATCACCATCAACATCATCATAAGCAGCAACATTCTCCTGACCATCATGTTGCCGATTATGAGTTGTTAAATGACTGAAGGGGCACTACTAGGAATGAAAAATCTGCCACCATGATGGCGCATCAAAATATATACCAAATGCCATTGTTGTTGTAGGGTCTGATGGTTTATTCTTCTGCGCATTTTCCGTTCATTTTTTGTATCGGACTCGTGCCTTAGTAACTGCGGATCAACATTTTTTGCGGTCCTCGCTCAGTAGTAACGCCATTTTTTTGCTAGTTGCTTTACGTCGCACTGACCCAGATAGGTGTTATGGCGACCATAGGACAGGAGAGGGCTAGGAGTGGGAAGGAAGAGGCCGTAGCCTTAATTAAGGTACAGCCCCAGCATTTTCCTGATGTGAAAATGGGAAACCACGGAAAACCATCTTCAGGGCTGCCGACAGTGGGGTTCGAACCTACTATCACCCGAATACTGGATACTGGCCGCACTTAGGCGACTGGAGCTATCAAGCTCGGTAGTAACGTCATTTAATACGAGAAAAAGTGTATTGGATATGTAAATTAAACATCATGGTCGTCCATACAATTATTTTCAAACCATCAAGAGAGGCAATGTTGAAAAACAACAAAACGACCATGAGTTTCCGCCGTTGGGTAAAGTGTAAGAGCAGATGAGAACTGATTTCTGATGAATGGTGTTATTCACACGATTGAGATAAAGGAGAGAGAGAGAGAGAGAGAGAGAGAGAGAGTACTGAAGAAGTGAGTGACGGATACAGAGGAGAGTCAGAGAGAGCGCGATGTTATACACGAAGACATTTTGAAAGCCACACAAAGCTGCGTAATGCCCCATGCAATGGACAAATTACACCTTCTCACTCCGAGCATTTAACGATCCTTCACCGTCTTCACAATACGGAGTGATCTGTAATTGAGCCCAGATATCCTATTCATAGTCTGATGATTAACCATTGTTCGTCGTAGTTCCTCGTAATTTGCCACTCGAAATTCATCAACCACTAATGATCTTATCCCAGACAATCTGAGGCCGAACTCTCATCCGGATATTGTTCTTCATATTAAACTTAAATTAAAAGAATACCAAACGCTCCAATATTCGTAGCGGAACTCTTTTTGTCAAGATTCTTGCTTTAATATTAGACATACCTATTCTCTTTACATCATTATCTGGAAATCTGCGTCTTCTTCCCTCCTAGTCGGTGAAGTGGCGTGATTAGCATAGTAGCTATTAGCTGTTAGCTATTCGATTTTTCAATCTCACAAATGAATTTCGAGGCCTATAACAATGGAGTGCAATTTCACCTGCAAACCTGGATGGTTCTCCAACCAGAATAAAATATAGAGGTATGATGGCTGAATTACTATATTTCTGGCTTTCTAAAATGAATATGTGAGGCACAATGTTCACGTGTTCTTCTATGTCCACACATGTAGTTGCCACCTCGCCCTTTCATCCGTATGTATCACATTTTTCAACCGGGCTGGTATCTGCAAGAGGGAAAATGGTTGCAATGATTTTCGCCCCAACTCTCGTAGTTGGAATTCAAGAGGGCAAATTGGGGCAAGTATTAATTTGTAGGACGAGGAGTTACGGATTGGAATTGACGTAAGTGCGATAACAGGTATAACTTGAAAAGAATGTTCTCTCACCCATGGGTAACTAATGCAGATATCGAGCTCGAATTATTATTATTATTATTATTATTATTATTATTATTATTATTGTTTTACGATCGTGATTATCATTGTATTGTGTGAGAGGTTATGTCATGAAAGATATTTCGTACATAGACATTTACATCAGTTCCGGTAATGTAAATACCTGTAAATGAATATTATAATTTATTCTTACCTGTATATATAAATTGTAATACACAATTTTGAAACACACTGTAACTTCCAGAGTGGTAATAGGCACGAGAACGGTTGAGAATATTCTGTACATTATAATCTATTTATTAGGCACTCTAGAATTTTCAAATATATATATTTTGTAATGTAACTTTCTAGAAGCCTGGCCAGACACCAATATAAAGAGACGATCTTGACGGTGAAGTTAGTTATTGACAGTTACTGTTAAGACAGTCATGGGCGCCCGCAGGATCTTTTCCAGGGGGGGGGGGCACATTAACAATTTTCTTGAATGTAAAACCAATATAACGTCAGCAACATTAAAATGTTTACAGAAATTTCCAGTTATAACAGATGCTAGATGACTGTCAGTAAGTTCAGTTTATGAAATAATCTGGTATGATATTAAACAATTGAACATCAACATTTTTGGAATTCCAGGGGGGGGGGCAAGTGCCCCCCTTGCCCCCCCCCCTTGCGGGCGCCCATGAAGACAGTTATTGTTTGGTAGAACACGTGTTGTGGTAAGGCTGACATGCCGATGTAGGCAGTCGGTAGTCATCTGTTCCAACTGTGTTCCAAGGTTGTAACCTCTATATGCTGTATTATTCATTTTTTTTAATGGCGGCTTGGCGATGGGAGTGTCTTGTCTGTGCCAACAGCGATTTAGGTTATGCGTGTGGTTAATTTGTAAATACGTGTAAATAAAATAATTATACCAACTGACAGCAACTCGTGTGCGTCTTTGTGGATACGTTAGAATAATTTATCAAGGGAAATGTTCAATAAACTTCAAAATTCTTCGAAAACGTTTGAGAAAACGCCAGGTAAACAATTGACAGGGAATCTGCCACTTGGGCAACAGCTCCACATGCAGGTCATTGTTGATTGATTGATTGATTGATTGATTTCCTAATAACTGTAATCAATATCAGAGTCCTAGAACTGTTAACATGGCCTTATGTAATAATAATAATAATAATAATAATAATAATAATAATAATAATAATAATAATAATAATAATAATAATAATGATTTTACGTCCACTAACTACTTTTACGGTTTACGGAGACGTCGAGTTGTCGGAATTGTGTCCCGCAGGAGTTCTTTTACGTGCCAGTAAATCTACCGACACGAGGCTGACGTATTTGAGCATCTTTAAAATACCACCGGACTGAGCCGGGATCGAACCTGCCAGCTGTGGTCAGAAAGGCTGCGCCGCAACTTTCTGAGCCATTCAGCCCGGCTATTTTTTAATGTAAGAGAAGGATTCGCGGACTCAACTACGCCGAGAAAAAACAAGACAAGTAAATTCTCTGTGGAGCAGAGCAAAGTCATATCCATACAGGCAATGAAGGCCCTTGGAGAGGTGGAAGTTAGGGGCTTTCGCTATCCGTAAACTGGGCACTTGATGATGCAGGGTGGTTAGCTCTACACCTGGCAACCTTTGCCCACAGGAATTAACCTAGTTGTCATATTTGATGTAGGCTGAGTGAACCTCAGGGCCATGTACACCTCCGGAAGTGCAAATCTCGTTTCTTAATTTTTTCGACTTCCCGACCGGGAATCTAACCCCACGTCCTTCCAGGTGAACCGAGCACGCCTTTACCGCCTCGGGCAGGCAGCCCCTTCTCGGTGGAGCATATAAGCCATTAAGGTCCTTAGCCTAACAAGGCGACTACTGCTCAGTTAGGTAGCCTGCAGATATTTGAGTGTCACGTGGTCAACTTAACGATACTCCTCAGCTATATTGCTTGAATTATGTGACAGTGTCTGCTGTATCTCTAATCGGGTAACGTCGCAGGTTACCTCATGAAGCTGAGTGAACACCATGCCAGCCATCAGTTGAGAATTACATTTTCTGGACCAGCTGGGAATAGAACATGCGTCCTACAGGTACTATCTGCATCTGACGAGAAGTCGCGGCTGCTTTTAGGTACGGCACGAGCAACAGATACTACACTCTTTGCTACAAACATCAGTCGTGGCATACAATGCAAGCTTTTTGATTCAATGCATATTCATTATCAAACTGTTCATTATGCAGTCATACAATAAATGAGTAACTAAAGCACAATCGCACTACAACTTCGAAACTTCGCGACAACACTCCAGTTCGCAAGAGTCACCGCGGACGGAACAGATGTTTATTGTCAGGCCTTGAGACTTAAGATACACGCATGCGCGGCAGCCATGTTTACCCCTCGTACCTCTCAAACCGCATGTACGCGACTTCTCGTCATACAACCATATTAAGAGGCCGACATTTCGTTCCTATACCAGGTCAGTGCAAGTTGGCAGTCCCCGCGCTTGCTTGTGGCAGCCTCGGGCTCTCAGGGCTGAGAGCAAGCCCCGAAAGAGGGAGAGAACAATTTTTCAAAAAAGTATGACGTACGGAAATTCCAAAACGATTGTTTGACTGGTAGCAGGCATCCAATGATATTCAGCGTGCAGAGTTATGTTTAAACCTAATTTTACTGCCTCAAATATAACCTGAGCACAATAATGAATACACCAAGTTATTCAGGAAAAGTTGGAGACTTTGTTAAGCTCAAAAACGAAAATTGACATTTTTGAGGCTATCACAACCTCCTGGTTCACTTAACGAATTACATCTGTTCATTTGGAGGGGTTGTGGGTCTGAATTTCTTATGGCATTCGATAGTATTTATCTACTGCAGCGCATATGGACGAAATACTATTTTTCCTCTAGAGTGGAAATAGCACGTTTTGAACAGACACTCCTTAAATACTATGTACTATCCTGTACCTCGGCAATACATGGAAGAGCTCCACGCCCAGCCACATTTGCTGAGGAATATTAACTTGGTACTCATTTTTCATGTAGGCTAGGAGAAGGCTTGAAACTGCTAGACACCTGTGGAACAACAACAACAACTACTACTACTACTACCACCGCCGCCGCTTTTCCCATATCTGTAGATTCACGGGTGCGAACTGTGACGAACATGTGGATTTGGCCCTGTTCTACGGCCGGATGCCCTTCCTGACGCCAACCCTATATAGAGGGGTGTAATCAATTTTGTGAGTTGCTGTGGTGATTGGTAGTGTGGTATGCTGTCTGAATATGAAGAGGAAAGTTTTGTGACAAAAACAAACACCCAGTCCCCAAGTCTTGTGGAGCTAGATCATAACCTTACTTATGTCCGGAAAGACAAATTGCAACACGTTTTGCATGTTCGCTATATCAAGTTTACATGCGTTCGTGTAAAACGACATTCTATCCCACAACAACGTGGGTCTTAAAACATTCTTACCAATGTAGCTTTACACTTTGTTGTCATCCCGGGATAATAACAATTTTCGGGGTGGAAGATGGGGCATGCCATATTTTACCTTCTCTTGGTATTCGATTTCTCACCCGAGAAAGCCATTAAAGTAGACAGTAAATTTCCTTTTAATTCCGTTCCAGTCTTATAGGGAGAAACGAACGGCTGCACAGTATTTGGTGGTGAAAGTAAGTTATATTTCTATCAGATCTTACCTTAATGGCTTGTGTTCGTGTAAGGTAACATTAATTCAGGGTGGAAAGTAAATCAAGTCATGATTAAAACATCAGCGATAATAACTTCTTGAAGGTATTATGTTAGTTATGAGCAGATAACTTTTGGGGTAAGGAAACTTGCAGCGGTGGAATGATATTCACGAGTGAAGAATTTGTCTTAAAAATAAAACATAGATTGTGATCCTAATTACTCACTGCAGAAATGAAGTTATTCCATGTGCATACAAAGGGAGAATTAGCATCGCTCTCTTCAGTGAGCTAATTTTTAAGACGTGTACACTAATAGTAAGCGAAATCTATATATTAAAAAAGCTTGCTAAAAACAGCTTTGGCAAATCCGTCCGTCCATTCTACTGGACCGATTTACTTCATTTCTTTTTTATTCTGTCCGGAATTATCTTCCGGTTAATCATGAGGTATTGAAAAGTATCTAAGTTGGTCCAACTTTGAGTTATCATAAAATCCAACCATTGAATGATCACTCCAATAAATGCAGGGGAAGGCTTACCCTAATCCGTAATACACTCTGCACTTATCAGGTTGCTAAGTGACTAATACTTTCATTAATATTCTGATATATATGATTTTCATGCTTAGTAATGTGATTGCATGCAGCCATGTTTGCTTATTATCTGTCAAGCCAGAGAGTATACACTTCTTCTGATGATGGAAAAATACTATTCTCTGCTAGATACTATTTGATTCTCTGACCTTCCCTAGCTTCTGAATATACTCAACAGATGGCAGAACGTTCCTAATAACTTACATGCTGCTACGAGAAAAAAGTCTACGTACGTACAGACAGAAAGATGTCAAGTCGACTAGCCTTCTGTATGACCATTAAGAAGCGCAGGGACAAACTCTTGTAATAGTGGGTACTCTAATTAATCGAACCAGTTTTCAGCCACGGCCAATTAATTGTATGTTGCACTATCTCGGGCAAGATCCTTTGAAAATTTTAAGATCCACATATGACCGAATTTTCGAAGCACAGAGTATACAGTACGGAAAGAAGTTTTATAAACTACATTTTTGTTCTTCTTTCCCTGTTGCTTTTTCCACATCTGTGGGGTTGCGGGTGCGAACTACGGCGCACATGTGGATTTGGCCCGGTTTTATGGCCGGATGCCCTTTCTGACGCCAACCCTAAATGGAGGGATGTATGCACTATTGAGTGTTTCTGTGGTGGTTAGTAGTGTGGTATGTTGTCTGAATATGGTGAGAAGAGTGTTGGGACGGACACATACAACCAGACTCCGAGCCAGAAGAATTGATCAGAAGCGATTAAAATCCCAGATCCGGCCGGGAATCGGACCCGGGACCCTCTGAACCGAAGGCCAGTACGTTGACCATTCATCCAACGAGTCAGACTGTTATAAACTACACTACCTGTATTAAATATTCAAAAGGACAAGCAAACCAATATGACTCCGACAGACATATCAAGACGAGTTATCTGTCCTATTTATAAGGAATACTGCGGAGTAACACGGGTCTACTAGTAATAATGTAGGGCCGATGACCTAGATGTTAGGCCCCTTAAAACAACAAGCATCATCAAGCATCAGTAATAATGTAATCTAATAATGTATCACATAAACTACTTTTACGATATTCGGGGCCTAAAGCCAGTTGCACACCGTCAAATTTTCTTTTCAGTTCAATACTAAACAAGAAAAATTGTCTAATATTGTCAATGATTATACAATATTGCTGAAGATTTGACAAGACTGGAAAATATTTGTCTAGGTTTGATAGAATTTTGTTTTAAAATGGAGGAAAGGCTAGCAGCAGTTGTGGTTCTTGCATTGGCAGTGAGATATATTCATAAAACGAAGTGGAACACCCAATAAAGCATAATTTGCATACGGAAAAGATTAATGTCCTTACCTTTAACATTATTTTTTCAAATGCATTTACTGCCATAATACCATTTGCAGACATAATAATAATAATAATAATAATAATAATAATAATAATAATAATAATAATAATAATAATAATAATAATAATAATAATAATAATAATAATAATAATAATAATAATAATGTTACTGGTTTACCCACCAATTACCTTTATGGTTTTTGGAGACTCCAAGTTGCCAAAATTTCCTCCAAGGGGAGGAAATCTACCGACACGGGGCTGACGTATTTGAGAAACTTCAAATACCACCACCCTAAGCTGGCATCGAACCTGCCAACTTGGGCTAAGAAAGCCAGCGCCATAACAGTCTGAACCACTCAACACGGCTTATGTTATTTACTTACATGAACTGAACAAAAATTACAGCAATGCAATGGAAATTCATATCGTATTACATGAAAACGCATTAGGAATAATAATAATAATAATAATAATAATTGTACCGGGCGGTACACCTCTACACCGTTTATTTAAAAGTTGCGCCAGTTGAAACTCCTCTTCTGGAGGAAGGTTGAACTTTATCTATTCTATTAATTCTCTACTTTCTCAGAAGATGTCACCACGTGGAAAATTTTGAGTTTTTGAACTGTGTCCCTTTTGATGTGTTTTTGTTTCGCTTGAAGTAAGAAGTGTGAACTTTCTCTTCTAGAGGACACTACTGAAGAATTACAATAGTGCAACCTAGTGCGAAATCAAAGAACTATTTTGTTGGAGAAATTTTTATTTCAAGAGTTTGTTCTTTGTTAAATTTCTTTCTGTCATGGTTTAAGTTGGCTGTATACCCCTCTTTTTCCCCTTATTTTGGATCTAGCCAATCCCGAATTTCTTTAATTAATTTTCCACCAATAATGTGTTTCTTTTTCCTCTATGTAGGGGTTTCTTTTCCCTAGCCAATAAAAACTTTGAGGGAGGGTGTTTTATTTCCCCTAACGCCTAGAATCTTCCGCGAGAGGATATAAACTGCTGATTTTGGGGTCTCCGGGCCACTTCTGTTCCATCTTTCAGTGTATTAAGTACATAGCAGGAGGCGGGAAGCGCCTCTTTCTTCTTCAGCCGTTCAACACCAGGTAATGGCCTATTAATAACTTCTTTTCTTGCTAGGTCGGCAATTTAACACTCGCGGCGGGTTCGAAGCATTTCCATCATGTAACCTTTTCCTAAAATGTAATTACTCTTTTCATCTTTTTCTTGTAAGGCTACATATTGGGATAGAGAGTGCTAACCCTCTCGAGCTCCCACTCACATTTGTTTTGAGGTGAACTTATTTTCTCAAACTATTCTTCGTTTATGTAATGTAAAGTGTTCTTCTCTAAGTCACCTCTGTAGTATGGGATTAGCCCTTGCGTTAGCGGCCCAGAGCCAGATTAGGTTTTAAAAAAAAACAAAGTGTATTAGGAGTGCAAGATCGCCTCCTCTCAAATTGTTATTTTAGAGGTCATGTAATCAACCTTCTTTTCATGTAATAGACCTCTGTAGGTTGGGTAATTTACCCCTGTGAATACGTCCTTAGAGGACAGCTTGAAGGTAGAGTTTGGTTTGGCCTCTGAGAGGCTTAAATTTTAAGAGCGGATCGCTCTTTTGAAAATGGAGTGTCATATGCCTCGTGGAGGCTTTTCTGTGTAATTCGGAGCCAGGGGCTCCTAGGGATGAATGGGGTTTTCTGCCCCTCTGTTAAAACTTGTGTTTGTGGTAAAACTGAGCTGATCGCAGAAGTCAGGGCGTGAAGCCCAAAACCTGTAAATATTGTATCTCCCCTTGTTTTGCTACATTGTACCTGCCATGTCTGTTATTGCTTTGTTTTTGAAAAGAAAATATAACCTAGTTAAATTTTAAATTACTTTTACATTAACTTTGATTCCGTAGTTTGAAACCCATTCACGCCCGCACCTTCTTACGCCTCTACCTACCGCTAAAACACGGTAACAAGTGGTAGCAGAGCGTGGTTGAATGGGTCTCAATTTAGCCCCTTTTGACGGCTAAACATTGCTTTGATTCGAACTCTAACAATTGTCTCAGTTGCTGGACTTTTTTGAGTTTTTCAAAATTGTTCTGTCATCATGCCCGGCCCTCGCGATGTTCTCCTCCTTAACTATTTGCGTAAAGAGGAGTTGATATACGAGTTAACTATCAGAAATGTGCAATCTGGAGGCACGGTTGCAATCGACACCAACAAGCTTAGAGAGTCCCTTGATTTGCCCATTTCCATCCCCAATTTGGGAGAGAAAGAAATTGATGACTCTCCTTCCACGATCGTCGAGAATATTACTGGGCTAGCATCTGTAGTCAGCTTTTTTGATGAAAACGATCCGTCTCCTAATCAAATTAAGCGTGTGCAAGGCAGGCTGTATCACTTTGCAAATAGAGTTAATGATCTGTTGTCTCTAAAGGTGAATGACGTTCAGAGGAAGGACGCTAATACGCTCCTTGAAACTATTTCTGAATTGTCTAATAAGGTCACTCAATTGCTAACCGGCGAAGTTCCTCCCAAAACTGATCAACCCGCCACAGTGAACGTAGGTAGTGATGAAGAGCCTCCTCAGGGAGAAGTCAATAGGATAACCGTTGCTGCTCAAACTATCTCTGCCCCATCGAACAACGAATCTGAACGCCGTGCGTCATTGGGTAACATCCGCTCTGAATTAACTTCTTTGCCATTGAAACCTTTAACGACTATGTCACCTGGGTTCAGTAGCTTGCCTCATCCATTGGCAATGTTGCTTAGAGGTATCTCTAAGTTTTCCGTCAACACCACCAGTGATGTAATTTCATTTTTAAGATTTCTAGTGGAATTTCAGGATCATGCTCTGGTTTTTTCTCTTTCGCCATGTCAAATTTTGCAGATTATCTATCCGTATGCTATTGGTATTCTCTCTGATAAAATCGTAAGAGCCATTGCCGAGCAATCATCTATTGAGGATTTCCATGCCCATTTGCTAGCTAACTTCATCCCGGCTAGGGCCAGGTCCTCCCTGATTCAGAAGTACTATTACCGTGTACAGCGCTTGGATGAAAACTTGGCTGATTTCATTCAAGATATCAAATTCTACACTAGGGTGTTTTCTCTGCACTTTCCTGAAGATCAGATTGTGCAGGCTATTGTAGAAGGTATTTCGCCATCCTACAGGTCATATTTGTGTTTCGCGGCGTGTCCGCAAACCTTCTCTGAACTTGAAGCATTGGCCGTCTCAGCGGAAGGAGTTAGATACGCCGATTCTTTGCGTGTCGCGAAAGAACCCCCGCCTTCCTTTAGTAACACTCGGCCTCCACCTCGCCGACCAGTCAATCCCCGTAAATGTTATGCTTGCGGGTCGCCTGAACATCTGCGGAATAAGTGTCCTCTGATCAAGTCAAGTGGGACAAGGAATGGAGCAGGGTCATCACAAGGCTGTTTTAAGTGTGGGGCCTTCTCACATATCGCCAAGAATTGCCCAAACTCAAATAGCACCCCCTCCTGCTCAACTTCTGGTGCAAATTCCAGCTATTCCAATAATAAAAAGTGACTAGTGGCGTCGGCTGAGCCGACTAATCCATCTTCCCGAGACTTAGCCCCTAGTAAACAAGTTGTAAATGCAGAGAACGACCAGCCTTCAAATTTATCTTTTGAATGCCCTAAAGAGTGTCTTAGGATCGCGGCGGATACCCCCGCACCTGTTCCTTTTCTTAAGATTGAGTTAAATAATGAGCCTATAACAGCTCTCTTAGATTCAGGCAGTGTTTGTTCCATTATTTCGGCTGATTGGTATTCTAAATTGAAATCTGTTTGTAAACTCCCTGACTATGACTCATCTCCTGTTAAATATGTTTCGGCTAATTCATCTCCATTAGAAATTCTAGGTTCCTTACATGTCAAAATTCGGGTTTTTAAATTTACATGGAAGATCAAATTGTTTGTGGCCAAGCGTTTGTCTTGCCCCATCATATTGGGAGCGGACTTCATTTCTCACACTGGTCTTCTGCTCGATCTCCAGAGTAGGTCGTGCACATTCAAATTTGCGTCCAATTGTAGAATTCCCTTGTTAAAGTGTAATTCTGTATCATGTTCATCTATTTCGCCTACCCAGGATGAGATGTTGTTAGACCTTAGACATCTACCTGAGGAGCAGGCTGATAGTATTCGGAAACTGTGTCAGTCGTTTCCCGAGGTGTTCTCTGATACTCTTGGTGTTACTGACCTTATTGAATACAAAATTGAGGTCACGGATTCGATTCCTGTCTGTTTTCCACCGTATAGGCTATCTCCACCTAAAATGAAGGCTCTGAAAGAAATCATCGATCAGATGTTGAAGGATGGTATTATTAGGCCCTCTAAGTCAGCGTATTCTTCGCCTATTTTTCTAGTCCCGAAACCCCAAGGAGGCTTCAGGCCTGTCATTGATTACAGGGCTCTCAATCGGAAGGTGGTGTTGCAATCTGTGCCCCTTCCCGACCTTCATTCTTGCTTTTCATGGTTTCGTAAGGCCAAGTTCTTCACCATATTGGACTTGAATCAGGCCTATAATCAAATTCCCCTTGCCGAAGAGTCTAAACATCTTACAGCGTTTGCCACGGACTGGAATTTATATGAATACAACCGCGTGCCTTTCGGGCTCCCCACGGGGGCAGCTGTGCTCACTAGGCTACTAGATAGGGTCTTTTCCGACATCAAATTTGAGTACTTATATCACTACTTAGATGATGTCGTCGTATTTTCAGAGACCTTTGAAGAACATCTAGATCATCTGCGAGAAGTTCTCGATCGCCTTCGTAAGGCTGGGTTAACTGTTAAGTTGTCCAAGGTTGCCTTTGCTAAGCCCTCTATGTCATTCCTAGGGCATATTGTATCACCCGATGGAGTAGCAGTCGATCATTCTAGAACACAGGCCATCCGTGATTTTAAACCTCCCAAGGACATCAAAGGTATCGCCAGGTTCATTGGTATGGTAAATTTCTTCAGGAAGTTCATTCCTAATTTTGCTAATAGAGCGGCGCCCTTAAACCTTCTTCGTAGGAAAGGCATCAAATTCGAGTGGGGACCTTCTCAACAAGCCGCTTTTGAAGATCTGAAATTAGCTCTCTGTAATGCCCCTGTACTTGCTATGCCTGATTTCTCGAAGAAATTCATCGTCCAAACGGATGCGTCGTCGTCAGCTGTAGCTGCAGTCCTTCTTCAAGAGACTGAACTAGGGAGGCGACCCATCGCCTCTGCGTCTAGGACATTGTCGGCTCAAGAAGCCAAGTATTCCATCTATGAGCTCGAAGGTTTGGCAGTCTTATTTGCCTTAGAAAAGTTCCGTCTCTATCTGGAACACGTTAAATTCGACCTGGAGACAGATAATCAAGCCTTAAGCTGGGTCTTAGGTAGGCCGCGTCGTATTGGTCGTATAGCCTGCTGGGCTATTCGTATTTCCGCCTTCCAGTTTGATGTTAGACATATCAGAGGTACCGAAAATGTTGTTGCTGATGGACTCAGCCGTATGTTTCATAACGACGTAGAGACCCACGAACCGGTCGACAGTTCATCACCTTCTGAGTCCATACTATCTGGTGTTAATGCCATCTTAACAGATGCTCCCATGCTTTTTAGGGATATTGAGAAATACCAACGTGAAGATCCTACGCTGGCTCCGATAATGGAAACCCTTTCTTCTGGGGAACATGCTGTCCCTTATGTTCTGAGGAATGGTGTTCTATGTTGCCCTTCGAGGCATGATAAGTTGATGAAAGTTGTTGTTCCAGTGGTTCTTGTACCTATGATCTTCAAATACTATCATGAGACCCCATTGGGGGGGCATCTTGGAATCTTTAAAACTCGTGAAAAGATTCGTGAAATGTTCATATGGAAAGGTATGGACGGTGAAATTCGGGAACTCGTAAAAGCTTGTAAATCTTGTTTGATCAGTAAACCCACCATGTCCACTAAGGTAGGCCTTTTGTCTTCTCATCAAGCGTCGCGCCCCATGGAACGCCTGTATATTGATTATGTGGGACCCTTCCCCCAGTCAAAGGGCAATGCCAACAAGTTCATCTTTGTGTGTGTAGATGGTTTTACAAGATTTTCCTGGTTATTTCCGACTAAGCTGGCTACCGCTCAGTCCACCATTACTTGCCTAAATTCTATTTTTGCTTCTTTTGGTCCGTGCCAATACATTGTATCTGATAATGCTAAAGCTTTTACATCAAATCTGTTTCGTAAATTCTGTTTTGACTTGTCCATCTCTCATGTAACTACATCTGCTTATTACCCTCAACCATCTCTGGCTGAACGGGTTAACCGTAATCTCAGGTCCGCACTTATTGCCTATCATCATGAAGATCATTCTAGGTGGGACACGTCCCTGCATTGGTTAGCTTTTGCTTTGAATTCGGCGGTTCATGAATCTCACAAATTTACTCCAGCTTCTTTGATGTTTAAGTTCGTTCCCAACACGCCGCTCTCTAACCTCTGGTCTCTGAATGACATTCTGCCCGAGACAATAGATCCGGACAACATTAAAGATCTTTGGAAGAAGGCTAAAGCTAATCTTAAAGTATCTCATGAAAAGGTTAGGGAAAGGTATGATCGTGGACGGAGACCCACCACCTTGAAGGTAGGTGACCAGGTTATGGTCAAAAATTTTGTTCCCGCGGGCAAGCTTGCCCCCAGATTTCATGGGCCTTGTATCATCCTCGATTTTCTTACGCCGGTTACCTTATTGCTAAGTAATCCAGCCACCGAGAGGATATTTAGGGTTCACCTGTCCCAGGTGAAACCGGTGTAATTTCGGTGTTAACTTGCTTCATATTATTTTGAAAGGATATGAAGGTTATATTTTTTTTTTTTTTTTTTGAGTTTCACTTTTAAGGCATTCTGCCCCTTCTATAGGATTTTGTTTCTTATGTAAGAATGTTTGTGAAACCTGCCCCGACCCATTAAACTGCCATCCTGTCTTTGCCACGGCCATTACCACGCTCCCGTCTCCTGCTCCACCTTACACTGTGGCTTCATAATAGTAAATGCCATGGATAACTACACGCCGCTGGCCCCTCAACCTCTCCACAAGCCTGTACCCTCAAAGAAGATGATAGTCCAACACAATTCTGCCGCCTAGCTTTAATGTTTCAGCGCCCCCGCAGCCGCGCAGCGCCGTGCAGCGACTGGGGAGGGGGATGGGCCCCCTCCTCTCCAGCGAGGACGACATGTGCACGGCGAGCCGGAACTCTCCTCCCGGCCAAGGCTGATGTGCGGCGCACGACCTGCTACATGCCCGCAGCCTGTATCTGTTCACCGCGGGCGCGGCGTACTTCAACACCTCTGCTCCCCTCATAGTGCGGGCGAGCGGTATCTCAGGGTACTTGAGGGGTCCGAGCGGCCTCCGTTGGACGCAAGCTGCAACGGCCGGTCCGGCCATTCGACTCAATCTACATCAACTACATGGACAGTCACCATAAGCAATAACTACACTTGGGAATTCAACTACAATATTTGGTGGACATTGCAAAATTTTTCTTCACCTTTAAGTATTAAAAGTTTATCTTCAGAAATTCAAATTTTACAAACATAAAGACTTTCATTCTCCTGCAACAACAACATTTTGAAACTGAATTAAGAAATCTTGTAAATGCTTCTGCTATCTATCTTCGTATCAACATCATTACTTGGACTTTGTTCCAAACTGATTTCATGTGTCACCCCTGGAGGAACTTTTGGGGGGGGAGGTCTGTACCGGGCGGTACACCTCTACACCGTTTATTTAAAAGTTGCGCCAGTTGAAACTCCTCTTCTGGAGGAAGGTTGAACTTTATTTATTCTATTAATTCTCTACTTTCTCAGAAGATGTCACCACGTGGAAAATTTTGAGTTTTTGAACTGTGTCCCTTTTGATGTGTTTTTGTTTCGCTTGAAGTAAGAAGTGTGAACTTTCTCTTCTAGAGGACACTACTGAAGAATTACAATAGTGCAACCTAGTGCGAAATCAAAGAACTATTTTGTTGGAGAAATTTTTATTTCAAGAGTTTGTTCTTTGTTAAATTTCTTTCTGTCATGGTTTAAGTTGGCTGTATACCCCTCTTTTTCCCCTTATTTTGGATCTAGCCAATCCCGAATTTCTTTAATTAATTTTCCACCAATAATGTGTTTCTTTTTCCTCTATGTAGGGGTTTCTTTTCCCTAGCCAATAAAAACTTTGAGGGAGGGTGTTTTATTTCCCCTAACGCCTAGAATCTTCCGCGAGAGGATATAAACTGCTGATTTTGGGGTCTCCGGGCCACTTCTGTTCCATCTTTCAGTGTATTAAGTACATAGCAGGAGGCGGGAAGCGCCTCTTTCTTCTTCAGCCGTTCAACACCAGGTAATGGCCTATTAATAACTTCTTTTCTTGCTAGGTCGGCAGTTTAACACTCGCGGCGGGTTCGAAGCATTTCCATCATGTAACCTTTTCCTAAAATGTAATTACTCTTTTCATCTTTTTCTTGTAAGGCTACATATTGGGATAGAGAGTGCTAACTCTCTCGAGCTCCCACTCACATTTGTTTTGAGGTGAACTTATTTTCTCAAACTATTCTTCGTTTATGTAATGTAAAGTGTTCTTCTCTAAGTCACCTCTGTAGTATGGGATTAGCCCTTGCGTTAGCGGCCCAGAGCCAGATTAGGTTTTAAAAAAAAACAAAGTGTATTAGGAGTGCAAGATCGCCTCCTCTCAAATTGTTATTTTAGAGGTCATGTAATCAACCTTCTTTTCATGTAATAGACCTCTGTAGGTTGGGTATTTTACCCCTGTGAATACGTCCTTAGAGGACAGCTTGAAGGTAGAGTTTGGTTTGGCCTTTGAGAGGCTTAAATTTTAAGAGCGAATCGCTCTTTTGAAAATGGAGTGTCATATGCCTCGTGGAGGCTTTTCTGTGTAATTCGGAGCCAGGGGCTCCTAGGGATGAATGGGGTTTTCTGCCCCTCTGTTAAAACTTGTGTTTGTGGTAAAACTGAGCTGATCGCAGAAGTCAGGGCGTGAAGCCCAAAACCTGTAAATATTGTATCTCCCCTTGTTTTGCTACATTGTACCTGCCATGTCTGTTATTGCTTTGTTTTTGAAAAGAAAATATAACCTAGTTAAATTTTAAATTACTTTTACATTAACTTTGATTCCGTAGTTTGAAACCCATTCACGCCCGCACCTTCTTACGCCTCTACCTACCGCTAAAACACGGTAACAATAATAATAATAATAATAATAATAATAATAATAATAATAATAATAATAATAATAATAATAATAATAATAATAATAATAATAATAATAACGAGCTTAATAGCTGATGCCACTTAAGTGCAGCTAGTATCCAGTATTCCGTAGATAGAGGATTCGAACCCCACTGTCGGTGAGCCTGGAAATCGTTCCCGTGTGGCCACGGTTGCTCTCTTCCCACTCCTAGCCCTTTCCTATCCCATCGTCGCCATAAGACCTATCTGCGTCGGTGCGACGTAAAGCAACTTGTAAAATAATAATAATAATAATAATAATAATAATAATAATAATAATAATAATAATAATAATAATAATAATAATATGCGAACAACTGCTGATAGTCCCATATAGGCTGCCGTACGGTAATAAACATGAAATTTGTCCACCTTCTTGAGACATTTCTCTTGCAATCTCCTCGTACACTGATATTTTGTTTATTGTATTGTGGTACTCTACGGAGTCCACTGAATATAGACAGGAATTAATACACACGCACACATCGCCAGGCCATGAAGACGAATCCATTTTTATTGCTCTGATCCCCAGCATGACTAGCCGCCTAGCGCGTACCGTTAATACTCTAATGTCATTGGACACATTCTCGCGCGACTTAACAATTCTTTGACCGATTAGAACATGTTTTAATTCACTTTCAAGACATTTCAATATTTCTCCATTGAAAATTCATGTTGTGAAATCTTGAATTCGAAAAAAATTTCATGATGTAAAACAGGCTTAAGTTTAGTCATTTTTTCATTGATTTTTTAGACTTAGAGAACAAACATACAAATGATTAACCTCAAAATTTTTTATTGTTGAACACCAGCTGTTATGTACAATTTTGGACGGGTTAGTCTCCTCTCTTTTAATTTTGAAGGCAGCACTCAGTATACTCACTAAACGAAATTTTATATAACAGCTATATCAAATCGTAATCAAAGTACATGGAAGGGACTATATCAGGTTTAAACAGTCAACCGTTAATCATCAAAATATGGAAAAATCACTCAAGTAGAGTGGCAGTCGAAGACTGCCCCACTGGGTTTTTGTGAATACGTCCCGCGACTTAAGTCCGACTTCGGGTAAACAGGAAGAAACGTTAAGAAGTGAATTCTACACAATTTTAAGAGTATTAAACCTACTGTAAGGGACGAATGGCATCGTAGTGGGCAATTGTCGCGTCAATTTTCTTCGTAACCCTTATGCCAATTTATTGGGGTTGGCACTTATTATGGATTTGACCCACTTTTAGGCAGTAGCGGTGACTGAGAATTAGAAGTGAGGAGGGGGGGGGGACGGCACAAAACTGAAAAAAATGCTACAAAATGACAAATTTTTAAGCTCTTCGAGCAAATTTAAGCACAGAGGTAAAGGTTGACAGTTTACCAACTTAACTGCGGCAGTAATAGTCTTTTGATAATTTAATTCAGTACCATACAATACAACGTTCACCAAAAGAACAATTAGATATTTATTACAATTAAATACAAGTGCGTTGTGATTATACAATAACATAGCCATAGACACACTGACTGGGTGAGACTGACGAATGAGCACCGCAAGTGGGTGAATAATAACTCATTGTCCATGATCTTGGCGACAAAAATATACCCCTGCTTCCTTCCCTCACAGCATATGCTAGAAGTGCGATTACGATCTGGTGGTACAAACCTGCGCGAAGCCCCGAGCTTGAAGGTGAAAGTAGGGGAAGGAAGGTAGTGGAGGGGGTAAACACTGCTGTGACATTCGGAACGAAATGAAGCCTTGTCACTGGGAGTCGATGTGAACACTTCGGTAGCAACCAGCAAAGTGAACTCTCAATCATACTGCAACACATGGACTTGTCCGCATACAAAATTCATTCAGTGCACAATTAAGGTTTTCTGCCATAAGATATTAATCGCGTTTCTACACGCTGTTGCGCGAGTCTCCACTACTTGCTATGGTGATATACGAATTGGCTGGCTACGTCGAATTAAAATTTGTTTATATTTGGGCAATGCAAATTTTTAATCATTAAAGAAATTAAAGGGAAGAATTAGAGAATCGACAACAGAGTTTGTATTATTTGCTACTTTTTTGTAATTCCTAATTTTAGTTGGCTAAAATGGCATAAAATTGAATTTTTCCCCACAAAATGGAGGGGGACTACCTCCCCCCATCCACCTCGCTCCGTCCCTAATGGCCACTGCTCGTTTCAGGGTCGGATGTCCTTCTTGACACATTCCTATCCGGCGAGATGTATTCACTATTACGTGTTTCTGCACTGGTTGGTACTGCAATATGTTGTCTGAAGTGCAGTGTATTGAGACGAACCTAAACACCCAATCCCCGTACCAGAGGAATTAACTTGAAACAGATAATCCTCAGCCCGGCGGGTAATCGAACCCAGAGCCCTCTCTTCAGAGGGACAGTATGACAGTCTGCTTTCAGTCGAGCCAAGAAGCCGGGTGGTAACTGTCAAGTCAATAGATATAAAGTAAATGAAGTGGTTAAGAGCGGATCGACTGATTTTATATTTTTGGCTGTTAAGACCCATTCCCAATAAACATTCAACGCGAAGGCAATGTGCAGATAAAATCTTGCACACATATATTTCAGCAGAAGCATTCAAAATAAAATACATAATCTTAAACGAGAACGTAAACTCAAGACGCCAACATGAGAGTTTGCAAACTCCAAGCTTTCGTGTTCGTGTTGATGGGATTCGAGAAAAATTACTATCGCTCGATTGCAGTGTGCAGGGACAAACGAAAAAACGCGGAAAAATAGAGTCATTTGATTAAAGGCTTTATTTCACGAATGGAAAAGAGGAATATGTATTAGCATCGATCCTTCTCTGCTTCAATAGACAAACCCCCTCGTCAATATCTAGATTTCCTAGATTTCAAACGTAGCATAATACGCACACAAGCTAATACAGTTTACAGTAACATAAACTGAACTGCCACGTCATTTAATAGAAGCATACATTTACGAAGGATACAGTCGTGTGTGTTTTCTCTCTCCCTCCTTTTAGCGTCACACCGACACAGGCAGGTCTTACGGTGACGATGGGTTACTAAACCTCCTCCAAACATAAACGTTCTTATACGGCCGACTTGATGCGTCGCTCTAGCTAGCTCCTTAGCGAGGGATTCAGTCGGCCGTGGTTCTCGATAATTAGTTACAATATAGAACACAAGATAGCACTAGAAAATCGCTGCTAGAGAACTCTAGTCCAAACACGTAGAATTTCTTGGATGTAAAACAGTTCAAACACTTCTTAATAGATAACGCGATTCAAACTGAGGGAGATACCTAACAAATGGTATTATGAATTTTTATTATTTATTATTTATTATTATTATTATTATTATTATTATTATTATTATTATTATTATTATTATAAACAAGGTCATCACCAAAAGCAAGCACAATATGCAGACAATTTTGCAAAAATATGACGTTCATTTAGGATAAATATAAAACTATGAAAGTTGTTGTTGTTTATTGATTGATTGATGCTTGTTGTTTAAAGGGGCCTAACATCTAGGTCATCGGCCCCAATGGTACGTAATGAGCGAAATGAAATGACAAATTAAAAACCCAAAATCCTCCACTGACCACAATTCAAAACGTGAGGACGATGGATGAGATTGGATTGGATTGGATTGGATTGGATTGGATTGGATTGGATGGATGGATGGATGGGATGGATGGGATGGATGGATGGATGGATGGATGGATGGATGGATGGATGGATGGATGGATGGATGGATGGATGGATGGATGGATGGATGGATGGATGGATGGATGGATGGATGGATGGATGGATGGATGGATGGATGGATGGATGGATGGATGGATGGATGGATGGATGGATGGATGGATGGATGGATGGATGGATGGATGGATGGATGGATGGATGGATGGATGGATGGATGGATGGATGGATGGATGGATATGAGTTTTAGTCGCCTCTTACGACATGCAGGGGACACTGCGGGTGTATTTAGGGATCGTAGTAAGGATGTAAATGAGAGGGCATATAAGTCTCTGGTAAGACCCCAACTAAAGTATGGTTCCAGTGTATGGGACCCTAACTAGGATTACTTGATTCAAGAACTGGAAAAAGTCCGAAGAAATGCAGCTCGATTTGTTCTGGGTGATTTCCGACAAAAGAGTAGCGTTACAAAAATGTTGCAAAGTTTGGGCTGGAAAGATTTGGGAGAAAGGAGACTAGCTGCTCGATTAAGTGGTATGTTCCGAGCTGTCGGTAGAGAGATGGCGTGGGAGGACATCAGTAGACAAATAAGTTTGAGTGGTGTCTTTAAAAGTAAGAAAGATCACAATATGAAGATAAAGTTGGAATTCCAGAGAACAAATTGGGGCAAATATTCGTTTATAGGAAGGGGAGTTAGGGATTGGAATAACTTACCAAGGGAAATGTTCAATAACTTTCCAATTTCTTTGCGATCATTGAAGAAAAGTCTAAGAAAACAACAGATAGGGAATCTGCCACCTGGGCGACTGCCCTAAATGCAGATCAGTAGTGATTGATTGATGATTTAAAACCATCAGTAGAAACGACCCACAGTGCCTCACATGCACAGAAGCTGGCGTAAAACAATAGTATTACTGATCAAGGTACTGCTTCTATAGCACGATACTGAATCTATGATTCTTGTAGTCGAAAGGAGTCAAAAATCCAAGTCATCGGCCCCTCATAATGGTACTTATCGCTAGAAAAGTAGAACCATGGTATTTGTCATGTTGCGGTACTAATCAAGAATAGCGTAGACTCGCGGTATTCCACACATTAGAGCACTACTCACAGGTAATGAAATTCGCACATGTATTACAGACCTACGCTGTTTCACACATTGCGGCGCGATTGACAGGCAACGCAAACCTATGGTGTTCATCACCTAAGTGTACTAACCACAGAGACTCCTAATATCCCGTGGTGTTCCTCATATAGTGGGTACTAATCATAGGCAAGCCAGAACCATGGGTTTCGTCATCACACGGTGTCGCTCATATAGTGCTACTAATCACAGGTACTGTAAAAGCCGTCGCACTCTCGTTTGCTACTAATCACAAACCTATTTGGTACCTAACATTGTGGTACTACGCGCAAGGAAAAGCGACCTATGGTGTTCCCCGCGTGGTGGTACTAATCACAAGGAGTTTCGTGGTTCTAATATAATTATCCCTTGGTCGCCCCTTTTAGCCGCCTCTTACAACAGGCAGGGTATACCGTGGGTGTATTCTTCGTCTGTGTCCCCCACCCACAGGGCGTGGTTGTGGTGGTGCTGGTGATTATAAAGAGGAAGTACAACTAGGCAACCATCCTCTATACAACACTAATCAGAGGAAAAATATGAAGGGGCCCAATACTTTCAAAAGTGATCATATCGGCCAAAGAAAGCAAAGAGCCACGAAGGGCGTGAAAATAAAAGACTCCCTAGGCCTAATACCGCCAGGATCGGAAAAGTACACGAGTTGACCAGAGGAGATCGAAGGAAGTGGGATACCTGGTACCAGTAAGTGGAAGCAATGCCAGGACTCGGCTAAGGGCTTCGTGGTCGATAACTGACGCTCCCAAATTAAGAGCCCCTGGGGCCCCTTTTATTTGCCTCTTACAATAGGCAGGGTTTACCGTAGGTGTTATTCTACCACCTCCACCTCTTGGGGGATGAAACTATGAAGTTATATTTAACAGTATTATGAAATACAATAAATCACGAACATTGGATAATTTTAAATATTTTATTGGTTATAAATCAACACATATAGGGATAACTATTCTATATTGCACCCGTCCACCTCCCGAGTCCAAGACTAGCATTTATCTCAGGGGTGTCGGTTCATTATTTAAATCATCAAATATAAATATAACGGCATAATAGAACACGGGGATGAACGGAGCAACATAAAATTAAAAGGGGGAAGGCTCGATTGTAACTTGAATTTAAGGACTCCATGATAGGACTAGGAAGTGACTATTACTTTAAAAAGGGCATCATCTAACTACAATAAAAAGATTATGAGAGTGGTTTCCTTTGAAATAATTTGCCAGAAGGAGCGGTTTATTACGCCATTTGACGTATAAAACTTTGATACACGTGGCAACAATATTTGAATTTACACACATGTTACATATATAAATCACTTGCCATACCGCAAGTGGTATCAATATCTTGCTGCGTTGCTTCTGAAATAAAATGACATTTTGGAGGTATAATTTACGGATCGATTCCATTTGAATCGAACCGTTACTCAAGGATATAGCTTCCTTCTATCGGGAGCCCGAGCATAACCCATGTTACGGTCGGCTTCCCGATTTAACTAAGATGATGTACTCCGGCTATATACATTTTTCCGAGACCGGTACTCGGACTGGGTAATGTTTCTCGTGAAGTGCGAAAACTGGATTCCACGGACAGTTCCTATCTTACGATATCCAGCTGATGCCATACCAATGAATTAGCATTTACATTTTATTTACATGTGATCTGAATTGTCACCAGTTAGCCTCAGTAGACTACTGACACAGATGAGATAACGAGAAGCGGTGGGAAATACCGTGGCCAGTGACCCCCCTCGCATCGCGAGCGAAGTAAACAAACACGCAAGTATGACTGTCACATCGTCCCATACGAAACCGTACAAAAACGAGGCAACCAAATGATTCTAATATTATCACTCTCATTATTCAACAGACGAATAGAGGGATGTTGTCACCAAATAATTTAATCCACAAAATTATCATCCTCGAAATTATTATTATTATTATTATTATGCAACGGTTCCTGGCACTGTCACGTTTGATTAATATCATCATTATTATGCGGGATGCAAACACAAATGGTTATTACTGTTATTATTATTATATCCCTCTCGTGATTATTATTATTATTAATGAATAGGTGACCCAAGATATTATTATTATTCACGTCACTTAAAAAGGTTATTATTATTAATGGACCGGTCACTTCCGCCAAATTATCTATTAAGATATCGGTCGCAATTACAAATTAATTCACTGATCAACCAACGACATCATTACAGTTATTATTATGACAATTATTATTAATCCGACCGCGGTGATTTAACATCGTCCTTACATTATTATTATTATTATCGGTTGCATATTCTCAATTAGATTCCCGTTTAACATCGTTATCAACGCTCAATTAATTAAGGCGGTCCAATCCTTTATCTGCAATATTTATTATTATTATTATTATTATCACGACATCATGATTGTCCTCACTCGTTATTACAATGAATACAATATATGACCATTTATGTGGAATCTGAACTCTCATTATCCTTAGATCCGTTGTATCTCAATGAATAACTGTGCAGTCTATTTATTTCGTACATGCTGTCACGGGTTCGAATTCTACCCGCTGCGTAACTCAGTATTTCTCTGTGACACTGCCCGTACATTTTACACTCATATCAATATCCTAAGTGTCTCTCGTACGGAATTTATTTTCCTCTCTATCTCAATATTCCTCGATTCATTTATTTATTCCTCACAGAATTATCAACTGACTTATTTATTCATTTCGGACATCGTACGACCTTTTATTATCTGACTGCAAATTCTTTCACATTTTCTATCTCATTTGGATCTATGCCTTAGTTCATTCTCCACAAATAATCGTAACATCTTGAAATTATATTTACCAAAATTTGACAATCATGGTCTCGTAATATTAGCACTACATGTTCCGGCTAATGAATCGCAACTTCAAAACGCGACATTTATACGTAAAAAAATATTGGACCGTAATTTAAACCACACGTTCATTAACATGTACGGATTATTAACACCGATCTACATTTCAATATTATTAATCGATCAAATTAAGTTATCACGCACTTTAATTCCAAATTAAAACGACCTCCCGTCATTAAATGATTCCCAATAAACTCAACACTTGATCACATAAATTACATGAATTATTATTATCTCCAAATCATATTTAAAAAAGAAATATCTTCACAAAAAAATAGTTATATTATTTATTTATTATTATTATTAATATTTTAAAAAAATAATAATTTCGCCTGTAACTCGGTAGTCCACTCGTAATATGTTTAACGCATAACCCCTTTTACAAATTCAATTTATTCTGGCACTAAACACTCCAGATATGATTTACTTGGAAATATTATATTAATCGCATCTCACAAATTTAACAACTTCACTTTGAAAATATGACCATATTAATTTCAACAAAACACTCTTGGTATGGCGAAGCTGGATTTTCCTTCCATGTCATTAAATGGCTCGTTAAAATTGACAAAACATAAAAGCACATATCGGGTCTTATTTAACTAGCATAATCAAAATCAAAATGTAAAGAAAATTATTGACTACAAAGAAAATATGAATGCATGCATGACTTAACGTACTACACTATATATACAAATTTACATCTCCAACAAACTGAATACATAAAAGACCCGATTATTTACATTATTATGATTTACTACTGTCCGTGCTACAAATTTAGGATGGGGTCGTTAAGCGACCCATCTTGTTACAGAAGGTAACCAAGTATGACCAAATTATTCCCATTTTTCCCATCACGATAACATTTCCCAAATATATTTTACAGTTTAGTACTCATCTTAGTTATCGGTATTCCATTGCAGCTTTGCAGACGAGAGGCTTCATCCAGCCCCTCTCTGCGTTTTACTCCTCCATCCTTGATGGCGTAGTTTCACAAAAGATTTCCTGGCACATTATTATTATTTTACACTCATATCTTGATTACCACAAACCTTCACCATTTACTACGTTAACACTGTATGCTTTAATTTGGATACAACAAATTTCTATCCTAGACCCAAGAATTTAATATATTTACACTATTTAATCTTCGTCCACCTACCGCACAATGGACCTGGACACGTACGACGAGGTGTCAACTATTTCGCCCGTCGCGATACGCCCGATTTATACGGCATTCTTGACGTGTTCATTACATCGGTTCGGTATAGCTAAGTACAGGCTACTACTTCCTTAAAGTACTGTTCGTCACACAGTCTATTATGTACGTACTTATGGTGATATATTTTATACTACTCTCTTGCAGGATAATTACTTTACGTCACTGATTATTCATAAACAACAAACACTATCCTACGTTAACTATTTCCAGATTTAACATGTTGCTTGAGCGCGATCACACTTTACAAACACTGGCGGATGCTCGCGCCATTAAATGACTGTACGTCCGTAGAATTATAAGTTACCGGCGACCAACAGTTCAACTCCCGATTTTCAATTCACGTGTGCTGGCGACCGTCAATTCAGCTCCAACGATTCAAGACAAGTGGCTGGCGACCGTCAATTCAGCTCCGTATATATGGATGAAGCCTTTTTCCCGCGGATTCGTTGACGTCATGCCCCTTAGGGAGGGGGTGGATTTTTAATATCGGTACTTGCACTCCGAATTGGAAGTTAAAATTTACATCAAATTAATCCACTCCGCTAGCATATCTGCTGGATAAAATATGAACTCCAGGTGATCACAGATTTAGGAGATATGGATGGATTTCGCTCCTCACATTTCGCGCCTTCGTAAGCGTCTCTGACAACGTGGTCTTCTTTCAGCCAATGAGATTCAAGCTGTCCGGTTTCCAAGAAATCCAGCCTTCAATTTAATTAATTTGCCAATAAGTATTGATTATTTTTCCATGCGTGACATCTAATAAATTCATTACATCCATCCGCGTACTCAGATTAATTTATTACTGAATACTTTTGTAGTTACGAAAATATCTCATCCATCATTCCTTAAGATGGTATCACTGAGTCTCCCATCAAATTTTTACTATTGGCCGGCAAGCGGTCACGTGATTTAAATCTCCACCTGCTCGAACTTAGGCTAGCGAACGTACACTCAGCCGCTGTAATTTTCCATGAGGTCATGGAATTTCCGTCCTACCAAAAATATCCCAAGGTCTTACTCATGTGGTGGGTTTTCTTTGTACGACTCTCCCCCTTCCTCTTTCTGACCAAGACTTATTTGTGGACTCTGTATTTCCTTGTACGCCAACTAATGATATCCCCTGCTGTGAAGTAGCTAAAAGTTGTCGTGTTGAGCTAATCCGTCAGGCTCCAGTCTGTCGTCCTTCCTTCGCTCTGATTTCAACATTACATAAACGAAATATTTTCAAATACACTCCTCTGTATTTCAATAAATGTCTCATATTATTTTACCGATCAAATCATGATTGATTATGGGCCTAAGTCACTCGGGTTCATCTTCCTCTTGCCCAGGTAAAAAAAAATCTAGTGAGCATCATGAGATTTTTTTTATGATGTGTCCATATCATCACTATCATGATTTGACATTGGATCCTCTGTTCTGCGACGGCTATTGATTTCGTCTCTCAACATCTGGTTCCTGACCCTTAACTCCTCGTTCTGTCTTTCGATTTGATGGATCGTATTGACAAATTCCTGCACGTCGCTGTCTATCTCTCCACACTCTGGACATGGCCTTGCTTCAATTGGTGTATGGATTACTTGGACTTCTTCTTCCCTTCCGTCATCATCTTCATCCTCTTCTTCGACCTCATCTTCTTCCGGCTCGTCATCTGCTTCCTCTCGTTCATCCTCTGCTTCTAGTCACATCTCTTTGTTTCCTTGTCCCGAATCGAACGTCGGTGCATTTGGGTTCAAATTTCTGCCACCCTTCCTTGCTCTTTGGAACTGCAAGCTCTCCGCTCCTGTCGCTTCCTCATCACGGCCCCGATCATGGATCGCCTCCTTCCATTTTCTCTTGTTCAGCTCTTCTATATACCGCCTAGACTCTTGGTATCTGTCATCCTTCTCCTGACGAGATCCTCCCTGGTAATATCTCGGGTTCCCTTGATTCCTAGCTGGATACGGCCTGTAATTACTTCTCTGGCATCCACGGTATCCCCTGTCGGCTCGAAAATTCCCTTGGTTTGTTTGCCGGTTGCCTTCCGCAAAATTCCTTGGTCTCGTCCATTGTCGCGGCTTCCACTCCGAATTATATGCTCGACGAGGTTCCGGATCCGTACTAGTTCCCTGGTTCTTCGTACTAGTGGTCTTCGGTTCGATTGTCCGTTCGATATTATTCACCTGTTGGTCCCTGCTCCTAATTTGTCTTGGGTTCGAATGATGCGTTGTGAGGTCTAATTGACGTAATAAAGCCTCCGCATCGACAGCTGTCTGGACATTTGACGCTATCATCATTCGTTGGACCTCGAATGGCAATTGTTTTCCAATGGCGCTAATCAATTCTGTTTCGCTCATTGGATTATCAAGCTCCCGTAGCTTGTGAAATTGTGCCACAAAGTAATCAGAGAATTTCGTTGGTGAAGATGTTGCATATCGTCTGGAGTATACTTCCAGCCTTAACTCCTGCTGTTCCTGAATACTCCAGAACTTTTGGAGAAAAGCCCGCCGAAATCCTTCAAAATCTTCAAAAGTATACAAGAAAGCCCTGAACCATACAGCTGGTGCTCCGTCTAGGAATTTCTCGACTGTTCGCAGTTGTCGCTCTACTGGTATTTTATTCTCATTTATATAACTGGCGATTTCCCGGATGAAACCTTTCGGGGTAATATGCCCACGGGCATCGAACTTTGGTGGCTTGTCATCAGACATCTTAATGACGTGTACCACCGATGTCGGGATAGCACTTGATGACGTAGACGACCCATCTCTGTTTTCAAACTTGAAACCGTGTGTATCAGCATGGGATAGGCCTCCTTTCTTATGAATCCCCTGGTTATCATGGGGTTCGTATTCGCGATATTGGAGGTTAAAATCTTGGCTAGACGCTGATGGTTCCAACCTAGCCTTCAACATCTCCAAGTCTTTTCGGATGTCATCCATTCCGTCGGGATTACAACTGGCTATTTCTTTTGTGCCGGAATTTTGCCCATTATACGCCTTGCATTGTTCTAACAAGCGAACTTCCGTGTCGGCAAATGATTGGCCCTGTTCAATTAAGTCTTCCGTCCGCTGGAATAACGCTAAGTTTGCGTCTTCGCACTTAGTTATTCTCTGGCTACGGTCTTCTAAATTTATAGTTAGTTCTTCGACTTTGTTTTTCAGTCCTGCTACGATGACAAGTGTACGTGCGGCTTCCCCACGTAACTCGTTCATGCCCTTGTCATGCTTGTCCAAGGTGCCAGCTATCTGCGCGCATTTTTCTTCTACTTGTCCCCGGACGATGTCATTCTCCTTCCTACACTCATCCCGAATTTCCTCTATGTGTGATTCTATGTCTTTTCTGTCAGTTACTCGTAGAGCGGCGAGTTCCTTGACACTAGCGTTCAATTTTTCCTTAATTTCTGCGCGTTCCATTTGAGCCTCATCTCTAACGCGGTCAACCTTTTCATTAACGATGGTAATGTACGCATCCATGTGCACTTTTAATTCGTCTTTCGCGAAGTGACATGCTTCCTGGACTTGAGTTAATTTGTCCCTAAGTTCCTGTCCCATCGCTACGCTCGCGGCCTGAACTGCATCTATTTGTGCCTTGAGTTCTGATTTATTTATTTCACACGCAGCCTGTACTCGGTCGATCTTATTCTCTAGTGAAACACTCGCAGCCTGTACTTGGTCGATTTTGTTTACAAGTTCATGTTTAGCTGAAACATTATCGGCCTGCATTTGATCAACTTTATTCTCTACCGAAACACTATTAGTCTGTAATTGATCTAACCTTCGTTCCATTGGACCAATACTTGCAGCCAATGCTTGCATCAAGTCCTCTAACGTGAGAGTTTTCACCTCTCCCTGTCCTTCTACCACTATGTCCTGGGATCGCTCCCCACCGTCGTCAGACATTATAACTTTTCTTGAGAAAGCAAAAGGGCCGATCGGCCTCTCGCCTTGCTGCACACGAAGGAATACGCTATTGGGTCTAGGCCCTATCCTATGACATTATACCCCTACACTAACTTTCATTTAACAAAAAAAAATTTTGACTATAAAACTTGTTTACATTTGCAGGTCATTCACCTTGAATGCTGGCTTGCGCCTAAGATTTCACAATAAACCGCTCCAATATAACAACAACAACAACATTAAAAAAAACAACGATGAAGTCGGAAATCTCCTGCCCTAAAATACGTTAATTTTAATTTATACCATCTCAACCTCTTTTTAACTAATAACTTGAACTGGTACTCAGTAATATTTTTACCATTTCAAGCCTTCCTAAACAGCTGTTTATAATATTCATCTCATGTCCAATGACATTTAAATGGAGTCCTGAATTACCAAAATAATATTAAATTTCATATGGGAAAAGAGAAACATCAAATCTTCGAGCTTATTGAATTTTGAATCATTGCCAAACTTGAAGAGATTAGCAATGGATTATATTAATAACTAGCCAAATCTAGCTCCGTTCGAAACTAACCTTACTCTAGCATGATATTACGTTACAAGTGAACACACACTTGACCGTGATGCGGTCATCAATTAATAAAAATAAAAAATTTAAAAATATAAAATTTGGAAAAAAAAATATAAAAATATAAAAATTGATTAGCAATAAAATTGGCCTCTCTGCCGTTCTTAAAGCAACACTTTGCCGTTCTTAAAGCCCCACTTTGGGCCAGCCATTTTGCACCCGTCCACCTCCCGAGTCCCAGACTAGCATTTATCTCAGGGGTGTCGGTTCATTATTTAAATCATCAAATATAAATATAACGGCATAATAGAACACGGGGATGAACGGAGCAACATAAAATTAAAAGGGGGAAGGCTCGATTGTAACTTGAATTTAAGGACTCCATGATAGGACTAGGAAGTGACTATTACTTTAAAAAGGGCATCATCTAACTACAATAAAAAGATTATGAGAGTGGTTTCCTTTGAAATAATTTGCCAGAAGGAGCGGTTTATTACGCCATTTGACGTATAAAACTTTGATACACGTGGCAACAATATTTGAATTTACACACATGTTACATATATAAATCACTTGCCATACCGCAAGTGGTATCAATATCTTGCTGCGTTGCTTCTGAAATAAAATGACATTTTGGAGGTATAATTTACGGATCGATTCCATTTGAATCGAACCGTTACTCAAGGATATAGCTTCCTTCTATCGGGAGCCCGAGCATAACCCATGTTACGGTCGGCTTCCCGATTTAACTAAGATGATGTACTCCGGCTATATACATTTTTCCGAGACCGGTACTCGGACTGGGTAATGTTTCTCGTGAAGTGCGAAAACTGGATTCCACGGACAGTTCCTATCTTACGATATCCAGCTGATGCCATACCAATGAATTAGCATTTACATTTTATTTACATGTGATCTGAATTGTCACCAGTTAGCCTCAGTAGACTACTGACACAGATGAGATAACGAGAAGCGGTGGGAAATACCGTGGCCAGTGACCCCCCTCGCATCGCGAGCGAAGTAAACAAACACGCAAGTATGACTGTCACATCGTCCCATACGAAACCGTACAAAAACGAGGCAACCAAATGATTCTAATATTATCACTCTCATTATTCAACAGACGAATAGAGGGATGTTGTCACCAAATAATTTAATCCACAAAATTATCATCCTCGAAATTATTATTATTATTATTATTATGCAACGGTTCCTGGCACTGTCACGTTTGATTAATATCATCATTATTATGCGGGATGCAAACACAAATGGTTATTACTGTTATTATTATTATATCCCTCTCGTGATTATTATTATTATTAATGAATAGGTGACCCAAGATATTATTATTATTCACGTCACTTAAAAAGGTTATTATTATTAATGGACCGGTCACTTCCGCCAAATTATCTATTAAGATATCGGTCGCAATTACAAATTAATTCACTGATCAACCAACGACATCATTACAGTTATTATTATGACAATTATTATTAATCCGACCGCGGTGATTTAACATCGTCCTTACATTATTATTATTATTATCGGTTGCATATTCTCAATTAGATTCCCGTTTAACATCGTTATCAACGCTCAATTAATTAAGGCGGTCCAATCCTTTATCTGCAATATTTATTATTATTATTATTATTATCACGACATCATGATTGTCCTCACTCGTTATTACAATGAATACAATATATGACCATTTATGTGGAATCTGAACTCTCATTATCCTTAGATCCGTTGTATCTCAATGAATAACTGTGCAGTCTATTTATTTCGTACATGCTGTCACGGGTTCGAATTCTACCCGCTGCGTAACTCAGTATTTCTCTGTGACACTGCCCGTACATTTTACACTCATATCAATATCCTAAGTGTCTCTCGTACGGAATTTATTTTCCTCTCTATCTCAATATTCCTCGATTCATTTATTTATTCCTCACAGAATTATCAACTGACTTATTTATTCATTTCGGACATCGTACGACCTTTTATTATCTGACTGCAAATTCTTTCACATTTTCTATCTCATTTGGATCTATGCCTTAGTTCATTCTCCACAAATAATCGTAACATCTTGAAATTATATTTACCAAAATTTGACAATCATGGTCTCGTAATATTAGCACTACATGTTCCGGCTAATGAATCGCAACTTCAAAACGCGACATTTATACGTAAAAAAATATTGGACCGTAATTTAAACCACACGTTCATTAACATGTACGGATTATTAACACCGATCTACATTTCAATATTATTAATCGATCAAATTAAGTTATCACGCACTTTAATTCCAAATTAAAACGACCTCCCGTCATTAAATGATTCCCAATAAACTCAACACTTGATCACATAAATTACATGAATTATTATTATCTCCAAATCATATTTAAAAAAGAAATATCTTCACAAAAAAATAGTTATATTATTTATTTATTATTATTATTAATATTTTAAAAAAATAATAATTTCGCCTGTAACTCGGTAGTCCACTCGTAATATGTTTAACGCATAACCCCTTTTACAAATTCAATTTATTCTGGCACTAAACACTCCAGATATGATTTACTTGGAAATATTATATTAATCGCATCTCACAAATTTAACAACTTCACTTTGAAAATATGACCATATTAATTTCAACAAAACACTCTTGGTATGGCGAAGCTGGATTTTCCTTCCATGTCATTAAATGGCTCGTTAAAATTGACAAAACATAAAAGCACATATCGGGTCTTATTTAACTAGCATAATCAAAATCAAAATGTAAAGAAAATTATTGACTACAAAGAAAATATGAATGCATGCATGACTTAACGTACTACACTATATATACAAATTTACATCTCCAACAAACTGAATACATAAAAGACCCGATTATTTACATTATTATGATTTACTACTGTCCGTGCTACAAATTTAGGATGGGGTCGTTAAGCGACCCATCTTGTTACAGAAGGTAACCAAGTATGACCAAATTATTCCCATTTTTCCCATCACGATAACATTTCCCAAATATATTTTACAGTTTAGTACTCATCTTAGTTATCGGTATTCCATTGCAGCTTTGCAGACGAGAGGCTTCATCCAGCCCCTCTCTGCGTTTTACTCCTCCATCCTTGATGGCGTAGTTTCACAAAAGATTTCCTGGCACATTATTATTATTTTACACTCATATCTTGATTACCACAAACCTTCACCATTTACTACGTTAACACTGTATGCTTTAATTTGGATACAACAAATTTCTATCCTAGACCCAAGAATTTAATATATTTACACTATTTAATCTTCGTCCACCTACCGCACAATGGACCTGGACACGTACGACGAGGTGTCAACTATTTCGCCCGTCGCGATACGCCCGATTTATACGGCATTCTTGACGTGTTCATTACATCGGTTCGGTATAGCTAAGTACAGGCTACTACTTCCTTAAAGTACTGTTCGTCACACAGTCTATTATGTACGTACTTATGGTGATATATTTTATACTACTCTCTTGCAGGATAATTACTTTACGTCACTGATTATTCATAAACAACAAACACTATCCTACGTTAACTATTTCCAGATTTAACATGTTGCTTGAGCGCGATCACACTTTACAAACACTGGCGGATGCTCGCGCCATTAAATGACTGTACGTCCGTAGAATTATAAGTTACCGGCGACCAACAGTTCAACTCCCGATTTTCAATTCACGTGTGCTGGCGACCGTCAATTCAGCTCCAACGATTCAAGACAAGTGGCTGGCGACCGTCAATTCAGCTCCGTATATATGGATGAAGCCTTTTTCCCGCGGATTCGTTGACGTCATGCCCCTTAGGGAGGGGGTGGATTTTTAATATCGGTACTTGCACTCCGAATTGGAAGTTAAAATTTACATCAAATTAATCCACTCCGCTAGCATATCTGCTGGATAAAATATGAACTCCAGGTGATCACAGATTTAGGAGATATGGATGGATTTCGCTCCTCACATTTCGCGCCTTCGTAAGCGTCTCTGACAACGTGGTCTTCTTTCAGCCAATGAGATTCAAGCTGTCCGGTTTCCAAGAAATCCAGCCTTCAATTTAATTAATTTGCCAATAAGTATTGATTATTTTTCCATGCGTGACATCTAATAAATTCATTACATCCATCCGCGTACTCAGATTAATTTATTACTGAATACTTTTGTAGTTACGAAAATATCTCATCCATCATTCCTTAAGATGGTATCACTGAGTCTCCCATCAAATTTTTACTATTGGCCGGCAAGCGGTCACGTGATTTAAATCTCCACCTGCTCGAACTTAGGCTAGCGAACGTACACTCAGCCGCTGTAATTTTCCATGAGGTCATGGAATTTCCGTCCTACCAAAAATATCCCAAGGTCTTACTCATGTGGTGGGTTTTCTTTGTACGACTCTCCCCCTTCCTCTTTCTGACCAAGACTTATTTGTGGACTCTGTATTTCCTTGTACGCCAACTAATGATATCCCCTGCTGTGAAGTAGCTAAAAGTTGTCGTGTTGAGCTAATCCGTCAGGCTCCAGTCTGTCGTCCTTCCTTCGCTCTGATTTCAACATTACATAAACGAAATATTTTCAAATACACTCCTCTGTATTTCAATAAATGTCTCATATTATTTTACCGATCAAATCATGATTGATTATGGGCCTAAGTCACTCGGGTTCAATATACAATGAGAGAACAAAATAGAATACTAGTTAGTAGTTAGTTAATAATTGCTGTAATTACAATATTTTATTCTACCTTCCAGGTGTATTCAGCTTTTAGCTCTTTAATGAGAATTACAATATGATAAAAGCAGCGTCTCAATATTTTCTGGTAAAAGATTGCATCTTCTGTTGTAAATATTAATTTGTACAATAAACAAGATCCCTCCACATCACATGATGTAATTGGAACTTACTTGTATCGTGTTGTATTTGATAGCTTAATATTTAATGGAATTTCACTGCTTTTACCTCCAAGTACTTTACCAATTTGAAGGATAATAACTGTATGTTGGATTATTTTCCAGCAACAAAGAAACTTTTGTTGAAACTGCTTTTGTAGGTACTCCTGTAACTTGAGCCAATTCTTCCACCAGGCCTTCTACGTACTGTACTGATGTCAGCAGTGGCAACTTCTTTGTTTCCAACTTCTCCCTCACAGTAGGTACTCTGACAATATGTGCCTGTATGTATGCTAGGTCTCCCTTCATGCTTTTACTGAGAAATTCCTCCTGTGCAAGTTGCACAAAATTACTTAACTGATAGTCAAAACTATCAATAACCTGCACAAAAGTAGTAAAAATCACAACAAATATCCATTCAAATATTCCATGGTTCCATCATTTAGTTCTATATCAATATCGGAAAGAAGTCAATAAAGGAAACTGCAATTGTTAACGGAAATATTAACGGAAGGAAAATGTGCAAACCTTACAAAATATGAAATAATAAGTAGATTCTCACTAAATAATTAGCCTACCAGTTATTTTTTTTTTTTTTGCGTGCATTGCCATCAACCTAACCTAACATCCTCATCAGTAAACACCCTACTTTCGAGAGCGCTAGCAGCCATGGTTTAGAATATGACATTTCATATTGTGCCAGTTCCTTACTTATAATATCTCGTATGTTTAGGGTATTTTTTATTGAAAAACTATCCCTGAAATACCACACGTTTGAGCCTTTGGTTTTTTTAAGACCCAAATCCCGTGAATACAGTTAGTAAACAAGAAACGACCAGCCTAGGGCTATATTGAGCTAGCAGCACAGGAAGATACGGCGCCACAATGGAGCAGTAGTGACAGCGTCCGGTAATGAAGGCGGGAGAATTTATCAGCTGCTGACAACATAATGAGATACGAGAACAGGATCAGTCACCAGGCATGTCCGGAGGAGGGTGCATTTAAATAGGAAATGAACAACACTAGCAGAGGAATTTAACTGAGAGAGCGGTGGTCCCTGATAACAGCTCTCAGAATGGAATTAATTCACTTACATATTGTAACTTATTTAATCCTTGAATGAGGACGAGCATTATGATGGTAAAATGATACAGAGTTTGACTCACTTACACAAACGTATTTCAACGGAAAATTACCTCCGAGGAGTGGTGATGTCGTAGTCGGAATAGTCATCTTCAGCAACTTATTTTCATGCCGTGAACCTGTTAGCTTGTATTCGGGAGATAGTAGATTCGAACTCCACTACCAACAGCCCTAGTTTCCCTACTAGTTTTTGGGATGGGATCTATCTGAAATTAGTCATCTGTTTCCCGAAATCGCTGTAACCGGTGTTCGTCTACAGTTCAGTAGCGTCGTCACTTCACTGTATGCTGTAACTAATAATTGAGAACATTTCGTATCAAACGAACGCCGTTCTAAGCATCAGTCCAGAATTGAAGTCCTTGAACTGGCCTAAAAAAGAACCCAGGGCCTTCGAATAACAGACAGGCAGACTACCACCACACCACAGGAGTGGCGTATATATTTTACAGTTAGCTTTACGTCGCACCGACACAGATAAGTCTTATGGCGAAGATGGGGTAGAAAAGGGCTAGGAGTGGGTAGGGAACGTTCGAGCCTTAATTAAGGTAGAGCTCCAGCATTTGCCTGGTGTGAAAATGGGAAACTATGGAAAACTATCTTTAGAGCCACCGACAGCAGGGTTCGAACTCACTATCTCCCGAATCCAAGCTTACAGCTGCGCACCGTAACCGCACGACCAACACGCTCGGCGACTGATGTATGACAATAACAATAACAATAATAATAATAATAATAATAATAATAATAATAATCGTTTAAGTGCAGTCAGCATCCAGTATTCGGGAGATAGTGAGTTCGAACTCCACTTTCGGCAGCCCTGACGATTGTTTTCCGTGGTTTCCCATTTTCACACCAGGCAAATGCTGAGGCTGTACCTTAATTTAGGCCACGGCCGTTTCCTTCCCAGTCCTAGCCCTTTCCTGTCCCATCGTCGCCGTAAGACATATCTGTGTCTTTGTGACGTAAAGCCAATAACAATAATAATAATAATAATAATAATAATAATAATAACAATAAATTGTACCGGAATGTACACCTCAACTCCGCACATTCAAAATAAGCGCCTTAATGAACTCCTCTACCGATCTAAATGTGAAATTGCTACTACATAAAGTTGGAACCTTAATCGGAAGATGCCACTTCTGAAATATCAAGTAATTGCGTTATTGTGCAGTTTCCTAAACTGATTGAATTTCTCCTTGTTTTGTTTTGCTTTACATCAAGAAGTTTGGACACTTTTCCACAGATGACACTACCAAAAGAACTTATAACTTAAAGAAGTTTCGTATTTACAGACTTTCATAACTGAATCTATGTTCAGTTCATTTTGGGTTGGCAACACTTCTTTATCTTTCCGCCAGTTTTGAATCTGGCCAATCATGAATTTTGTAATTAATTTTCAACCAATCCCGCATTTTTTGTTCACTTTGAATTAACCAAGAAAAATTGAGAGGGTGTGTCCGGATTAGTCTTGAATTCTCTCGAACCTCCCCTGAGGGTATATAAGTTGAGACTTTTCGGGTTTCCTTGTCAATTGATCGTCGTCTTTTTAAGTGCGTGTGTTAAGGCAGGAGGCGGAGCGCCTCCTTCTTCGGCAGGCAGGACATCTACAAGGTAATGGCCACGTAAATTCTATCTTTCTTGCTGTCTCCGCAAATTTATCCAAGGGGAAGTTCCGAATCTTTAACTATGTAACAAACCTTTCTAAAATGTAAATCTTCTTACGGCTAATGTAAAATTTCAACTGTAAATCGGGGATAGAGAGTGAGTTACCCTCTCGAGCTCCCCTTCATCTTGGTCTGAGGTGACTACTTTTTCGTAACGGTTTTCTTCCTGTAATGTATTAAAGTTATTTCCATGCAAGATACCTCAGTAGTTTGGGACTAGCCCCCGTTTCATCGGCCGAGAGCCCGATAGGTTTTTAGTATTTCATTTTCTCGGAGCGCAGTGTACGCCTCCATTCAGTTTGTGTTCGGGCCATATATTTAACCTGTTCTTTTTCGCAAAGGCCCGGCAGGTTGGGTACTAGATACCCCTGTGTAAAACTATATCCGTTTGTAATTCGTGCCTTGTGAGTCCAGAGAGTGTAATATTTTGATGTAATGTTGCCTTGAGTGGGCTGTAAGAAAGCGAGAGCATGTAAGCTCTTTTCAAAGTTTTGTAATAGTGAAGGGTGCCTCTGGAAGGCTAGATATTGTAATTTTGGGAGCAAGTGCTCTTGAATTAGGAAATTTCTGCCCTTGACAAAATTATTCCTCAGTTGGTAAATGTTGTAAACTTGAGCTTGTTGCGCAGAAATTGTAAATCGAGGGTTGAAGTCCAAACTTGTTAAATTCCCTATTCTTGGGGTTTTCCACCCTTATTTGGCACTGTACCCGAGATATCATTGTTACCAAGTGAAAATTTTGCTAAATTTGTTATTTTTGAAGAAATACAACCTTCAGTTCAAGTTTTAAATTAATTTTGATATTGTAGATAGACCATTCACCCAAGCACCTTCTTTTACCTCTCTGCGTTCCACAGGTACCCCGGAACAATAATTAATAATACAAATAATATTAGTATTATACTAGCTTCGCTAGTGCTTAGTGCTTCGCTACATTATTCTTCATTGATGACTGATTCCACATAAATTATTGTACAGGAATGAGCAACATTTTATTCAATTGCAGGTCCCTTAGCGTAATCCAAGAAACACCGCGGAAAGATCCCCCATACGTTGTTTCCGATGGAAGGTGTGTGTTGGAAGGTTTGCTGATAATGGCAGGACACGTATCCTACACAATAGAGTTGGGGAGTTTTTATTATAATTACAGGCCCCTTTTCCTAATGTCAGTCACAATCCACTTGGGAAGTGTTGATTATAATGGCAGGCACACTTGCCTACTGCCCGTCACAATCTAAGTTGGGATTCTTGATTATAATGGGAGACACAATATAGCCAGTCACAATCGAGTTGGGGTGCTTTTATCATAATAGCAGGATCCCGTGCGTACTACCAGAATTGGGGTGTGTTCATTTTAATGAGAGGCACACTTTCGTATTGTTAGTCACATTCGAGCTGGGGAGTACTCTTTATAACGGCATGTCAGCTTTCCTACTGCCAGTCACATTCGGATTAGGGAGTCTTGGTTATAATAGCAAGCCTCTTCACCTACTGCCAGTCACAATCAAGTTGTGGAATTTTGTTTATAATGGCGGTCAATCCTTGCCTATTGACGGATACACTCGTGCAAGAAAGTTTTGAACATAATTGTAGGCTCCCTTGTTTACTGCCATTACATTCGAGTAGGGGATTATTTCATTACAAAAGTAAACCACGTTTCCTAATGCCAGTTACAGTGGAGTTGGAGAATTTTCATAATAATGGCAGGCCCCTGTCCTACTGCCAGTCACAGTCTATAAGGTGAGTCTTGATTACAGTTGCAGACCCCTCTCCTACTGACAGTCACTATCGATTTGGGGAGTTTTAATTATGATGACAGACCTTACGGGTCATGAAAGCATCAATCTAAATAATGAAATGGTATTTCCATAAGAAAGAACTTTCATGTGTATTGAAAGAAAGAGACACGTATTGCTCAAATGGTATTTAATAAATTTGCAGTGCATATCTCTTTTGTATACCCTAGTTTAACTTGTAGAAGGGTTAGAGCAATAACATCTTTAAAAACCTGATTCTCAGCACACTTTTAATTTGGTTTAATAATTACTCACAACATGCTTTGTGACGCTTACCATTATCTTACAACAAGGCACAGAAATGTGTTAAATAAATTACTAAATTACTAAACTAAACAAATACACTATATGTCGTATTGTCTAATACTATGGAAAAACAACAGGCGATAATTTTAAAGTGGTACTAACTTACGTTTGAGGAAAAAAATCGATTTCCAATTTTTATTTAATTTTGGTAGACCCATTTATTCAATTGTTATGAAAATGTATTCACATAATATAACGTAAGTTTACTGTATTAGATTTAGGAGCTTAAGGCCTAAAATTAAACGTGTTTCACTGTTACCAACATTCCAAATATTTGGTGTCATCAATTATAACAAGGTACATTTTATAAAGTAACTATTGGAGTGAGAGTTTTGAAATTAAAAAACACACAGAGAAGTGTATAACTTCTCCTAGTTTTTATTTGATAGTACATATCCATCAATGAAGGCTGCAACTCCATCCAGGATAGCTGCAGTCTGAGTTTCGTTTCCCATAAAGATTTTTTTCTAGAACTTTGTAATGATGAAATTCCCAAAATAAAAAGGTATGTTATAATTTTTATAAGCTGTACAAAAAAATGAAAATCCACAGCCTGTTTCCAGTCATTCGATCGGGTCAGAAATGGAATGAATGAAGCCCCCATCCAGCGATGAGGATGGGAATTGTGCCGGCTGCCGAAGCCTGTCGCACTCCTCTGGGGCAATGATTAATGAATAACAGATGAAATGAAATGATATTGAAGATTGTTGCCGGAATGAAAGATGACAGGGAAAACCGGAATACCCGTACAAAAACCTGCCCGCCTCCGCTTTGTCCTGCACAAATCTCACATAGAGTGACCGGGATTTGAACCACGGAACCCAACGGTGAGAGTCCGGGGCTCTGCCGCCTGAGACACGGAGATTCCACTATAAACTGTACAACTACTGTATTATTTGTCAAATTAATGCAAATCAACATATAAATATATTCTGAAAATTTCAAGTACATTGATGCATTAGTTTCTGAAGTAAATGTACCTTAATCTATGAAAATGAAATTTGCGGGAAATGGAAATTAAAAATTATCTACATGATTTCAATACCAGTTCAGGGTACGCAATCAAAACAGTCCATAACTATAATTCTTCTCCTTATGAATCTTCTTACTTTGCTGTCTCACATGTTTCCTATTTCTCTTGTCTGTCACATTATCCTTAATTTCACAGTGCTTCATCTGCGACAAATCAAGGCTTTGTAGAGTGGCACAGCACCACGTATCTGGTTGCAGTCCCAACTTCTCCTAGTTTTTATTTGGTTATACATATCCATCATTGAAGGCTGCAACTCCATCCAGGATAGCTGCAGTCTGAGTTTCGTTTCCCATATATATATATATTTTTCCTAGATAAATTGGAAATATACTTTAAGAGAGATGAAATAATATAACAACCAAGATAGGTCAATATGTATAATATTTGTCGAACTGGTAAGTTTTCAGGAACTTCTGGAGGAGTGGAATGCAACAGATATGTATTTTCCGAACGTATTACTGTAATATCTCGTCATGGTTTAAGAGCAATCATGGATTTATTCCGGTTATAGGTGCGTTTTCTCTGAGATTACATAAAGATTCGTGCGTTAGTGAGTGTTTCAAGTGGCCCAATTGCACTTCCATTAAATAGATCCAGCTGTATTTCGACGTCTCCTTGTTTTCCTCTTATTTGCCTCCTTTCGTTTTCATCTCCATTCAACTCTTCCTAACGCACGCATTTTTTTTTTTTTTTGGTAGTTGCTTTACGTCGCACCGACACAGATAGGTCTTATGGCGACGAAGGGATATATATATATATATATTTGCTGGGGAGCATGGAGCATCTTCCCCAGATTACAGCATTCAGGGCCTCGTTAGAATTCTGTGTCTTGCCGTGCACATATGTACTGGTACCAAAGAATAAAAGCTCTTCAAAGATATATCAGCACACGAACTGCATTGCTTTGCCATCTGCCATGAACTACATTCTCACGCAAAGACTACAGATGTGGGTAAACAGCCAAATAGGAATTGAAGCGCCATGCTGAACTGTCAAACAAGATGGATGACACGACCTTCTTATAACCTTAACTTTAAATGGCCATATCTCGAGTAAATATGGAAATATTTTCACCAAACTAACTTTCAGTGATATTTCAATTTGTTTAGTATCCAAAATATTAAAAGATATGAAGATCGATTTTTTTCACTTTAACGTACGCTAGTGCCACCTTAAATGAATGTAAGGAGTTACTGGCGAACAGGTGATTTTATGGAGGTAGTGACATCATTTGGTGACATATCCTAGAAAAATGTCTTATATCTAAATTAAAATCTACTTCTCTTTCCTCTGTGTCAATAATGTTGTATGTATTCTGACTGGCAATGATTATTGCGCGCTGCTGTCTTTACAAAAAAAAAAAAAATATATTCCTGGAAGTTGAGTGTTGATCGCGGTTAATAAGGAACACAATGAAATTAACCTTGCACAGAATCTAAGAACTGTCCGCCAAGTTATTAATTAACTTGCATAGAAATCTGTTAATAATTTACCGTCCAGTGTGACAAATCTGAAATCGGTTGATTACCTGAGGCTGTGTCTGATGATTCGGGAATCTAATTCCAATGGTAGAACCTCACCCTCACACAAAAACGTGCTTCTGAGGATAGGTAGATTTGTTTCTAACCAAATAAAAATGAAAAAAATTCCACTCGACAGTTTATACATAAATAAGTAACTTTACAATAATCGCACTAAAAATACTTCGTAAATATTAGAAACACTCCATTTCTAAAAGATTACGAAGAATATGTTTGATGGCTTGATTTTGGAGGAGATAGAGTATAATCGCGAACTATCCCCATGAACTCCTCCATACACGCTTGTCTATTTTTCCTAGATAAATTGGAAATATACTTTAAGAGAGATGAAATAATATAACAACCAAGATAGGTCAATATGTATAATATTTGTCGAACTGGTAAGTTTTCAGGAACTTCTGGAGGAGTGAAATGCAACAGATATGTATTTTCCGAACGTATTACTGTAATATCTCGTCATGGTTTAAGAGCAATCATGGATTTATTCCGGTTATAGGTGCGTTTTCTCTGAGATTACATAAAGATTCGTGCGTTAGTGAGTGTTTCAAGTGGCCCAATTGCACTTCCATTAAATAGATCCAGCTGTATTTCGACGTCCCCTTGTTTTCCTCTTATTTGCCTCCTTTCGTTTTCATCTCCATTCAACTCTTCCTAACGCACGCATTGTTTTTTTTTTTGTAGTTGCTTTACGTCGCACCGACACAGATAGGTCTTATGGCGACGAAGGGATAGGAAAGGCCTAGGAGTTGGAAGGAAGCGGCCGCGGCTTTAATTAAGGTACAGACCCAGCATTTTCCTGGAGTAAAAACGGGAAACCACGGAGAACCATCTTCAGGGCTGCCGACAGTGGGATTCAAACCCCCTATCTCCAGGATGCAAGCTCACAGCCGCGCTCACATATTGTTAACAACTTAAATTGAGGTAGCTGCAGTAACGCATCTCTAGGCTATTTTTAATCCATACCGCGAAAGAACCAATTAACTGTTCCGAATAACATGCAGGTTTTTCCATTTATCACGTTACAAAGGGAAATAATCGGAAATGAAGGGGAAATTATTAACCTTCGGTGTGGGCACGAGGCCTTTGATATCTGTCCATTGAAACAACAGGAGAGAAATGAAAAACATTGCATGAAGAAAAGCTTCTCCAAGACAGGAGGCACACCTTCACCATTCTTTTATCTCAAGCTATGGTGGTAGTGGCAGGTGATTTATTGAAAACATTTGTTCTCTTCGAACTGGCGCGGAACGTGACCGGAGATGGTTATAGACCTCAAAGAAAAGGAGCCTTGGGCGATCACTGCATTGAATTTCTATTCAGACTGCAGAGTTCCCTATAACTCGACATCTGTAATGAAAAAGAATATATTACTTAGGTATATTTGCAGTCGTTTCTTTCACGTTTGCTTAAGAATATAGTAGGTTCAATGAGCTCTTCCAGAACTCATGAAGCCTATATTTAAAATAATATATGCCTACAGTACGAAGATACCACGTTAACAACATCTGAATTATACGAGAACAAGTATCTCACAGGCTATATCAGGGGTTTCCAAACGGCGGCTCGCGAAGCCATATAATGCGGCCCACAGGAGCATTTTAATAAATAATGTAAAGAATAGTTACAAAGTAATATTTTATAAGTCGGTTAAAATGTACTATTTTTATATTAATTATAGACCCAGATCCGAACTAGTTCATTCTTTTCAAAAATCACCTGATCTGAATGAATTATTTTTCATTAAAAGAAATTTAAAATCCAAATTTCAGATAATAATGATTGGTTTTTACGTACCACTAACTACTTTTAATGTTTTTCGGAGACGCCGAGGTACCGGAATTTTGTCGCGTAGGAGTTATTTTACGGGCCAGTAAATCAGTCGACACGAGGCTGACGTATTTGAACTTCTTCGGAATGATCTGACATCGAACTTTCAGAAGGCCAGCGCCTCAACCATCTGAGCCACTCAGCCCGGCTCCAAATTTCACTCTTTTATGCAATTGTAAAATAATGTTTTAGCTAAGTAATTAAAAACTATGAAACTTTTATTTCCATTGAATTATGCATATTATTTTTTCATAATGGTACTTCTGTAGGCCAACTATATGCAGAATTTTGCTAAAATTGGCCTATTACTCAAGTGCGGCCCGCGAACCTGACTAAGGTTTCTAATATGACCCTCGAGCCCTTACAAATTGGAAACCTCTGGGCTATATGCTTGGGTGGTGAGGTGGTGTCATGCGATGGAATTTCACCCGAAACTTCAGCAGATGATAAAATGACAATGGCGCGAAAAATCGACGTATTTTTTTACAAATTACTTATCAGTATGACCAACGCTCTAAAGCTCATTTTCCCGGTTCACGTTGTTTCCGACCACCCTGTATATTTAAAAAAAATACCTAAAGTTACTGAAACGATAAGACTGCGACGAATTCAACTTTTAGGCCATTTGGAAAGAATGAATAACAATAGACTTACTTATCGAACACACAAATTTATGCAAATCAAAAGTACGATGTCAAAATGGTATACGCAAGTAGAGAAAAACCTCACTGAATTAGGATCACCAAATCTGTAGGATAGAAATGTAATCAGGAAAATTGTTCACACAAGGGAATTCGAGGAAGACGAGAAGGGACCAACAATACGGTTCTTGGTCCGAGGAACAGAAGTTACAAAAGTTGATGAAAATGAAGAACTATTGGGAAAAAAGGAAAATTTAACAAATGTTGATTCCGCATGGTCCTAACTGACCCATTCGCGCAGAAGGAGAAAAAGAAGAAGAAGAAAATATTTTAAATGAAAATGATGAATGCACAAGACGTACCACGGTAGGTGACCCAATGCGTTTGATGCCATCACAAGACGGCCACTAAATTAAGGAAGACCGAGCTCGATAGCTGCAGTCGCTTAAGTGTGGCCAGTATCCAGTATTCGGGAGACAGTAGGTTCGAACCCCACTATCGGCAGCCCTGAAAATGGTTTTCCGTGGTTTCCCATTTTCACACCAGGCAAATGCTGGGGCTGTACCTTAATTAAGGCCACGGCCGCTTCCTTCCCACTCCTAGCCCTTCCTTGTCCCATCGTCGCCATAAGACCTATCTGTGTCGGTGCGACGTAAGTCAACTAGCAAAAAAAAAAAAAAGGAAAAAAAATAAGGTAGTGGTGAAATGAAATGGCGTATGGCTTTTAGTGCCGGGAGTGTCCGAGGACAAGTTCGGCTCGCTAGATGCAGGCATTTCTATTTGACTCCCGGAGGCGGCCTGCGCGTCGTGATGAGGATGAAATGATGATGAAGACGACACATACACCCAGCTCCCGTGCCAGCGAAATTAACCAATTAAGGTTAAATTTCCCAACTCTGCCGGGAATCGAACCCCGGACCCCTGTGACCAATGGCCAGCACGCTAACCATATAGCCATGGAGCCGGACAAGGTAGTGGTAAAGTGGGGGAATTCTGATGAAGGAGGTAATTCCGATTACGACTTTTATTCAGAAACGTAGAGGGTAGTTACCTAGATGTACTTCCTCTTAAAACAACCACCACCACCACCACCACCACCATTAGTCAGAAACGACAATGAAAACAGTGTTCTGTTTAGCGCTGACATTAACAGATAAGCTTTTGAAGCCTTCTCTAGAGTAGAGCAGTCGAGCAGCTTGTTTGCAGCGTGATGGACGTTCTTTGTTCAGTAATATTTTTTATTAGAAAGCTGCGTCGATAATTGTCAGGAAGGTTACACATATTTATGAATTATTACAATAACTGTATAAAATATAATACCAGTAGAAGTAATAATGTGAGTTTATTTCTTACAGTTTTTATATCTAACTTCATTAAGTGTGTACGAGTAATTTCCAATATGACAAGTTGGAGTAAGTCCGAATATCAATGACAGTTCACCCGAGGAAGAAGTTGCATCTCTTGATGACACAGAACCCACAAGACATGCATATCCTACATGGTGAAAAAACCCAGGAAAGTGACATGTGGTATAGGCACAGTCTGTATATTAGACTGTGGAATAGGTGCACTTAATGTTCAGACTGAGTCCATGCAACGTTCAGTGTCTACGACATACCAAAAGGTGACATAGTTCTATGTGTGTGGTAAGCCAGGTGCTATACGATTTTGTACTTTTTATGTTGTTCCTATGGTTCTAAATAGGTGATGGGAATTACCCATGTGTTAGGGCAACTCGGATCAATTGTAAATATTGAAATAATCTCTATTTTCTATGGTAAGATTACTTCCATGTGTAATCAAGAAAGAAATATGTCAACAAAGAATCATCCCTTCTCTTTGATTTCCTGAAAATGAAAATAGTTGACTTCTGTTACTCATCCCTTAAGTGATCGGAATTCCCTCACTCTGCTCGTGTGTTTTCGGCAGTCTACTATGAAGTTACACACCCCGTGGAGTAGCTTGGTGTGTATATGTTGTGCAGAGACAAGTTGGATACCATTTGATTTGCCAAGACGAGATTCACCAGAAAACACCAAAAAGTTGAAATGTTACCGAAAATAAAGAAACGTAGTGGCCTGTCGCAGCGATAGCTTCGAACCAAAGACTAAAAATGAAACTGATAGTACAGAAAACGTGATAAATATAATGGAAAATATACTAAACTTCGGAAGACCATTTATTTGCCTTTAAGCTTACACTTCCTTTGCGATTATACAGTACATATGGAAGTTTTGAACCTTTGAAATATATAGAAATTTCACAACGAACTATGTTGGCAAGACTATAATCTATCATATAAAGCTGGCTGTATAATGCTCGTCAATTTTCAGCAGACAGCAAATCTGAAATTTACCTATGAATCATCCACTGAATCTTAAAACAGTAAGGACCTAATCCTGGTGTTGCTACGGTTGGGAGAGAAGGATGCAAAGGACATTGTTCCATTATACTGCCTTACATGGTTCATAACATCATTATCACGTTTACTTCACGTTGTGGAAAATAAACCAACCATTGTGGCAATACGAATTAAAATGTCCATTTACCATTTCCGTAACGAAAATCGTGCTTGGTAGTGCATACAAGTTTCATTTATTAACTCTACAATGAATAGTTCCATGAAGTTTCTTAATAATGGACTTTGGAAATATAGAAGATCCTGAGATGGACTTATTTCCGTTTCTCGCTTATTAGAACCAATACGGAGCAACAACGAACATTCTGGTGAGAACTCTATTTCACAGAGCCACATTTCGGACTAACATAGAAAGACGTGCATGTACAACTTTCTTCTGAGCCCTCTATCGGGCTAGCATAGGAAGATCAGCGAAGACAACTTTCATAGAGCCATCTACCGGCGAATTAAGTGCAATGACCTAAGCATCATATTCTAATAAATGGCTATTTTACGCAAACAAAGGACTTCATGAAATAAATAATATTATTCGAGTAATCCTGAGATGGAGACCCTTTATTTCATGTATGTAGGTATTAATATTGCGGTTTTCTCACAATATTGTGTTACACGTTCAAATTATACATAGATAGTGTAGCTTTCATGACTGAAAATTGACGAAGCTAGGCATACTTAACAAAAATGTAAAAGTTAGAGCAATAAGATGATAAAATCCGATATGAAACGCATTCGCGAGGAAACTAGACTCAACAAGGGATCGAACAAGACCAAAAGCACCCGTGCAGAACGAATGAGGCGCCAGCGTCGCAACTTGAACCCCCTATGGTTGGAAGCGGTAGAATAACACACACGGTATTCCTTGCCTGTCGTCAGAGGCGACTAAAAGGAGCCCCAGGTACTCTGAATTTGGAAGCGTGGGTTGGCAACCCTTAATTAAGGCACAGTTCCAGCATTTGCATGGTGTAAAATGAGAAACCACGGAAAACCATATTCAGGACTGCTGACGCTAGGATTCGAACCCATTATCTCCCTACGCAGGCTCACACATACGCAACCCTAACCGCACGGCCAACTTGCTCGGTTATTGCTAACTTGTTTATGAACTCTTATTTAAAGTGACCAGACGTCCCGTTTTTAACGGGACAGTACCGTGTTTCAACGTGTTGTCCCGGTGTCCCGACAGATTTTGTCGGGACGCCTCTTTGTTCCCGTTTTGTTAGAAAATGAATTTTAATTTTAGTCTCTATTTTCGTCAACGTGTATGGCAAGGTAACTGTTTTTTATGTCCATAACAACTAAGCTAGCTAAGAGTAAAGAGGGAATATAGGAGGCTGTGACAATACTCGTTACGAGCAACAACAAATATGGCAACCCTGCTACTCTGCCTGCATTTGTTTTCCTTGCTTGAAGCGAGTGCCTGGTTAATTCTCTCAACGACAGTAGTTGGAGTGTCTTACTATGCAGGATTAACGATGCCGAAACGAAAATGTATGTTCACTACTGCGTTGCAAGAAAGGTAAGTGCCTTATTAACTTAGAATTTATAGCGAATTTAATGCAATTCAACTCCCAGTAATTATGTATAGATCAACAAATACTTATTTTCTATCGTAGGTATACGTTCATAAAGAAAACACTGACCGATTGTGATTGTGATGTTCGTTGCACCATATTGTAACACCGAATTCTCTGTGTCCCATGGAGGGAAAAGCGACATTGAACAACATCTAAAATCTAAAACGCAGAAATTGCGGCATCGTCATCCAAAAGTGTAACTTCATTTTTTCGGCCAACTTCAGCACCAGACCGTGAACTGCACTTGGCTGCAATTGAAGGAGCCTGGACTTACCACATGGTTGAAGAAAATCATAGCTTTCGCTCAAATGACTGTGCTTCGAAACTAATAAGAAATTGGTTTGAACAGAAATTCTCTTGCGGTCGTACGAAGTGTGAAGTCATTGTTGTGAACGTATTTGCACCTCATTCTTATGAAATATTGCAGAAGGAATTGAATGAAGTTAGGTTTGTTACAGTGTTTACAGATGCTTCTAATCATGGGGAGAAAAATATTTTTCCTGTTATGGTTAGGTACTTCTTACCACTACAGGGTGTCCGTGTTCGAATTTTGGAAATTGATGAACGTCCTGGCGAAACAGCAGATATTGTTACCAATTATCTGATTGACGTATTTTTCAAAAAACAATCTTAACAACAAGATATTTGCATTCCGTGGTGACAATACTACTAGTAATTTTGGTGGGGCAGCACGTAAGGAATCCAGATATATTTTCCACAAACTTAGGATGTTATTACATCGTGAAATCCTTTGCGTTGGATGTGCAGCGCATGTACTGCACAACACAGTTAAGATTGCTGCTGATTGTTTACCTATCGATGCAGAACTTGTTATTCACAAAATATATTACCATTTTCACTCCTACACTATTAGAGTATAATCATTAAAGGATTTCTGCAATTTTGCTGAGATTGAGCATAGGAAATTATTAGGTTATAGTAACACCAGATGGTTAGCGTTGATGCCAGCACTTGGAAGAGTTCTTGCAATTTTTGAAGGACGGAGGTAATATTTTCTGAGTCAGGAAAAATGTCCAATGATAATGAAAGATTTTTAGAAAACTCATTGGCGAAAATTGTTCTTCTTTTTCTGCACAACCAAGGTACAACTTTCCACCCGGCAGTTCTCCAGGTAGACGGTGAGTTAACAGGAGTTGAAGTAGCCATGGCACTTTCTATGTTGAAAGTAAATATGACTCAGAAAAAAGGAGAACAATTTTATCCCAGATGTTGTAAAACGTGCTTTGCATGGACTACAAGATGAGGGTAAGGTGAAAGTAGAGGATTTCCAAATAATTGCTAATAGTTTCTATGATTCATGTATTCAGTACTTAAAAGTCTGGACTGACAGATTTGAAGTATATGAGAAATTTTCATGGATCTTGCTTAACAATGTCCTGAAATGGAATGATGTTGAAATATGTATACCTACGATTAAAATTGTATCTGGAGAATCAAATGTTGATGATAATGCTATTTTCAGTGAATTTGTTTAAGTTAAGCAATTTGCTACTGCAGACAAAATCACTCAATGGAGTAATGCAGGAAAAGAAGCCCATCTAAGATGGGTAGAAATGTTTCAGTGTTTCTCTTCTCTATCATTCAGTATTTTTCTAAGGTTGTAGAATTTGGGTTATCCTTGCCAGGTACTAAAGCACCTGTAGAGAGAGTTTTTGCAAGTATGAACAAAATATGGACATCAGAAAAAAAAAATTAAAAGTTGGAACGCTGAAAGCATTGTTGCTTACCAGTCAATCTAAAATACAGTTGCTTTGAGGTTTTCAATTACTTGAAGCAAAATGAGAAACTTCTGAAGAAAATCCATTCATCAGAAAAATATGTCCTCTAGGCTAACTGTATAAGATGATTTAAAATGCATGGGATTTTTATAGTAATTGTAATGCTTTAAATGTTCTGTATTCATAAGACCTATTGTAATAATTTTGCCTTATATTTGTAATAAATAAACAGGCTTATAGTTTTCTATTTGTTTTAACTTATAGACCAAATAATACTTTTTTAAAGCCAGTTCATAAGTGTCCCGTTTTCAGCTTGAGAAAATATGGTCACATTATCTTATTACAACACACGAGAGGCGTTTGACGTACATAACTTCAGTTGTATTACTGTAATACAGCATACTACGTTCTTTTTTTATTCTGCAATAATTTTTTCGTGATGTATGATGTATAAGTGTTTACGGTGCCGATTGAAGACACCATTTCAGAGGGCTTTGCAGACTGAGTGGCAATGTGCAACAGTACATACCGTCTCAACGAGGAAAGCAACTGAAAACTTTCTCACTCCTCATTTCCATTGTAAGCCTCTTCAGTAAAGCCTTTTTACTTTACAGGACGTTACTGGATAGGGGTGAAAGCTGGAAGGACTTGGGATATTTTGTCTAGGAGTTATAAGTAACGGACATGAAAGTAGCGAGAACGATTGCAGGTATAAATAGATGAAAAAAGTAGCAGGAGGACACTCTGAATGATGAGGTAATGGCTAAATTAGGAATGAACTCATTGAATAAAGCTGCTCGTATATATCGTCGAATGGAGAAGGATCGGTTACCTCGGAGAATAATCGACTTGGCAATGGAGGGCAATGGGAGTACATGGATGTCGTTGCGACAATGGTTAAACTGAGTTTTTAATGATTTAATGATGTTACGTGATAACGCGACTTTCTGCTCCGTGGAGGCCCTCTCGATAGTTTCTGGAAGGGATGAGTGAGTAAGGTTGGACAGATTCCGGCTGGCCCGCAAGCACGTGACAAACTCTGCTTTTGTTGTTCCTTTTGTCTGGTGTCCACGTGAATTTTGTGGAAGGCAAAATTAGAACATTCGTATTCTGGCCGCACTCCAAAAATAACACCAGGTATATGAAAGTAACCTAGGCGATCAGTGTTGTTATTGTGTTGAGTAATCAGTTACTAATCGTGAGCTGAGAGTTCAGTGTGTGGTGCGATTATGTGAGTTGACTGTGCGAGTTATCGGTCTTGTCTGGAGTCGAGCCAAGTGTACTGTCGTCGTACTTCGTGATAGCCAATGGACGTGCGTTGAAACCTCGTTACATGAAACTGCTGTGTGTAATGATATTAATTAATTAATGTCAGTCTCCATGTCTAGATGGTTAGAGAGTTGGCCTTTGGTCCAGCGGGTTCCGGGTTCGGTTCCAGGCCGGGTCTGGGATTTTGTCCTTCATTGGTGAATTCCAATGGCTCGGTGGCTGGGTGTGTGTGCAATCTTCAGCATTAGAATTCATTAGTCCCCATCTTCACAGACGCGCAGGTCGCCTATACGTCGTCAACTCGAACGACCTGCACCGGGCTTCTTCGGAGGCCACACGCCTTTATTATTATAATTAACTAGCAAATGTACCCGTGCTTCTTCGGAGGCCACACGCCTTTATTATTATAATTAACTAGCAAATGTACCCGTGCTTCGCTACGGTATTCTACATTGTATACGGCTATCGAAGTAAATTACTGTACATGCAGTGAATACGATTTATTAAATTGCATGTCTCTTGGCGTTATCCGAGAAACAGCATAGGGAGGTCCGCAGACGTTGTTTCCAATGTAAAGTGCGAGTTGCGGAGTTGTGATGATAACAAAGGTCCACTTGTCAACTGCAATTGACTATGCGTAACGTTAGTCACATTTTTGTGAGTAAATTCGTTCATAATCGGGTGCACCCTTGCAAGGGGGCACCTTTGCCTACTGACAAAGAGTATTAGGTAAAGTAGTTTTGAAAAAAATGCACGCTCCCTTGCCTTCCGCTAGTCAAATCGAGAAGAGAATTATTCATTACTGCCAGTTAGAGTCGATGTGGGGCGTACTGATTACAATAGCAGAGAGTCACCATTGATTTGTAAAGTATTAATTACAATGCCAGACACGCCCCTTCTAGATCGCTACAAATTGACTTCGGTGAATAAATGTAGATCGACATATGGAAGTATATGCATGTTTACCTTGATATACAGAACAACTGCTGCTAAACGGTGCATCATATAGAAAAACGGATTGTACGATAAGACGCCTCTGGCCTCATTTAGCGATCTAAATGGCTGCTCCTATGATATTTCCTCGTATCTCATCTGTTTAAAGGTGAGATTGTTTTAGAAACGTTGAATGGGGTGAAATTTGTTTAAGATTTCACACAGTGAATTACTTTTCAGATAGTTTTGCGACAGCTTCAAACATAGAATTTGGCTCACATATGGCTACTAGATGGGCCAATATACGTGTAGAATTTGATGATACTATTCCTTCTATAATGATTCAAACCATCAATTATCCGTGTACAAAGTGCAAAATTTAAGTAAATCCAGAAATAGAGCCAAATTCAACGTACATGGGATAGAGATACGACAAAAAGTCATAGGACCAAAGTTGTAGATCACTCCAAATTGAACGGAGATTGAGCCATCCGCTTTGTACTACGACTTACCGTTTAACCACCAAATACCCCGAAAGGAAGGTCTGCACCGTCATTAAAATAGCCTCCATATTTCGATATTTTTCGGGGACAAAACTAAAACCTTTAATTTTGCCAAATTTCGATTTTCTAACCCGTCTGGCAGATTGTTCTGCCATCTTGATATGGGAGGGGTTGAAAAATAGGACTTTCAGGAAACTTTTAAGCCCATGAAACCTATAGGTTATCGTTTTGGATAAATATATCCGACTGCGTTCTTATGCAGATTTGAAACTCCCAGCGTGTCCTTCTCAGAGAATTTTGAGAATTTTCGATTTTTTTTTTTTAGGGATCCTGAAGTAATCAGCTTGTCTGGTTATACCGAGTTTTAAGTCTTCAAGATGCCTGGAAGTGTCTCATTCATTCACGTCTGTTTTCATTTTCATGCCTTAATTATTTTATAAAAATATATATACAATATAGTATATATAGATCGCTTCAAACTGACTTCCATTTATTAATATGGATTATGTTTCACCAGCTTCCCTGTTGGTTCTAGGGGCGTATTACTCCCACAGTATATTTTCCAGATAGTAAGTCATACTTTTAAGTCATACTGGAACATACACACGTCCATTATCTCGGTCATTTTGGACAATTTATTTTTTAACCCTTTCTCACACCGTATGCCAAAGAGTGCTGAAGTTGGACTTCAACAAATCCGGAATGTCACAATTCATTTCAGCGACCCAGAAAACTATGGATTCGACACTACTTTCGATGATTTTTATATCTCACCCCCTCGCTAACCGCCGCTAAGTGTTTCTGAGGTGTCTTACCCCCCACATGGTTTGTCTCCTGATATTAAAAATACGGCGTGTACAATTTACCTCAGCGATCCCGAGAACTATGTATTCGACACTATTTTCGATTATTTTTATATATCACTCTCCCATCGCCCCCTACCCGAAAGGGGCTGAAATTGGACTTCAAAATATTCCGGAGTGTCACTATTCATTTCAGCGAGCCCGAAAAGTATGGATTCGACACTAATTTCGATGATTTTTATATCTCCCCCAACGCCCCTAAGGGTTTCAGGGATGTCTTACTGCCCCCCCCCCACGTGGTTTGTCTCCTATACTAAAAATCCGGACTGTAAAATTCACCGCGGCGACCCCGAAAACTATGTATTCGACACTATTTACGATTAATTTTATATATCACTCCCCCTCGCCCCCCACCCTAAAGGGAGGTGAACATGGAATTATAATATATCCGGAGGGTCACTATTCATCTCAGCGTCTCCGAAAACTATGGATTCGACACTATTTTCGATTATTTTTATATATCACCCTCCCATCGCCCCCCTACCCCCAAAAGGGGCTGAACTTGGGCTTTAAAATATTCCGGAGTGTCACTATTCATCTCAGCGACCCCGAAAAGTATGGATTCAACACTACTTTTTATGATTTCAATATCTCAGCCTCCCCCCCCCCACCCTAAGTGTTCCTGGGGTGTATTACCCCAACGTGGTTTGCCTCCTGATACTAAAAATCTGTAATCTCAGCGACCCCAAAAACTATGGATTCGACAATATTTTCTATTATTTTTATATATCACTCCGCCATCACCGCCCACACGGAAGGAAGCTGAACTTGGATATTAAAAAATTCCGGAGTGTCACTATTTATTTCAGCGAGCTCGAAAAGTATGGTTTCGACACTATTTTCGTTAATTTTGACATTTGACCCCCTAGACCCCCGCCCCTATGGGTGTTCGGGGTGTCTTACCCCCACGCGTTTTGTCTCCTGGTACTAAGTCATAAGTGTACCAAGTTTGGCTGAAATTGTTCCAGTGGTTTAGGAAGAGATGTGTCATTTACACACCCACACACACACCCACACATACATCCATTTTATACATAGTAAGGAGAAGGAGAAGGTAAGATTTTTATGTACAGTTTTTCGATTATTTTTATATCTCACCATCTTCGCCTCCGACTTGGACTTTTAAAAAATCCGGAGTATTACTATTCATTTCAGAGACCCTGAAATCTATGTATTCGACACTGCTTTTAATTATTTCTCTATCTCAGTCCACCTTCGCTCCTCACCTAAAAGGGGGCTGATCTTGGACTTTAAAAAATTCTGGAGTATTACTTTTCAACTCAGCGACCCCGAAAACTATGAATTCGACACTATTTTCGATTATTTTTATGCCTAACCCCCATACCCCCTTCCTTAAGGGTGCTAAGGATGGATTACCCCCACAGTGCTCGTCGCCCGATAGTAAGTAATACGTGTACCAAGTTTCGTTGAAATTGCTCCAGTGGTTTAGGAGGAAATGACTGTCATTTACACACACACACTTAGCAACACACATACATCCGTTTTTATATATAGTAAGATTATTTAACGTTAATGCGTTTACGTCCCGCTCACTATTTTTACGGTTTTCGCAGACGCCGAGTTCCCGAATTTGTTGTCCTGAAGGAGTTCCTTAACGTGCCAGTAAAACTACCGACACGAGGCTGATGTGTTGGAGCATTTTTAGTTACCACCGGTCTGAGCCGGGATTGAACCCGCTTACTTGAGTGCAGAAGGCCAGCGTTCCACCGCCTCAGTTAACCAGTCCAGCTGTGTGGAATGATTGCGTGGCGTATGTAGCGAAGTAAATTTGAGAGGTAAGACCTGTCAGTTAATAACACGGAAGACCTCTGAAAGGCACAATAGACTAATAAAGATGCGAGATGTTCACGGAGTGCTATGGTAGTTAATTTCATAACGATGATGATGATGATGTTTTTTTTTTAAAAGGACCTAAAGTTTAGGTCATCGGCACCTAATGTTATGAAATGAGACAAAATGTTATGAAAATTTAAAATTCCAAAAATCCATCCACTGACCATAATTCAAAATTTGATGATGAAGAATGAATGGATGAACATGAATTTAAAATAATCAGCGGATCCAACTCACAATACTGGAAGTTAAAAATAATTCCCAAATCAATCCACTGACTAGAATTCAAAAAAACGACGACGAACAATGATTATGAACTTAAAACAATCAGTCGTTCCGACCCGCAATGCCTCACCTTCCCAGAAACTAACTTAAAACAATGGTATATACTGATCAAGGGGCTACTTCCTAGCTGGGCTGAGTGGCTCAGACGGTTGGGGCACTGGCCTTCTGACACCAACTTGGCAGGTTCGATCCTGGCTCAGTCCGGTGGTATTTGAAGGTGCTCAAATATGTCAGCCTCGTGTGGGTAGATTTACTGGCACGTAAAAGAAGAACTTCAGCGGAACTAAATTCTGGCACGTCGGCGTATCCGAAAATAGTTAGTGGGACGTAAAGCTAATAACATAACATTATTAGCTACTTCCAAAGCACGATCCTGAATCGATGATCCTTGTTGTCGAAAGGGGTCCAAAATCCAGGCCAAGGGTTCCTCATAATGGTACTGACCGCTAGTAAAGCACAACCATTGTATTTCGCATGTAGCGTTACTAATCACAATTAACGTAGACTCACGATGTTCATCACATTGTAGTACTGCTCACAGGTAACGTAGACTTATGGTGCTTCTCACATAATGGCGCCACTGACTGGCAACTCAAACCCATGGTGTTCCTCACATAGTGGTACTAATCGCAGGGACCCGTACTATCCCGTAGTGTTCCTCACATAGTGGTACTAATCACAGGGACCCGTACTATCCCGTAGTGTTCCTCACATAGTGGTACTAATCACAGGGACCCGTACTATCCCGTAGTGTTCCTCACATAGTGGTACTAATCACAGGGACCCGTACTATCCCGCCTAGTGTTCCTCACATAGTGGTACTAATCACAGGGACCCGTACTATCCCGTAGTGTTCCTCACATAGTGGTACTAATCACAGGGACCCGTACTATCCCGTAGTGTTCCTCACATAGTGGTACTAATCACAGGGACCCGTACTATCCCGTAGTGTTCCTCACATAGTGGTACTAATCACAGGGACCCGTACTATCCCGTAGTGTTCCTCACATAGTGGTACTAATCACAGGGACCCGTACTATCCCGTAGTGTTCCTCACATAGTGGTACTAATCACAGGGACCCGTACTATCCCGTAGTGTTCTTCACATAATGGTACTAATCACAGGGACCCGTACTATCCCGTAGTGTTGCTCACATAGTGGTACTAATCACAGGGACCCGTACTATCCCGTAGTGTTCCTCACATAGTGGTACTAATCGCAGGGACCCGTACTATCCCGTGGTGTTCCTCACATAGTGGGTACTAATCACAGGCAACGTAAGCCCATGGTGTTCCACATAGTTAATTTGAATGTGACTCAGTATCTTTGATAAGTAATGATGGTGGTAGTGACTGTTGTCTTATGGGGAAGTACTTGGGTCGAAAGTACTTCATTGTTATGCCGCTTGGTAGTTGTCATATCACTTGCAGCTTTCTCCGTTTTGTGGCACACAGACCATATTTTGAGATAAATAAGTTGACACGTCTGCTCGCTGTTTTGTTCTGTAGGTTAAAGGTGAATGATTCTAGCCTACGTGACTGATGCCACAAAAAGGTGACGATCCATTATTTGAACATGCCTGTAAAATGCGTATTTATTGACGCTGTGGAAGGTTCTCACCCTCACAATGTGATGGCTTTCAGGGTAAAAGGTAGTTGCATTTTATCCTCGCTTTCTTACTTAATACCATGCAGACAAGGGTAGCCGAGATGTTGGAGTGGGTGTAGTAAATAAAACATCTTCGAACTTATGTAGATTCAAACGGTATTGTACTGTGTAACACCGGCTAATGATTCCTATGAGAGCAAGATTGATGTATCTGGGCCTAATATGTTCGGTACAACTTGTGAACTGATGGCAGACGGCGAATTGTATCCGAGGTAAGTTCTTCAACAACAACTTGAGAATTTTTTCAAGTTGTTTTACGTTGCACCTACAAAGATAGGTCTTATGGCGACGATGGGATAGCAAAGGCCTAAGAGTGGGAAGGAACCGGCGGTGGTCTTAATCAAGGTACAGCCCCAACATTTGCCTGGAGTGAAAATGGGAAACCATGGAAAACCATCTTCAGGGCTGCCGACAGTGGGGTTCGAACCCACTATCTCCCGGATGAAAGCTCACAGCTGCGTACCCTTAACAGCACGGCCAAATCACTGGGTAACTTGCGAAGAATTCCACAAATACATACATACATACATACATACATACATACATACATACATAATACATACATACTTACATGTTTTTTAAATTTTGTTGACTTCCGACCAGATGAATACGGTACATAAACAAATAATACCTTGTAATGGTGTTAAATCTTACTAAATGAGAACGACGTGGCGTTTAATGTACAGTCTTTTTCTGAATCTGGACGAGTATCATGTACCATCAAATACAGAACGTCATAAGATACTCTAAACAATGTCAGGTAACATTTGACGGCAAAATTCTCTATTATATTCAGCTACGCAAATTAATAAATTATTACCATGTATGTTTCCACTCTGTAATTCGATATCCTTCAGCCATAAAATATTAGAATTCAATTTGTTCGACATTAAACCAGAATGGGCAATTGTATAAATATTTTTCATTTGTTGATGCAGAAATGTGTTTCGGGGCATATTTAGTGGATATTTTACGATCTATACAGCTAGCAATTACTAGTATAATTCTTTTATTATGCATTTTAATATGGTTTATGATGCAACTCGGTGAATAACACATTCGTGTAGGTATCTACGTGTAAAATGAACCTCATTTGCGTGTATAATCAAAATTGAATTACACAATTTTACTGTTCAGTGAAACGTATTCATGGTTTGCTGTATGTCAGAAGTACTATTTGGTTTTGCTGGTTAGAAAAGGTAACGTGAAGCATTCATTTGAATGCATTCTTCTGGAACATGACACCACGATTCGTGAAACCTAATGCTACCTGCTGTGCGTTATCTAATACGAAATAGGTGGAAATATGTTTAACATTGGGAACCGATAGATGGTGGTGATTATTGTTTCAAGAGGAAGTACAACTAGGCAACCATCCTCCTAAATAGCACTAATCAGAGGGAAAATATGGAAGGGGTCCGACACTTCGAAAAATGAAGGTATCAGCCAAAGAAAGACAAGGGCCACGAAGGGCGTGAAAATGAAAGACTCCCTAGCCCTCGCAAACCTAATAGCGTCGGGGTCGAAAAAAAACAAGAGTTGATCAAGGGAGGTCGGATAGGATAGATGAAAGTGAAGAGCCTGACACAAGTAAGTGGAAGCAATGCCAGGACTCAGCTGAGGGCCTCGTGGTCGTCAACCCACGCTCCAAAGTTCAGAGCCCCTGGGGCCAGGAACCGATAGATATCCCTTAGCAAGGTGCGCTAACTGATTCCGGTAGAAAAATTGGTTGGTTGATACAACAAATGTTGCAGTCAACTATTCCATTTTTTCTATCTATGCAAATATATATGCAGATCAAATAATTAATATTAATCAGTGCCAACGTGGTTTACTTCTTCTTTAAACAATCCGTCGCTCCTTACATACAACTTATCTTTAAACATGCATTTTTATTATTATTTTGTACAAGGGAGAGGTCTTTGAAGGACCATGCCATGACCGGTGAACATTTAGTTTTATTTATTTATTACTGTTTGCTTTACGTTACACCGACACAGATAGGTCTTATGGCGACGATGGGATATGAAAGGCCTAGGAATGGGAAGAAAATGGCCGTGGCCGTAATTAATGTACAGCCCCAGCATTTGTCTTTTGTAAAAATGGAAACCACGGAAAACAATCTTCAGCGTTGCCGACAGTGGGGTTCGAACTCACTATTCCCGGATGCAAGCTCACAGCTGCGCGCCCCTAACCGCACGGCGGTCAACATTCAGATAGTGATATTAAAGTAGACTTACGCTCTTCGACAACGGGTACATGGAAAGAAGACGCTTTTAGTGTTCGGGTGGAGCGCGTATATCACTGAGAGTATTACAACATCCGATTATCTTTAATGTCTCAAACGACATATAAAAGAGGAGGCTCCTTCTTGCAAGAAAATATATATATATATATAAAAACTAAATTTTGGAACGCAGTTTTCATGAATTAGCGTTCAAAATAAGGCCGAATTTGTGCTAAATATGTGACGTCACACGCATACTCTGTTATAAGATGGCGCTGTGTTGACTCGCGCGCTCAGCTGGAAGTTAGCTGTCGTTCTGAATACAACGTGGTCAGTTGTACAGAATAACGAATTTAATCATAGAAAAGAAAGATCTGATTAGGATTTCAATAAAATGTATTATCCACATAATATTTGTCTTTCATTTCTAATAAGTAATTCTACAAAACCCTCATAACCTGTACAATGGTGACAGCCCACTGCATTTTTTTTTCACTAACGTTGCGCTGTAGAGATAGTGGGCCGAAAATATCCTTAGCTCTGAAGATGGTTTTCCGTGGTTTCCCATTTTCAAGACAAATGCTGGGGCTGTGCCTTAATTAAAGACACAGTCGCTTCCTTCCCACTCTTTGCCCTTTCCTACATCATTGTCACCATAAGACCTGTCTGTGTCAGTACAATGTAAAGCTGATTATTAAAAAATGTAAAAATTTCGTCAATGAGAGTCAGACTGGCTAACCACTGTGTCAGGCCATACAGAATTGGCGTACTTAACGACCACGGCTATTAGACAAGCTTAAATATGCAATTAGAGCCTACTACAATCTTCTACCGTAATTTTCTGGAATGCCTCGCTGCTACGCACTGCTGTTCTCTTATTTGTTTTCACTGTTGAACCTTTTCACTTGACCCCAGAAAAATTCGATGGGTTTAAATTCGAGACGATATTGAGGTAGATGTAGAAGAATAAAAGCTTATGCAGGCAATATAAGGTCCACAGAAAATTCTGCAGGCGGCTACAGGCTCTAATAGTTCTGGTTCCGTCATATCTCCTTACACCCCACTTAACGGTACTATTACGGTAGACAGTGATCTATTAGGGCAGAAGTTATAGGTATACGAAATGTCTATTCACACCAAATATTTGAAAAATCTTTATCCTTCGTATAATTAGAATTAGGAACGTGAATATGACTGAATTCTGCCGTCGTAACACTTCTCAGATTTTAACTTCAGGAATCATAACAGTACGGAATTATACGACTTACATAAGCGCACGCGGTGACTGGTACGGAATTATATGGAACGGTACGGTTTGCGTTTGCTCGGACTATAAAATTAGCCACCTTTTGTCACTAGGCAGCCAGCTTGAAGAGTTGTCTGTCTGTTAGGTCCTCAGCCAAGTGGTTGGTTGGATCCATAAATAGCAGCACCAAAGGTTTCGCGGTTATAAGGAAACCACAAAAACTGAGGGCGGCACCAAAATGAGGCATACTAGGCAAGATGAGCAGTGAGGTAGTTTGCTATTCCTTTACTCACCTCAAGCGTTAATTCACAATAAATACCACCAAAAACATATATAACAGCCGTAAAAATAAAATCACGTGACGTCACGGAAACCAAGAGAGTTGCTAACTAGCCCCACCCTATTTATTTGTCTATATGTACACCAGCTGAAACCTCAAGACTGAATATCACATCTAATAGCTGATAAGTAAATGTTGTCTTAGGAAGGTAGATTACAATTTTCTCTTAAATAAAATAGACTTTGAGCTTTATTTAGGCCTATATTGATACTAGCCGTTTTGTACGTGATGTACCTACTCCTCTAACATTATGTTAGGAGCGAAATCTACGGAAGTAGTATAAGAAGAAATGGGATGATAGAAAACTGTTCTGAAGGAAAAAAGTCTAAGGATAAGCAAATGTAGACCTAAAACGGAATTCTTCTTCTTAATCTGTTTACCCTCCAGGGTCGGTTTCTCCCTCGGACTCAGCGAAGGATCCCACCTCTACCGCCTCATGGGCAGTGTCCTGGAGCGTGAGACATTGATTCGGGGGATACAACTGGGGAGAATGACCAGTATCTCGCCCAGACGGCCTAACCTGCTATGCTGAACAGGGGTCTTAGCGAGGGATGGGAAGATTGGAAGGGATAGACAAGGAAGAGGGGAAGAAGCGGCCGTGGCCTTAAGTTAGGTACCATCCCGGCATTAGCCTGGAAGAGAAGTAGGAAACCACGGAAAACCACTTCGAGGATGGCTGAGGAAGGAATCGAACCCCCCTCTACTCAGTTGACCTCCCGAGGCTGAGTGGACCCCGTTCCAGCCCTCGTACCACTTTTCAAATTTTATGGCAGCGAATCACACTAACCACTACACCACAGAGGCGGGCTCTAAAATTGAATTACTAGTTAAAATGAAATAAAAGTTGTCCGTTTCCTTAAAAAAGAAATAGTCAATTTCAAATAAATAGGGGTCAAGGAACAAGAATATGAGACCAGAACTCTTTTATTAGTGTTAAGATATGTGTATGTATTGAACCCAACCTCACCCACTCTTATCCATTTATCCATTCACTGGAGTTTTACTGTGTCTCTAATTTTCGATTGTAGTCAACTTCTGAGGCATCTCTCATTATATTCCAATAATAGCCTGAAAGCATAGATGAGTTCAATAGCTCTGGTAGGTACCATCTTTCAGACGCTAAAATGCCTTGGTTGAAATTCTCTCCTTGATCGTCAGTTAGCTTGGAATGAGGTCAAGATAAGATTGAAGAAATTGTATCTTCAGTGACACAGTGCAATCTAGGGATGTCAACCTACCACGTAGATGTACTTTACGTAAATTACAGCAAATGTGTGATACCCAGGGTTAATCCATATAGCCTATACCAGGTGTATGCTTAAGTTTTTGCCGGTTTTTGTCGTGAAGGAAACACATAATTTTCAAGAGAAATTCAATTTTTGTTTATTCAAAATATTGACTATCGGCTTCTACACATTTCTCCAATCTTTGAGGTAAGTTATGAATACTATGCAAGAAAAATGCTTGTCTTTTGCGGCCGTTGCCTACGTGCACGGCCGACTTGATACGTCGCTCTAGCTGGAGCGCAGCGAGGGATTCAGTCGACCGTGCTAAATGACCAGTAATAAGGCCAAGGCCTACGAACGGCAATTTTCACAGCGCGAAATACGTTCTAGTTCCAGACTCACCGCTAGAATTCGTGTTAGCCCTCCACTTTTTAACACAGACGTATATGGAAACTGTGAAGCAAAAAGTTAAGTTAGTAAGATTTTAGGTCAGATAAGCCTTAAAATTAATTATACAAGACGTTGAATTGTGTATTAACCTTGTGGTGAGTATACAGTTTCTATTTAAACATAAGAAAATTATTGGTGCATATTGATAAATATACAACAAGGTTCTGTAGTTGGCGCCGAGAGAGTATTTATTGTTCTATTCACAGGATGTTTATTGCGTGTGATAAACAATGATTTATTGCAGTGTACTATTCTGCTAAAGTAAACATCAGAAAGGTAGTGGAATTTCTTTCTACAAGCAAATGCAGAATGACAAGAAATATGGATCAAAATTATATCACGTCCAGGTGATGAGAAAAGAAAAAAGCATGTGGCAACCTTGCTCTAAGTCTGTAGTATGTAGTGTACATTTTGACAGCACGTGCTTTAGAATTTCTACTAAAACTAGCCGCATTCAATTCCAAATCATTTTTCAGGGTATCCATCGCATTTGCATTGCAAGAGTTAGGCGATGTGAATACTGATGTGTTTTAAAATATATTATGGGGTATTTTAATTTTTACCAGGACGTGGAACTTTCCGTATGAGCTCTTCTTGAAATCTTCGGCGATATATTTTTCTTTATTAAACGTCATTGACATATCACTTTCCTACACAAAACGGAATGTTTTATCTTCGTAATGTGCTTCTATGTGCAAGTTATTCTCGCAGTGCCAATATTGGTATCGTGCTGAAGTGTAGAGGGATAACCTAACATCTAGCGGCGCTATTAGAACTGCAGCTTCTCTGTCAATTTAGTATTTGAAAAGACCGCGCATATAGAGGCCTTTACTTATCTCGTAGGCAACATTGCAGGAAACCATTCATCGAGCCATTTTTCAACGTCTTCGAAATTGCTGAAGTGCTGTTCTGCGAGCGCGTGCCCCATTGATGCGAAGAGGTGATGGTCAGATGGCGCCAGGTCGGAAAAGCACGGCGGGTGCGGAAGGATGTTCCATCCAAGCGATTTGAAGGTGCTTTTCACTGGTTTTGCTGTGTGAGACGGCGCAAGGCGTGATTTAAATTAATCATTTGTTGGTGATAGCGTTGTGCATGAACGGTTTCGCCTGCAATTGCTCGGCTTCGCACTTTTGTGGTCTACCAGAGCGCGCAGTGTCGTTCACATTGAAATCACCATGTGTATATTGTCGAAACCATGTCTCACATATTCTAGTCGACGGAACGTGTTCATCATATGTTTCTACTTGCAAACGATGACTTTCCACAGTCTTCTTTCTTTTGATTAGGCCTATATAAGAAAAGCAATACATGCCGCAAATGTTCTTTTTCAGACACAAATATCGACATGATCACTGAACGATACACCACAGACACTAGTGTTTGGCGGACTTGTGTTGGTGGGTTAATGTCATACGGACAAACTGATGTAGGTCCTATGTGTCGAATTCATACGCTGCGTACTGTTCGCTGGCGCCATCTCATAGTGAAACCGGAAAAGACTCATGCATACACCTGGCATTTTACAGTAATATGCTACAGAAGGTCGTTCAGGATCTCTGGTGACTAGTTCGATGGCCGCTGGTGGCGCTGTTATCAACTTGAGCACATCAAAACGGTGAGTGATGGTTCACGTCAGTGCTGAGAAAGTGTGCGTAGAATTTCGTGACATTAGCTGCAAGGATGCCGAAGAGGATTGACCCTTACTGGGAGGACTACATAACAGTCCTCTCCGATGCTAAATATAGCTATTGTGCAATCCAAGGAATGTGCAAGAAGCGTGATTTCTTGATATCAAATAACGGGATCAGTGCTGTATTGAATAAAAAAGCCGACTGGGCTTAATTCCAGAGGGAGAAGAACAGGCAAATCCACGACCAACCACCAACCGTACACCAGAAGTGGTGGGGGAAGAGGAGGGCTTTGTCTCAGATGATAACACTGCCCCCCCCCCCCCGCTCAACTCCCAAAGGACTATCGCACGTAAATTGGGGATGTATGAACAGTTAACATCATAATCGAAAAGGACCGGCAATTAGAAAAGCGGCATGCCGAGTTCACAAGCTGTTGCCTCGTCACATTTCGGAACATCGCACTAACGCAAGAAACTGTATGGGCGCTATATGTCAGGGGACTGATAGTAAAATGCGGTGACATTAAACGAAGCAGATGTGTACCTTAGTTATTGTAATGAACCACGCTCGAATTACTACCGCCCTAGAAACAAAAAAATATTATCAAACATTGTATACAGAATGCCAGGAAAGTTTATCAAGGGGTTTCATGATCATCGCTGGGTACTGCAACAATGACAAATTAACCATTCGCTATTTCGCTAATAATGTGAAGGTAATAAAAATGGCGTATGACCTCCGCAGAGGCCTGGTGCGGGTCATTTTCTCGTAGACGGCCTATTAGGCGACCTGCATGTCTGTGAAGATGAGGACCCTACCTAGGATGATTTCTAATACTGAATACCACGCAGCCCCCGAGCCATTGGAATTAACCAATTAAGGTTAAAATCCCCGGCCCGGCTGGGAATCGAACCCGGGACCCTCTGAGCCAAAGGCCAGTACGCTGACCATTCAGCCAACGATTCGGACAATGTGAAGTTGGACTCTACATAGGATGATTTCTAATACTGAATACCACGCAGCCCTGAGCAATTGAAATTAACCAATTAAGGTTAAAATCCTCGACCCAGCCTGGAATCGAACCCGGGACCCTCTGAACCAAAGGCCAGTACGCTGACCATTCAGCCAACGATTCGGACAATGTGAAGTTGGACTCTACATACTATTAGCAAGAGGTTTTAACACTCATTTACAACACCGATATCCTAACACTGCATGGGAGGGCGAAAACTCAGGTATGAGTACATTAAGATAAAGCACACCTTTAGTTCGACTCGTACCGGGCGAGTTGGCCGTGCACGTAGAGGCGCGCGGCTGTGAGCTTGCATCCGGGAGATAGTAGGTTCGAATCCCACTATCGGCAGCCCTGAAGATGGTTTTCCGTGGTTTCCCATTTTCACACCAGGCAAATGCTGGGGCTGTACCTTAATTAAGGCCACGGCCGCTTCCTTCCAACTCCTAGCCCTTTCCCATCCCATCGTCGCCATAAGACCTATCTGTGTCGGTGCGACGTGAAGCCCCTAGCAAAAAAAATAGTTCGTCTCGTCTGTTCTTAGAGTGAATGGAGACGGAAACTGGAATCCGTGCAATTCCTTTTACTGACATTCCGGTGAAGGCACCCGATGGGTCATCCATGGACTTCTGTGCATTTAGACTCCTGAAGAGGGCCTTAAGGAGTAGACGTTCAAGCACTATCAATGCCCTCTGGAAAGCCTGTAAGGAAGAGTAGGATAAGGTAGACATGCTTAGCTCTGAGAAAAAGTTTGCTGCAATGGAAGTTACGTAGCTAGAAATGCTGGCTTTCCGATTGAGCACGTTCGTTGGTGGAGACATGGCTTTTCATGAAACACCGCCCCGAGCGACTTTCTGTATCTGTATTAACAGAGTCAATTCACGTTTCTGAGAATTCATTTTTTTTTTTTTTTTTTTTTGCTATTTGCTTTACGTCGCACCGACACAGATATGTCTTACGGCGACGATGGGATAGGAAAGGCCCAGGAATTGGAAGGAAGCGGCCGTGGCCTTAATTAAGGTACGACCCCGGCATTTGCGTGGTGGGAAAATGGGAAACCACGGAAAACCATCTTCAGGGCTGCCGACAGTGGGGCTCGAACTCACTATCTCCCGATTACTGGATACTGGCCGCACTTAAGCGACTGCAACTATCGAGCTCGGTGAATTAAAAAAAAAAGAAGGTCGATTCACTGCCTACAGACAAAAGTTATCCACACTATTTATAAATTTACGCGGTATCATTAAAATATGCCTTTGCTGGCGAGATGTACTGTTTACACTGCACTATGCCTTCTGGTATGGGCTAGAATAAATTTGTTACTCTCATTGACCTGTCTCAGTCTCATCCTTGGCTTTGACAATATGAAAGTGACTGAGGTATGAGCGATGCTAGTAACACTGTTCCTTATGCGGCCAGTCCCTGTTAAGAATGGTATGAAAATATCGCTCATAGGGTCGGTTGGTGCGTGCATTTCAGTGGGCTTGGCAGACTGATATGTGAGCAACTTCTGGTTCGGTGAGGAAAGCAACGGGAAACTACCTCAATCCTCATTTCCCTAGTACGCCTCTTCAGTGATGCCTAGGCCATCTGTGACAGCTGTTGGCAAAGCTGTGGAGGATCAAACCAGCCTTCGGGCTGAATACCTAACACACATCATTAAAATTTGGATTGGAAACCAAATAACAAATTAGCTTAAGACAATGCATATTATGATCATGTTTTATGCATCCCTGATGATAAATCTAGGTTTGTATCCTACAATTTTCATTTATTATTTACTCCCCCCCCGCCCCTCCGAAAATTGAGTATTCTTAAAACTCCGAATGCAGAAAATGGTATTATTGAAAAATAACAGCAGATAGGTTTCCCTAAGCACAACAAACACATGTGATGAAAATGGGTTCTGAAGGAATAAAATAAAGTTTACCGCTACTTAATTTTGACAACCTGTATTTGTAACAAGAGTTACTTACCAAAATTGAAAATGTCCGTCACAAAACAAATTCCTATTTTTCAACATGATGAGAGTTTCAAACACAATATTTGCTTATTTCACATAAAAATGAATAGTAACTAACTGCTTTTAATTCGGGAACATTTTTACTGTTAACTCGTGATATGATTGTCTCGAGACTGTTGAGGATGAAACTGACCTGACGTAAGATCAGAACAACATCCAAAAGGCAGACCGCTTCAAGTAACTGGAATATATTGTTGAAGAAAGTAGAAACATAGAGAAGAAAGTAAACATTCAGGTTCAGAATTACTGACCGAAGGATACCTGTTTAACTGAAAGGGAAAGTGTTTAAGACGGTAGTAAGGTAGAGCTTAGGCATGTAACTAAAACATTACCTCATCATAGGGCAAAATGTTGGCAGGATGAAAGTTGCTGGGATGAAGATGCTGCGACGGATATATGAAGTGATAAAGATGAACAGAATCCACAATGATCACATTTGATGGACGGTGAAAGTTACAGATTTGGCAGAGAAGATCCAGGAAGCCAAGTTTAGATTGTACGTTCGCGTTGTACGGAGAGTAGTTGTAGGGAAGACGGTCAAAGGAAAGATGCATGGAGTTAATCAGGGAAGAACTCGCGGAGAAAGATTTGGAGGAAGAACTGGTAAAAGAAAAATAAGGATAATAATAATGATAATCACTGGCAGGCTTTGGCGATTTGCTTTACGTCGCACCGGTATACTACAGATAGGTCTTATGGCGACGATGGGATAGGAAAGGACTAGTAGTGGGAAGGAAGCAGCCGTGGTCTGATTTAAGGTACTGCCCCAGCATATGCCTGGTGTGAAAATGGGAGGTCACGGAAAACCATCTTCATGGCTGCCTACAGTTGGATTGAAACCCACGATCTCCCGAATGCAAGCTCACAGCTGCGTGACTCTAACCGCACGGCCACTTGCTCGGTAAGAAGAATCACTACCGAAGAACGTGTGCTGTATCAAAGTTACACAATTTTGTGAAATACAGAGATATAATATATATACACATTCCCCTGTGGGTTATCTTCTTGCAACAATCATCACCATCCCCATAATCTATCCACGAACGAAATGACTGCCAAAGTAACACTATTTAGCCTACAATTAGTTCAGTAAGAGGAAGGGATCTTACCTTCAATCCCTATGGGGAACTTCTAAGCTGATAGGTCATCCGGAAAAATTACATTGCGAAATCCCTTACCATATACGAGGGTAAGTACTCGTGCTTTATTGCTCAGAAACAAAGGAACGGGGATTGCTACAACCCGATAGTTGGTAGTCATAGAGATAGGCCGCGCCCTGGCGCAGTGATAGATAAATCAGATCCTTTCCACAGCGACAGCTGCAAAATGGCTCTTACTGAGCGACGGGTTACGCAAGGAAGTCTGTTTCTTCGGGCAGATACATGGAACCTGTAAACATTTACGAAGAATTGTGTTGGTATATGGAGATAAAGTGATATCCATCCAACAAGTGCGGAAGTGTTGCCGTGAATTTCCTGAGGGTCGCACGACTGTGAAAGGCAAAGTGTGGAGCGGCCGTCGATAAACATCACAGGCATTATTCAATGTCATTGGCGAAGTGGTAAGGGAGAGTAGACGTGTAACAACACTGAGTCTGAACAACATTTCATATCGTCACCGAAAGACACTCATTTCGTGCTAACACAAATGCTTGAGTAACTCTGATGATTATGTCGGAAAGTAAAGGAGTCTTACTGAAATGTAACAGTGTTCTTTACCTTGACCTGCATTTATTTATTTATTTATTTATTTATTTATTTATTTATTTATTTACCGAGCAAGTAGCTGTGCGGTTTGAGTCACATAACTAGCAGCTTGCTTTCGGGAGATAGTGCGTTCAAACCCCACTGTCGGCAGCCCTAAAGATGGATTTCCGTGGTATCAAATTTTCAAATGTTCACATCAGGAAAATGCTGGGGCTGTTGTACCTTTAAGGCCACGGTCGCTTCCTTTCCACTTCTAGCCCTTTCCTATCCCATCGTCACCATAAAACCTATCTGTGTCGGTGCAATGTAAATCAGATTATTAAGAAAAAATATTTATGTGCCTTTAGAAGTGGCGAATTTGGGGCTCATGGCCTTCTCTTAAACTTAACCATGTAAATTACAGGATAATAGAATAAATATAAGCATTCTATTATGAAATAAAAGATAACTACGCTAATTAAAAATGTGGAGAACATACAATGAACCAACAACAACAAACAAAAGGAAAGAAATTTGAAGCATTAAAGGAAAAGGAAAGAGAAAATCAATACATAATATTATTATTACTATTATTATTAATATTATTAAAATAAAACAGTAGTGTCACCACGGAAAGGTTCAGTTCATAACCAATTTTAAGACACTGCGGTCCATCATCAGCGATTAAAAAATTGCTAATCCACATGGGTGTGTCATCAAAATAAAACTGAGCCCAGATGAAATAAACATTAGAAGAGCTGGCTGGACTTGCTGTTAAAGCTGTTAGGCAGGTACCTGAGTTTAATTGTTTTAATGTTTAATTGTTTAAATATTTTGTAATCACTGATGATGGACCTTAGAATCCGAAAACCGGTTATGACTTAACACTTGTGTGCTGTTTTATTTTAATAATAATAATAATTATTATTATTATTATAATGACAAACGAAATGAATACAAACTGAAAACACATGAAAGTTAATAAACAGAGTAATACCCAACAACTAATACGGAAAAAGAATGGGAATAAACAGAGATATTACTTAAAATTTACGTACATGAAGTAAGAGAAGAATATTATGTACATATACAATAAAATAATAAAATAAAGATAACCTAATGATACTTATAGAAATAAAGAGTATGCTTTAGCAGCGCTGTAAAATTACAATGTTACCAGTCTGCATACCACAATCGGACATTCTACAGTCACACTGTATCTCTGCATGCAGTCTAAAAATTTAAAGATTGTCTTTGAATTCTTGACAACAGCTGGAAGTGAATTCCAAAGTCGTGATCAAACCACAACGAAGGATGTATTAAACATAAAATTGTTGACGGGAATAGCGTTGGCAGTCCCAGATCTAGTTAGAATGGAATGATGATTTAGCTTAATGTTAAAATTATGGAATGAGGAAAAGAAAAGAAATTTGTTTAAAAAACCTCTGGTGAGTCACTTATAACATATTACGGTAACTTACTTCCTGACTTACACTCCTATGTTCTCCCACCGTCGCCATAAGACCTCTCTGAGCCGGTGTAACGTAAAGCAAGCATTTTAAAGAAATGTTCTATGTCTGAAAGATGCCTTCCTTTGATTTTAACACTGTCCCCCAACAACCGCTTTAAATCGAGCTTCTACTGTACATTTAAGTTTGGCTCTGAGAACTTACTCAATTAATTTTTTATTTTTCCTCGTAGTAACAAGAAGTGGCGTGGCCATACTTAAGGAAAATACTGGACAGGAACAGCATTGTCAGATACACGGTATTGTTTCTTAAGGGACGATTTGTATATATTTTTCCCACCGTCACACCAATTTTTCTATGCCCATGAGGGAATAATTTTTCGGGTTGACGCATAACGATCCAGTGTGAAACAATATGCAGTAGCATTTCCTGTTGATGCCTTTACCACAAAATCTGCAAGAACGATACCCTGCCTTCACAGCATTAACATTGCGTTGTGTGTGTGATGTGCGAGGCCGTCCAGAATGGTGTTTATCCAAGACAGTTACACACACGCCCTACGTTGAGCTGTGCAAACCAGTTGCAGACACTTGTAAATATCATGCACGTCTCACTATACACTGCACACAACTCTCAATAGATTTCAGGAGGTTTGTGTTCCTTAGACAACAGAAACCGAATCACACTCTAAATGAGTCGAACATCTCAAGCTTAACCGCCATTTTGAAATAACTGCTTCTCGACGTGCGCAAGGTGCACACACCTGCGATCTTGAGGAATGATTGGGAACTACAAATAATTCCCCGCAGCCGTGAATTCCCAATTTATATTTAAATTTTGAAAATACATTTTCATTTTGTTGCAAACATTTTACTTATTTATTTTCTCTCGTATATCATGCAAACGTTGCGGTGTTTTTTCCATACACTATTATTCTAAACAAAACCTCTATCCCATCATATTAGATTGAACAGAATAATAGTTGGGTAATGTGTTATCGTTTATTATACATGTTACTATTAGATGTTTCACGTCGTACCGACACACACAGGTCTTATAGCGGCGATTGCTATAGAATATGGTATGTTGCCAGCTGTCAGTAGAGAGATGACATAGAATGACATAAGTGGACGAATAAGCCCGAGTGGTGTTTGTAAAGTAGGAAAGATCAGAATGTAAAGATAAAGTTGGAATTCAAGAGGACAAATTGGGGCAAATATTCGTTTATAGGAAGAGGAGTTAGGGATTGGAATAATTTACCAAGGGAGATGTACAATAAATTTCCAAATTCTTTTCAATTATTTAAGAAGACTAGGTAAAGAACAGACAGAGAATCTGCCACCTGTGAGACTGCTCTAAATGCATATCAGTGGTGATTGATTGATTGATTGATTGATTGATTGATTGATTGATTGATTGATTGATTGATTGATTGATTGATTGATTGATTGATTGATTGATTCATGGGGCAGGGGATGGAAATAGCTGTGGCCTAAATTTAAGGTACAGCCCTAACATTTGCCTCATGTGAAAATAGGAAACTATGAAAAACCATCTTCATGGCTGGCTGCAAACAGTGAGCTTCGAACCCACTCTCTCCCGTATATAAGCTCACAGTTGACAGTTAAATGATTCAAATCGCCCAGCCAACTTGCTCTTGGTGGTATTAATAAAGGAACATATCAGAGGAAGAGGCACACTATACCGCATCTTGAGAGGGAAATAATAATAATAATAATAATAATAATAATAATAATAATAATAATAATAATAATAATAATAATAATAATAATAATAATAATAATAATAATAATAATAATGGCCACTCGCTACTTTGCAGAAATTTATCTTCAGAAGGCACAAAAGAATAATAATATAACGGAGGAAAAGCGAATTAATAAAACGCCTTGTTAGGGGGATATAAGTACTGTACTAGGAGGGAGGAAAATAATGGAATTAAACGAGGTGAGAGACACAATCTGAAAATATATTTAAGAACATGGAAAGATGGAAATTTCTTTGTGTTAAAGATTACTTTTCAGAGCAGGGTGTGACAGAGGAGCGCTTTTGGAATCTCTAATGAGGTTTTGTATTTGAGAGGGTTGTCCTTTGTTGATGCAGTACAAAAGACCGGGCCATTGTTCGGCAGTAGACAAGGAAGCTTTGCAACTGCCCTCATCAGTCCTTGCTGTGCTGTTGCCAAGTAATAGCATTGTCTTTTCCGAAGTGCGCTCGTCATGTCGAATCTTTGGATTGAAGATATTATGTCAAAGGTCTTACTGAACAAGAACACGTGCATTCTAGTCTATCTGGTAAAAAATATTCATTTTGCTTTTACTGGAGGAAACGAACTCCTATCAAATCTGTATGAATATTGAATAGGCTATGACTATAGCACAGCTGAACAGTAGAACACTCAGCGTGTTCTTCAGGCAGAAACTCTGAAGTCAGGAGGAGAGAAATTACCACCATCATGATTTTCATATTCTACTTTCAGACAAAGTGTACAGTGGATCATAGAGAGTTGCCATTTACCTTCAGGCATAATTCGATTATCTATATAAATAAAATCGTAAGAACATTGTGTCTGTACATCGATAATTTTTGGCGAAAATTTCGTACGGTTTATCAGTTTCAGGTGTAATAATAATTGTTTGAAACTTTGGCGGCTGTTTGTATGAATTTTTATAACGTGAAAACTACTGGATATATTACTACCTAACTTCGTATTCAGAATCCACCTGTCCTTGGGTAGGTTTCAGAGCCAAAATTATTTCTAAATCCCTCAATGGTTTGGGGGTTTATACGAAACCGAAAAGGTGATTTTACACTCCCACAAAATGTCCACAACCAAACATAATGGAAATCTACCTGCATTAATGGAAATATATTTCTAAACCTTTTTTTCTCATGTTCATCACTTCGATAGGATTAATAAGGGAGGTATCATTACAGTCCAAGTGCCAGCGGGCTCAGTTCAAAAGTGAGTGCGTTTGAAGCATATTTCTTATAACTGGAAAACTACTGGAGATATATTCAACCAACCTTGATATTTAGCATCCACCTGTCCAAAGGTAGATTTTAAGGTGAGTGCCATTTCAAATTTCATGAAGTGACTGGGGGTTTATACGCAACCGAAACAGTCATTTTACTCCCTCACAATATACGCAAGAATAAACCGAATGGAAATCTACCAACCTTGATGGAAATCTATTTCAAAAACTTTTTCCTCATATGCACCTTCTCTCTAGGAGTATTACTAAGGGAGATATCATTAACGGATGGTTCTACGGGCTAAGTCCCAGCGGACACAGCCCTAAAGGTGTTGTACGTGGAGCAGACTGCTTATCTACCTATATAAATAAAATCGTAATTACCGTGTGCCTGTGGGGCTGCCTGGCCGAGGCGGTAAAGGCGTGCTCGGTTCGACCGGAAGGACGTGGGTTCGAATCCCCGTCAGGAAGTCGTAAAATTTAAGAAACGAGATTTCCACTTCCGGAGGTGCATTTCACTCAGCCTACACCAAAAATGAGTACCAGGTTAATTCCTGGGGGCAAAGGCGGCCGGGTGTAGAGCTAACCACTCTACCCCATCACGTGCCGAGGTTAACAATGGCGGAAGCCTTTACCTTCCACTCCTCCAAGGGCCTTCATGGCCTGTACGGATGTGACTTTGTTTGTTGTGTGCCTGTGCATTGAGTATTTTCGTGAAATTTTCGTGTAGCTATCCGCTTCTGGTGTAAGAATGACCATCTGTATAATTTTAGCTTTGGTCTGTCTGTCTGTCTGTCTGTCTGTTTTTCTCTGAGTTATTATAACTGGAAAACTACTGGGTATATTACTACCTAACTTCATATTTAGAATCCACCTGTCCTTGGGTTCGGTGTAGTTGCAGTGCTGTCACCAAAGAAGGAAAGCATACTCCGAATACGATAAACTGAATGAAATCGCTTGTGTGAAGAATGGGATATTGAATGTGTGTATTTAAGGTACAATGTCTTTCGTAAAATTGTGTTTCCTTGTAGCCTATTATTCTTTCCCAATCTTCTACCATCCTATAAGTCAGAAAAATGTAGATACTCTTTGAAAGTCAATATTAATGGAACAAAATTACATACCGCCACAGTTCTTGCATGGGGGAAGGTTAGTTTATGTGTTCAAAGTGACCCCCATCAGCAGCCAAACAACGTTGATGCCCCTGAACTGTGACCGAACTGCGGCTGTGTTGCCGGTGTGATAGCCGCACAGGACGCCTGGATGGTTTCTCATAACTCGTTCAGTGTAGGTGGCTTCTGCCGATGAACTTCAGTTTTCATGGTCACCCATAGGTAGAAGTCAAGAGGTGTAAGGTCGGGAGACCGTGGTGGACACTCAACAGCTCCCCTTCGACCTATACATCGTCCAAGTAGTTTTTCATCCAAGTAGGCTCTGACATCTCTGTTGTAGTGAAGCCGAGCGCCATCTTGTTGTACGTAAAATTTTTAATTTCCAAACCCTCACCAGTTACGGTACCTTCAAAGAAGAATGGGCCGATCAAACCGCGCGATGACAGACCATACCACAGATTAACACCGGGTAGATTAACAAGCTTGTCCACATGAACGTGAGAATTTTCAGGAGCCCAGTAGGCCCCACGCGAAGATGTGACGGTTTACAGTACCGTTCAGTTTGAGTTGTGCCTCGTCAAACCAGATAACCATCCATGTAAACCATTCATCCTCGCGAAGCATGCCTTCGAACCACTCGCAGTACTCAATCCTTCGATTCGGGCCGTCCTCGTTCATAGCATGCAGCGATCTTGGAATGTACTTTTTCCACTTTGCAGCCTTCAGAATTCGTCGTACGTTTGATCGCCTTACCCCGCTTTTACGTGCACCGTGATTCACAGATTTTTGAGGTGACCTAGTTGCAACACAGTAATGCTGGAAGCTGGACTCGTTGATGTTTTAGGTCGGCCAGACCTTTCCTTATGCACATTCTGAACAGTACAGTCGGCTTCAATTTATGCCGAATACGATAAATTGTTGTACGATTTGGTGGCTGAGTTCCGCACAAATTACGTCATTGCCGTTACAGCTTGATCATTTTATACTTCCAGTATCACTTCAATACGGCCTTGCGTTGCTCGAACGACAAACTTACTTCATTCATTGCTGCACTGTCATCTGCCGGAAAACGCAGTTCAAAATTGTCGCGCCCTTCACGTAACCTTCATCATCTGTTGAAATGAAAAATGAAATGGCGTATGGCTTTTAGTGCTGGGAGTGTCCGAGGACAAGTTCGGCTCGCCAGATGCAGGTCTTTTGAGTTTACCCCCGTAGGCGACCTGCGCGTCGTGATGAGGATGAAATTATGATGAAGACGACACACACACCTAGCGCCATGCCAACGAAATTAACCAATTGTGGTTAAAATTCCAGACACTGCCGGGATTCGAACCCGGGACCCCTGTGACCAAAGGCCAGCACGCTAACCATTTATCCATGGAGCCGGACATCATCTGTTGAGAAAACAATGGTCTACGCTACCTCGCAAGAACGCCAATGATATGTCATTTTGCTCCAAAGATATCAACTATCAAATAGTGTCTACATTTTTCTGGACCTCTCTGTATTTACCGCGCAGGTATTGTAAACTTTTTCGACACCATGTATAACGTGAGCATAACCACGAGACATCCAGTTTTACATGTATACATCCAAACCACAGGGACATGAAATTAGTTTCAAAAGTCTCGCACGCATTGGTTAGGATTCAAATCGTTAACCACTTTGATTAGCAGCCAATTACGATATCATTCAGGTGATCCCCACTCCCAGTGTTATGGGTCTCTTGCATTTAAGCACGTTGTTGACTAATTTTCCGGAAATAAAACCCGTAAGCTTAAACTGAGAATGTGAATCCATAAATAAACACAGTGCATAACCGACCGAGTTGAAGTAACATTACAAGGCATCGCCGTACCCCTCCCTCGGTACTTCAGGGCAACTTCAAAGCTCATCAATATCTGAACAAATTCTTGTACCCCACTGTGAAACTTAATTGTCGACAATTTGGACAAAAATCAGTCTTCGTCGAGGAAAACTCCTGCGCACATCGGGAAGGCACCGCATTTTCCCCTTCTCCTTCTTCAGCGTCACTTTCACCCTGGCGTATTCCCGAATTTTTGTAGGGTTTTTCAAAAATATTCAGCTTACCTCATTCATTTCTGGGGTTACTGGAGCTACCCAGGCTCATTTTGTTTTGGCCTGGCGTTTAAGGCCAGTTGCCTTTCCTCATGCCATGTGAATTTTGAGATGAAAGTCTCAACCCAGGAGTGACCGAGGGTCAAACCTTAAAGGAGCAACTAAACCACTCAGCTAATCTTACTCCGCTGCAATTGTTTCCTTCACAATGTGAAAGTCGGTCGACTAGTGCGGCGGAATCCTTGACATGAGTGATATTGGTAAAACATGGGATAGTTAAAATAAACTGCGTTTTTACATCATGACACGCCACTAAATCTGGCAGACTTCCGCAGAAACTCCACAGAAAAGAGAAAAAATGGCACCATCAGTAAACTGACTGTGATGAGTACCCGTATCTAACCAATGTATGTCATATGATCATCATAGGCAATCTCTCGCTGGGGAGTATAACGATTATCATCAATGTCTACGATTATGGGTTCTCAGGTGGCTGAAGTGGCCTATTTTAGAACCACAAGCTCTGGCTCAGTGATAGCATACCAAATCTCTCAAAACTCCTTGTTGTTCAAGAAACTGGTGGTCATTTCTTCTCAGATTCTCTCGTTCTTTCTGCGATATTTTTTACCGGACTATAGCGTTGGTCACTGTAGTTCAGAATGGTGTTGTTCTTCATGGGCAATATGTCTCCGCTCGACTGATAAAACACTAATCTTCATAGTTGCCGATATCAGTTTGGAACTTCTACATATTAGTCTTTGGAACAAGGTGACAAGGAAAAATCAGGACACTTTTGTTAACATTTCGATTATGTGATTTCATAAGGTCGGTGCACCGTGCTTTATCATAATTCTAATTCAATCAGAAAGAAATGGAAAACAAAACCTAAAACAGAGGTAATTTTTCAACAAATTAAACAATATTGTATTCACAAAACGAAGAGACTTTACTACTAGAAGTATTGTTTACTGAGTTCCTTTATCTCATTTGAAATCAGTAAAAAAAACGCCAACTGTCTGGACTATGTGAGCCTAGTAGGAAATAACCAACTAGAAGTGTGAAGACAAATATTTCCAGATAATAGGTCATGGTGGATTATCCGTTTTCACAGACTTAGTTATTCAAGTTACTAGCAGTTTATTTGCGATTAACTTCTGGATTCACTAGTACTGTATCTGAGAAGTATGAAAATGTACTTTTGGCAATGAGTGACAAACAAAGGATGCTTTTCGCTTACAGATAGTATTTTCTGAGATTACTAAACCACATCGTTGAAGATACGTGTATCTATGGTCACAGTAAAACAGACACTGCAAGAATAATTATTTCAATTTCATCAAACATTTCTCTCAAAAACTCTAAAATGATAATAGATTATTTGACCAGTTCTAAAGCAAAAACTAAAAATTGTTAACACTGGTTTGATGTGAGCATTTGCTTTGCCATAATTTCGTTATCTGTTTACTTTTATATTCATGTTTGCTGTATTATTAAACTAACCTATTTCAACTTCTGTTTCTGTCATTTGTATGCACTCTCTCATTTATACTCGCAAATCCCAGTCCACCTCCCTGAACTTCTTTCCAATAAACCGATGAAATAAAAGTAGACGATGAAACAAAAGGGAATAAAAGATCTTTCTTGCTCTGATGAGACGCGCAGGCGTACGGATGATGTAGGCAAAGTGACGTTGCAATTTACATTGGCCGAGGCCTCCATTGAAGGACGCTATGAGAGACATACCTAGAGAGCTAACATGCAACGGGCCCTGCAACAAGCATCGGCACGAATGGCTTACCTGAGACCTGTGCCTTTTATTAAGGGTATCTCTATTGCTATTAAGAGAAAGGTTTTAGCGGGTATTGAGTCCATTTTGCTGCATTATTGTGAGACCTGGTGCAAAGTTCCCAAAACTCCACTTAAAAATTACATGTATTCCAAAATAAAACATTACGATGACAGGAGTCCCGTTGTTGAAAGCTAATATAAAGATACGTCGCGAACCCAGTATTCGGACTATTAGATCTGAGATAAGTGAAATAGCGAAGATGACGTAGACTTGGATCCTCCTTAGCCAATCTACCGACCCGAGCATCATACTCTTGAAACAGGTCATGCGGACCAAGAAGCCGAATACAAGATTTAAATATCGCAGCTCTTGGCCTACTTATGACCTGCTTTAATGAAACCATTCGATCTTTTCCAAAATATAACTTGAATTTCAATAAATAAAAAAAGAAATCTGTTTCTTAAGAAGAAATATTCCCCCTCATCTTCTCTCAAAATTACTCCGACTATTTTCTCGTTTATAAATTATTATAGATATGAGGAAGTTATTTCTCTGACTTGAGGGCAACATCCCCTTAAGACAGACCGTCTTGCCCCCCTGCCAGAATATATTTTACTATTTCCCGACTCATCGCGGGTGACTATTCGAAGAAAGAGAACACTGCACACGCGTTCATGAATGGCCACGTACGTCAGGTAGAAATCCGGTACAGGAAAGTGTTGATGTGCTATTTGTATGTGCGGAAGCAAAGCCACTGGGTTGTATTTTGCAATTAATTCGTCCAGAATTTTCGAGCGTTTGTTATTCGGTTTACGGTGGCGGTTAGTGTTAGCAGAGACGACATTTATCGTGTTTTGAAGGATGTGTATGGGAATGAGTGCGTGTATCACGCTGTACAGTGTTCAGGTGGTACTGATAATTCCATCATTGATGCGTAAGGACGTGCCCAAACCAGGTCGGTCTCACTGGACTGCCTGGTGAGCAAAAATAAGAAATGACAAAATCAAAGGATGTGGTTGGGAAATAATGGGGAGTCCGAGACGCCAACCAGAGAAGAAAAAGTCACTGCCATGGTTATTGTGCAGCGAGGTGATGCGTTGGATATATTCCAACCAACTCCAGACAGTGAGCAATCTAATTTCAATTCTCTGGTGGCGCGACTAGAGATGAGGTACGATGATAAAGACCTTCAACAAATTTACCATAGTCAAATTCGTATCAGACACCGAAAACGAGGCGAGACACTGCAAGAGTTTGAGGCAGACATCGCGCGTCTTGCTTGTATGGCGTATCCTTCACCTCCAAAGGATTTCATGGAACAGCTATATGTAGAGTCTCTTGCGATGGGTATGTCCGACCCAGAATTGCAACGAGCCCTTCGTCTCGTGCACCCAAATTCGTTAGACGATGCGTTGGCTCGTGCATTGGGAAGCTGCTACACACACCTCGAATTCTACAGGCGCAGCTTCGACGGCTGGGTGAAGAGGAGCCTCCAAACGAAAGGGTAGAGAGGAGTTCAGTGATTGTTTATTGTTTGGATTACGTGAACACACAGGAAGTAAAGAGTGATCTATGGATGATATGTATGACTGAATATAGTCGCCTTGTTGGTTGAAGCAATTGTCATGGCGGTTCTCTTGAAGACGGATATCACTAGATAGCAACGTCCATGGTTGGAGTGACGTACCACAATCAATAAAAGCGATCGAATCCATACTTCTTGAGATCACTGAGATGAATTGTGACTCTCTGGATGCCGTTTAAGTCCAGTTTATGCCTCCATCGCCAAGCGGGGCATAGTTTAAGGGGTGAGAAATTAAATGTCCAGAAAGGCCGAGATCAGTACTGAACTCACAGTTTTCGGTTTCTCCAGGCTGATTGATGACAGTCCCAATGACAGTTGGAACCGTGTACATCATATCTGCAGCGCGACGTGTAGTAAATACCGTAGATAGAGTTAAAACATATTTATTATTTGAAAGTATCAATTGCTTGCCAGACAATTACTTCCCACTCAGCAGAGCTCTCGATGCCATGAAAAAAGTCAGTGAGTCGAAATTTGCCCTATGAATGTTGCAAATTCTCAATGATTTTTGGTTCCCTTCTTAATAAATACTTTTTGTCTTACGATGACAATTCATTTGAGATTATTTTATTACCAGTATTGGCGTATAGAAAATTAAAAATTAAGATTGATGTTAAATGTTTCCGCAGTATGAAGGTTCAAATGTCTCTCGTAGTTTACTCTTATGGAATACTAATTTTCAAGTTAAGAACTGGCGCAATATTATCCAGAGAGATCAACATTTCCAATCTCGTTCGAAACATACAGGATAAACCCAGACTGAACGCACGATGTTTGTACTCCGGGCTACGGCAGCTGCTGTGTGGCAGGCGCGCGCATAGCTCTTGACCTTGCACGCAGCCTGCACGTGTACGACCTGGCAAGCATGAGTCGCCATTTTAAATCTCAGCTGTTGACATAGTGAGACAGTTATCATTGCAATGCTGTATTTTCTTATGAAAACATTCTGGTTTCATCTTAATGGTCATGTGAACAGTCATGACTCTCACAATAATTGGTGTGCAGAAAATCCTAATAGTGTTTATGAAGTCCCTCATTATGATAGGAAGATTGGTGTTTGGTGTGTTGATAGTGCAAGACGAATAATTGGGCCTATTTTTCTCGAAATGGCAGTAAATACAGAGAGGTGCCAAGATGACATTTTCAAGCCATTCTTCCATCAGTTAACGGAAGAAGAAAAATCGCGTGGGTGGTTTCAACAATATTCAGCCCCTGCTCATATAGCAGAAGATTCCCTTCTTACTGTTTCGGAGGTGTTTACAGACGGAGTGATCAGTGGTGGTCTATTTCCCCATCATTCTCCACATCTAACAGTAGGTCTATGCGAGTTTTACTTGTGGGGTAAACTGAAAGGAAAAAGTGTATCGAACAAAATTCTCACACATTAATAATAATAATAATAATAATAATAATAATAATAATAATAATAATAATAATAATAATAATAATAATCGTATGGCCTCAGCTGCCGTGTGCAGACATTTCAATTTGACGCCATCTGGCTGTCTGGTCGTCAATTTTGACGTTTCGTTTTACTCTACGCCCACTAGATGGCAGACCGAGTAAACCGAAACTCTCTTGGGCGTCTCTGGCTGAGATTTAATGAATTTTGTCGGGTAAACACCAAATGTGTCACCAGAGATCTTTTACATGCCGACATCATACGACATGGAGTGTCGAATGGACTTTTTTCCGCCTTCAAAAATCCGACTACCTCTGCCGGTTTTGAACCCGCTATCACACATTGGAAGAACTGAACGAAATCAGAAATATTACAGTGGAAGAACGCCTTCGCGTCAGCCAGAATGTGGTTACCAGATACAATGCCTCTACAACCCAGAAAAGACGACACTTCCAGCATATTTTATAAGATTCCATATAAGATTGTATACACGCTTAAAGCAGGGCGACCGCGCGCGATGTGAATTCGGCGGAGGCAGGTGCCGTAGCGCAAAGTAAAAACACAGTGTGCTTGGTCTGGTTATATAAGAGAGACCCTATATTTCAGATTTACTCTGCATACCTCAAGTCCACCAATGCAATCACCTTCATTTAACTCTACTCGTATACAGGGAATTTCTTAATTAAATAATTAATCTAACTATATACTTGTGTCTCATTACTCTAAAATGGTCAAATTCCTGTAGATATGGCGAAAATACCTGAAAGAAGAACTACAGTAGTCTTTAACCGATATTGAAAGAATGTTAATAACCCAGAAGAGTATATATCGCCTTCACACCACGATGTTGGTTCTTATTAGTACAATTTGTATGCATTAACTAGGGATCGAAGCGCGAATACTGGGCCCACAGCCCATCAAGCATAGTACCGTCTCTCGTAAGAGAAGTTATTTTGCCCACAAAGGGCACTTTGACGCGCTCTTGAAAGCAGCGATCTTGAGGGGTTATAATGACCAAAGTCTGCGGGCGGTGGACAATAGCGGGCTCATCAATCCCGTGCTCCAGACTGTAGTGGAATTATAATGACTACTAGCCTACTTCCGCACTGCGGCTACCTCCCTATTTCAATGCAAAAGACAAGCAGAACTCTGCTTAGAATATATCAAGAGTACATAATATGTAGTCTTTGATTGCCATACAAACTTCGTAGGTTTCCGTACTTATTAGTACTAATAATTGTATAAGCAATGAATGAGAAGTAATTATTATTATTATTATTATTATTATTATTGCTGGCTGGATGATCAGTGTCGTGCCCTTCGACTCGGAAGATCCCGTGTTCGATTTCCGGGCGGATTGGGGACTTAAGACAAACAAAGACAAATTAGCACCATGGTACCACAGCCCTGATGGGCCTTGGCCTACCAACTGCTCCGCCTGGAAGCTCTCACATTACGAGGTGATGCATAGTCAGAACGACGAATCCTCTTGGCCGTTATTCTCGACCTCCTAGACCAGGGTCGCTATCTCGCCGTCAGATACCTTTCCAATTTTTCTCATGTAGGCTGAGTGGATCCCGAACTAGTTCTCACATCCAGCAGGTCCTTATTCTCTGGCTAGGAACTGAACCCGCGGTCTCTTAGTAAGAGACAGGGTCACTACCACTTTACGTGCTGCCAGCCGGGGAGTTGATCTGCGTGTGGTTTTCAGGCTCAGGATTTGGGTATTTGTGTTTGAATCAATACACTTCTATAGGCTTACATATATATATTGTACCGGAAACACCGCTACGAGAAAGCAAGTTCGAAGTTTTAGTGCCCCGCGTTACATACGGTGTGTGTAACATTCGGAATTTGGTATTTTCCTGTCGCCATGAAACATCTCTGCCGCTGTCCGACTCCTTGTCTGAACGGTCAGCGTACTGGCCTTCGGTTCAGAGGTTCCCGGGTTCGATTCCCGGCCGGGTCAGAGATTTTAACATCAATTGGTTAATTCCAATGGCACGGGGGCTGGGTGTATGTGTTGTCTTCATCATCATTTCATCCTCATTACGACGCGCAGGTCGCCTACGGGAGGCAAATAGAAAGACCTGCACCTGGCGAGCCGAACCCGTCCTGGGATATCCTGGCACTAAAAGCCATACGACATTTCATTTCATCTCTGCAACTAATGTCCATTGTAACAGATCATTAACAATACATACCATGGTTTCAATTATGCGTAGAATCTTTATAGTACAATCATATAAATATCATTCTGAATAAAGATAATTGTTTTCCTATGGAGACCTATCCTGGGCACTAGAGGGTACTTTGCGCGAGGTGACGTACATGGCAGTGACGTGGCCGCCTCGGGCCGGCTTCGCGCAGCGAGCATAACCATGTATGGTAGGTAATGTTCCGATCCATCTGTAAACATTACTAGAACCGCGCCACCCTTAACCGAGAAACGCGAAAGAGTTGAAGCTGCCATCATTTTCAAAATCCTGATGCAAGCTGTTCAACAGAGAATAACGAAGGTACAGGCAATTTTGAATCTAAAATCTAGACATCCACCCAGAGTTACCTATTCTATACGGTATAACATCATCAGTCTGAGACTAGCAATATGTCATTACATGTGGACAGTATTAATTTACTGGTTTCTATAAATAAAATAAAGTAGTCTGTACTGCTTTTTATTTAGAAAATGATTGATAATATTCCAGTTCTTAAAACTTCAGTTTTGAAGATGTATGTACACAATACTACCATAGAGATAAAAAGGTGTAGTATTTACATGTGTTCTGAATTTCTTCTTTTCTGTGTTCATTGGTTTCTGATATAATGGTGTTAGGTGGTAAAATTTGTAATCTTTCCGGAAATCACTTCAAATTTTTTGCATTAATCAGAAATCATTATTGCCTGCCACCACAAGTCGGCAGTGACATAAAGCTTCCCCAATATATGCGAATATCAAGAAGTACTCATTTCCTCCACCGGAACGCTGCTAGCGTGCAGCATTCACGAGCGGTGTATTATTTACTAACTATGGCGGCAGGCAGACAGGTAGGCATATTTTCTGGTTGATCGGCTTGCTTCTAGAAACGTTCAGTCACTTCACGTCCAATGTTTTTTTAAAGACAATCGGGATAATAATTTTTCACATAACCTGACCTGGGTCTCAACAAGATTTGAACTGTCATTTGAGTCGCACTTTAAAACCTCAAAACTCTTTAAAACAGGGAGAACTGAGGTAGTTAAAGTCGTACAAGCTCCCGTATTAACAAATTTTTGAGCTTCACACATGAAATCATTTACAACGTTTATACCCTACAGTATGATTGATAGAAGATATTACACCGATCTTGCTTAAAAATAATGCCCTAAACTGCATTTTTCTTGTTGAATTATGCTACGGCATGATTTACAAGCTACTTCTCCTTTTTATTGCTTCACAACGAAACCACTGAGGAAAGCAAGCGATTCAAGTTTAATAGACATTGCCTCCTGAGCTGTAAAATAAGTAAGGATATTAGGTTTTCTTCATAATAGCAGTATGGTTATTATGTATAATATTTTAACCAACAGTAAAGACATTTTGTGGAGTGAGTATACGAACACTGGGGCTTCTGAAGATTTTGCACGATTTCTGTCACTGTTTCTGGAATCTTAGGGATCATTTCCAATAGAAATGATTGAGATGACTTGACACAGCTAATAACATTCCTCTCACGAGTATGCTGATTTCGCCGTTTCGAAGGAATCCCTATTTTCAAAATTCTGTTGAGGACAAGTACTACAACTCCTGAATCCACCCTGTCATTGTTGCCTGAAGTTCTCCTCAAAATGTTAAATATCCTTCCTAGGGAATCGCTGTGAAATACGGTAGTTATAAAAAAATGAATGCCCGACGACAATACGTATCGGATACAGAGAACTGTAGACCACGCAGTCAGCCGAATAGCCTCGTAAGTTTCATTGCTGAGAAAACTCACTCCTTGCTTGTGGTATGCTTCCTTCACATCTGCAAGATGTACCAGGAACTCACTCTCCAGCCAGTGAAGCCTGTCTACATCTGTGTTGATAAAATGGACCTTGTCAGAGCAAATCTTAGCTTTGTTATAACTGCTAACATCATGGATACTGAACCATTTATGAATCATTTTCATGAAGTATATGGTCACTGTGCAGTCTTGGAAAGAGTGGGTTTTTGGATGTCCAGAATGTTTTTGGAGATACTCCAGAGCTGTTATTACTGGTGTAGAAAATATACCCTTCGCTCGTTTCACATTCCTTTTTTCTATGTTGTTTGATGTTATACGCTTTGGAGTCAGAAAGCGAACAGATTTTACTGGGTGAGTAATTTGAGACTTCAAAATCTTGCTATTGAAAAGTCGTCTTATCATATTAACGTTGGTCTTATGACTATCGGAAACTAGAAATCCACAAGCCTCAATCTCTCTGATTACAGAAAGTTTCAAATTATACAGTTCCTTGCCTCAGATTCGTTTGCAGCGAGTACTTCGTGCATAACCCCGCTATCAAAGCAAATTATTGGCGAGAATTTCAGATCCGCTCACATTATTGACGTTCTGGTTTTGTGACCAAAGAAAGTATCTAGTTTTTCGTCATATTGCAATTGTTGTTTTATTGCCATATCAACCACTATCTTTCAGCCTCATTCAAACGATGGGATTCTAGGGTTAATCTCTCTTTCACAAGGTTCGTAACTTCTGTGTCGCGTGAAGTATCACCCAAACAACTAAACAGTGTGCTCTTAGAAGGAAAATTTAGTATATTTTTCCTAGTATACCTGTAACCATGGGTGATATACATTCCCACACTATACTGTGTTTTGCAGTGGATTCTGTCCACCCAGGAAAGCATTCCTGAAAATTCGCTATTTGCATAAGGAGTAATGAAGACTCATTTGAGGGATCTTTCTCGGCTGTTTTAATTATTCGTAACAAGGCTTTATGGTAAATTGTTATAAGTCTCCAACTCCTGAATAGTTTTATTGAGTTTGTTCTCAAGACGTAAAAGTTTAGCCCGCGCTCTTCACAATTTCAGTCGCATTGTTTTTCTATTTTGTGCAGCTTCTCGTCTGAAATATCACACTGGATATCAACGGAACGATGCCAGTCTCTAGGTCATCATTTCCCGGTTACTCGTGCAGGGAGACACCTGAGGTATTGATTTCATCACAGCTTGGCTCAGTTGATTCATATTTCCGTTTCTTACCTATGGCATTGAATGAATGTTTTATAATAGGTATACATTCTGGTTTGGTCTATTGGACATCGTAAGATTGATACGAAAGGTAAACAGAGGGAACAATAGCATCCCGCAGTTTCTTAATTTTCAATCCAAGTCGATAGTTGGACGCACGAAAATGATGGCTACGTACCACAGAAGATCTAGAATTTAAATTAGATCTGAAGTTTGCTATTTATATATTGCTTTCAGCCATTGTTCTCTGAGATCAGTTTGGTTGGGAAATTCGTGAAACGATACTCCTCTCACTTGACTACCCCGGCTTGTGCAGTAAGGCACCGTTTCTATTGATAGATTGAAACCTTTAATACGACATTAATATGCTAAGTTAGTGTAGCCTATGGCATGATCTTTAAGCAATAACTAATTAAAGCAAATATGCCACGATAGGTTTCCATGAGTTGGAAATTAGATGAAAAGGATATGTGAAACTCGAACGGTGCGTGAGATTTACGCATGTCTCAGAATTAGACTTTGTAATTAATTACTGCCATTACATACCTTCTTGTGATGAAATAAATCTTCCATACTTCCCCCCAATATCACAACTGAACACATTCTCAATAAACTACCGTAACATAAAGAAATGACACTCAACACATTGTTTACTATCTCTTTCTCGATGTTCCTACTGTAATGTGCTTCCAGCGCGGGTCTACTGCACGCTGCTAGCACAACAGCGGCCAAAACATAGTTCCTGCATACGTGATATTCGCCACGGCCGAATGGATCCCTCGCTGCGCTAGAGCGACGCATCAAGTCGGCCGTGTGCTCGCAAAGAAGCACGCAAGCTGAGTGAAGTGGGGAGGCTGAGGGATATACTGGAGGGCGAGATGCGATAAAGTTCGAAGAGTTTCTGTTGAATTTCATTGCTGACAGATAATAACTGGGAATTCAAATTCAGGGAGAGGCCGTACTACTGTCAAAATTATTATTATAAAATCAACCAATGTCATCAATGATCTACATTTAGGACTGTAGCTCTGGTGGCAAATTTCACATCAGTTGTTTATCTAGTGTTCTCTTAAAAAGGACTTGGAAATTTATCGAAAATATTCTTTCATAAATTGATGATAATTGTTGTTTTAAGGGGCCTAACAACTAGGTCAAAGAAAATAGACGGGCTGAACTATACACATATTATGTCATTATAGAATTCGTTTAGTAGACCTGCACACAAAATGGTGGTACTTTTCAGGCATTATTATTGAAAAAACGCGCACATGCCGTGCAGAATACCATTACATTACATTTACATTAGGCCTACATACACATTACTTTTCTTTGCTATAAGCTACGATGGATTCAGGCATTATTAATACGCATATTCATAGTTTCTAAGCACATATGATTGTCAAAACAACACGTTACCTAAAAGATATCATTCTCACATACAATAACCCCTACTTCTTGCTGAAAATGTATATTTGCCCCAATATTCCCTCTTGAATTCAACCTTATCTTCATATTATGTTATTTCCTACATTTTAAAAGCTTCGCTCAAGCTTATACATCTACTAGTGCAATTCCGCGCAGTTTCATCACTGACAGTTCACAACACACCGCTTAGTCAAGCAGCTCGTCTCCTTACTCCTAAGTCTCCTCAGCCTGAAGTTGTTAATATTTTCGTAACACTACCCGTTTTTTTGGAAATAATCCAGAATGAATCCTGCTGTTTTTCTTAGGATATTTCCCTTCTTGCATCGTGTATCCTTGCAAGCGTCCCATAGAATGGAACTGGGGTCTTACAAGAGACTTAAACGCCCTCTGTTTTACATCCTTACTACACATCCTAAATATCCTCATAATCATATGAAGAGGTCTATAACCTTTACTTGCAACCTTGGTAATGTAATTACCCCTATGTAGATCTTCCATCATTAACGCGTACGTACTCACCGTGATACCCGTACGGTACTTTCCTCCATCAGCACAGTAATTAAAACTGAGAGGATTTTCCCTCTCGGTGAAACGTTCAAGCTGACATTTCATCCAGTTTCTTATCGTACCATTGTCTGCTGTTCATCTCACCACATCCTCCAGGTTCTCCAGGTCGCTCACAAACCGGTAATTTGTTTGCTACTCAGTACAGTTTATAATCATCCGCAAAAAGGCTAACCTTTGATTCAGTTTCTTTATTCATATCATAAGAAAACAAAGGTCCAATAACACTGCCTTGCAGAATCCCATCTAATCGTTACAGGACCAAATAAAGCTTCACGTACTCTAAATCTCTGAGTTCTACTTTTGCCGGGCTGAGTGGCTCAGACGGTTAAGGCGGTGGCCTTCTGATCCCAACTTGGCAGGTTCGATCCTGGCTCAGTCCGGTGGTATTTGTAGGTGCTCAAATACGTCAGCCTCGTGTCGGTAGATTGACTGGCTCGTAAAAGAACTGCTGCGGGACTAAATTACGGCACCTCGGCGTCTCCGAAAACCGTAAAAGAGTAGTTAGTGGGACGTAAAGCAAATAAAATTATTATTATTATTATTATTATTATTATTATTATTATTATTATTATTATTATTATTATTATTCGTAAGGCTGGGTTAACTGTGAAATTGTCCAAGGTCGCCTTCGCTAAACCCTCCATGTCATTCTTAGGGCATATTGTCTCGCCCGATGGTGTTGCTGTCGATCACTCTAGAACACAGGCCATCCGTGATTTAAACCTCCCAAGGACATCAAAGGTATCGCCAGGTTCATTGGTATGGTGAATTTCTTCAGGAAGTTTATTCCTAACTTCGCTAATAGAGCGGCGCCCTTGAACCTTCTTCGTAGGGAAGGCATCAAATTTGAGTGGGGACCTTCTCAACAAGCCGCTTTTGAAGATCTTAAATTAGCTCTCTGTAACGCCCCTGTTCTTGCTATGCCTGATTTCTCGAAGAAATTCATCGTCCAAACCGACGCGTAGTCGTCGGCGGTAGCTGCAGTCCTTCTTCAAGAGACTGAACTAGGGAGGCGACCCATCGCCTATGCATCTAGGACTCTATCGGCTCAAGAAGCCAAGTATTCCATCTATGAGCTCGAAGGTTTGACAGTCTTATTTGCCTTAGAAAGGTTCCGTCTCTATCTGGAACATGTCAAATTCGACCTGGAGACGGATAATCAAGCCTTAAGCTGGGTCTTAGGTAGGCCGCGTCGTACTGGTCGTATAGCCCGTTGGGCCATCCGAATTTCTGCCTTCCAATTCGATGTCAGGCATATCAGAGGTACCGAAAATGTTGTCGCAGACGGACTCAGCCGTATGTTTTCCAACGACGTCGAGACCCATGAACCGGTCGATAGTTCATCACCTCCCTAGTCCATACTATCTGAGGTTAATGCCATCTTAACAGATGCTCCCATGCTCTTTAGGGACATTGAGAAATATCAACGTGAAGATCCGACGCTGGCTCCGATAATGGAAACCCTTTCTTCTGGGGAACATGTTATCCCTTATGTACTGAGGAATGGTGTTTTATGTTGCCCTTCGAGGCATGATAAGATGATGAAGGTTGTAGTTCCAGCTGTTCTTGTACCCATGATCTTTAAGTACTATCATGAGACCCCATTAGGGGGGCATCTAGGAATCTTTAAAACTCGTGAAAAGATTCGTGAAAGGTTCATCTGGAAGGGTATGGACGGTGAAATTCGTGAACTAGTAAAGGCTTGTAAATCTTGTTTGCTTAGTAAACCAACCATGTCCACCAAGGTAGGCCTGTTGTCTTCTCATCAAGCGTCGCGCCCTATGGAACGCCTGTATATTGATTATGTAGGACCCTTCCCCCAGTCAAAGGGAAATGCCAACAAGTTCATCTTTGTATGTGTGGATGGTTTTACCAGATTTTCCTGGTTATTTCCGACTAAGCTGGCTACCGCTCAGTCCACCATTACTTGTCTAAATTCAATCCTTGCTTCTTTTGGTCCGTGTAAATATATTGTGTCTGACAATGCCAAGGCTTTCACATCTAATCTATTTCGTAAATTCTGTTTTGACCTGTCCATCTCTCATGTGACAACTTCTGCTTATTATCCTCAACCATCTCTGGCTGAACGGGTTAGTCGTAATCTGACGTCCGCGTTGATTGCCTATCATCATGAAGATAATTCTAGGTGGGACACGTCCCTGCATTGGTTAGCTTTTGCTTTGAATTCGGCGGTTCATGAATCTCATAAATTTACTCCAGCTTCGCTGATGTTCAAGTTTGTTCCCAACACGCCGCTCTCTAACCTCTGGTCTCTGAGTGACATTCTACCTGAGACAATAGATCCAGATAACATTAAAGATCTTTGGAAGAAGGCTAAAGCCAATCTTAAAGTGTCTCATGAAAAGGTTAGGGAAAGATATGATCGTGGACGGAGACCCACCCATTTGAAGGTAGGTGACCAGGTGATGGTCAAGAATTTTGTTCCCGCGGGCAAGCTTGCCCCCAGATTTCATGGGCCGTGTATCATTCTCGATTTCCTTACTCCCGTTACCTTATTGTTAAGTAATCCAGCCACCGAGAGGATATTTAGGGTTCACCTGTCGCAGGTGAAACCTGTATAATTTCTGTGCTAACATGCTTCATATAATCTTGAAAGAAATAGGAAGGTTATATTTTTTTGAGGGGTTTCACTTTTAAGGCCTTCTGCCCTTCCTATAATGTTCTTTATATTTAAGCATTTATTGTAAACCTTCCCCGACCAGTTAAACTGACATCCTGTCCTTGCCATGGCCATTACCATGCTCCCGTCTCCTGCTAACATAACAAACAGTGGCTGAGTGAAATGAAATAAATATCTCCACGCCGCTGGCCCCTCAGTTCCACCACAATGAATGTACCCTAAAATCATCTGGTCCAACAAAATTCTGCCACCGAGCTTTAATGTTTCAGTGCTCCCGCACCAGCGCGGCGCCGTACCGCCAGTGAGGTGGGGTATGGGCCCGCTCCTCTTCAATGAGGCCAACCAGTGTACGGCGAGCCGGAGCCCTCCTCCCGGCCAAGGCTGATGTGCGGCGCACAACCTGCAACTTGCCCGCGACCTCCATGTTCGCCGCGGGCGCGGCGTGCTTCAACTCCACGGCTCCTCTCATAGTGCGGGCGAGCGGTATCTCAGGGTACTTGAGGGGTCCGAGCGGCCTCCTCTGGACTCAAGCAGCGGCGGCTGGTCTGGCCGTCAAAGTCATCAGCAACTGATATACTTAATCAGTTACATGGACATTTAATCTCAACAATTACTACAATTTTGAATTCAACTGCAATATTTGGTGGACTTAGAAAATTTTTCTTCACTTTCAAGTATTAAAAGTTTTTCCTTCTGAATTCAACTTCTACAAGCATAAAGACATTATTTCAAAAGTTACTACAAGAAATCTGAAACTGGATCCGATCATTTACGAAATTTTTTTTTCTTCTGCAATTAATGTCTATATCAACATCATAACTTGAACTTTGTTTTCAAACAAATTTGATGTGTTACCCCTTGGAGGGACTTTTGGGGGGGGGGAGGTCTGTACCGGACGGTACACCTCCGCGCCGCTAATTTAAAATTTGCGCAGGTTGAAACTCTCCTACTGGAGGAAGCCTGAACTTTAACTACAGTGCTCATTCTCAAGTTTTTCAGAAGGTGTCACTACTTGTAAATTTTGAAGTGTTCTGAACAGTATCATTTTCGATGTATTTTTGTTTTGCCTGTAGTAAGAAGTGTGAACATTCTCTTCTAGAGGACACTACTGAAGAACTACAATGGTGCACCCTAGTGCGAAGTGAAATAACTGTGTTTTTGGAGAAATTTTGGGTTCAAAAGTTTGTTCTTTGTTAAATTTCTTTCAGACCTTATTTAAGTTGGCAATATTAACCCTTTCTTTCCCCTTGTTTTGATTTTACCAATCAGGAATTTCTGTAATTAATTTTCCACCAATAATGTGTTTCTTCTTCATCTAGTGTAGGGGTTTTCGTTATTAACCAATAAATGATTGTGGGCGGGTGTTCTCATTCCTGAAACGCCTCGAACTTTCCACGAGGGTATATAAACTGCTGATTTTCGGGTCTCCGTGCCACTTCAGTAACAGCTATCAGTGTGTAAATTATGTAGCAGGGGGCGGGTAGCGCCTCTTTCTTCGGGCAGCAGTTCAACCACCAGGTAATGGCCGTTTAATAACTTCTTTTCTTGCTAGCTCAGCAGTTTAACTATCGGGGCAGGTCCGAAGCGTTTTACCATGTAACTTTCCCCTAAAATGTAAAAACACTTGGTATCTATTCTATCTTTGTAAACTACAAATTGGGATAGAGTGTGCTTAACCCTCTCGAGCTCCCACTCATATTGCTTTGAGGTGAACTTATTTTCACAACCGTTTCTTCCCTTCTAATGTAATGTAAATCATTTTCTTATATAAGTCACCTCTTTAGTATGGGATTAGCCCTTGCATAAGCGGCCTAGTGCCAAGTAGGTTTTAGTAAAATATATTAGGAGTGCAGTTGTGCCTCCTCTCAAGTTGGTGTTGTCGAGGCCATGAAATATTTCTGTTTCTTCACTTAATAGGCCTCAGTAGGTTGGGTATTTGTACCCCTGTGTCTATGTCCTTGGAGGACAGCTTGAAGGTGGAATTTGGTGTGGCCTTTGATAGGCTAGAACTTTGAGAGCGGGTTGCTCTTTCCAAAATAAAAATTTGTTTTTGCGTGCCTCGAGGAGGCTTTACTGTGTAAAGGGGAGCAAGTGCTCCTAGGCATGATTGGGGTTTTCTGCCCCTTTGTTGAACCTTGTATAGAAGGAAAGTTGGGCTCATTGCTCAAAAATTGTGTGTCTGGCTCTCGGAGCCCAAATCCTGTAACTCTGTAATTGTACATTCTCGAATAGTTGCTTTGCTACTCTGTACCTGCCATTCTTGTTATTTCTTGATTTTGCAAAGAAAATATAACCTTGTTAAATTTTAAATTAACTTTAATTTCGTAGCTTGAGACCTGTTCATCCCAGCACCTTCTTTCACCTCTACATACCACGGACAACTCCGTAACAATTATTATTATTATTATTATTATTATTATTATTATTATTATTATTATTATTATTATTATTATTATTATTATTATTATTATCTTGAGTTCTACTTGCTAGAAGTTTAGCCATCCAATCACCCACCATTTTATCTAGTTTAATAGCCCTCATTTTTTGTTAGCAGTCTCCCATTATCCACCCTATCAAAAGCCTTTGGATAGATCAATAGCCATACAGTCCATTTGATTTCCTGAACCTACAGTATGACCCAAAAGTCCGTTAACATTTGGCGAGGCAATACTTCACGGAATATTGAAGGTAGAGAGGTAATCATTGACACACATGATTGGCATGGCATGGTGTTTTATTGACAGTGAAATAAAGTAAATAATGCTTCACTAAGAGTGACTTTTCTGATAACGTCAACATGCCGCGATTGCAGGCGCATTTGACGCCTTCTCTCATGACAGCTCCGTTTATACCGCACACGGGTGTCATGTGTATTACTGACGTCTTGCTGTCCAGCGCAATCTGCTGGCTTGTTTGTGTACTCGTTGCTGGTATCAATAAAACCACATGTCATGCCAATCATGTGTATCAGTACATTACCTCTCTACCCCCAATATTCCGTGATGTAATGCCTTAATGGACATTTGGATCACCCTGTACAATATCTGCTATATCTTGAAGGAATTGTACATGTTGTGCCTCACTTGAATTATATTTCCGAAACCTGAACTGCCTTCCACAATGATTATTATTATTATTATTAGTAGTAGTAGTAGTATTTACGAGACAATTTAAAAGAACTCCTGCGGGACTGAATTCCAGCACCTCGGCATCTCCAAAAAACCGTAAAAGTAGTTAGTGGGATGTAATGAAAGTAACATTATTTACGAGAAAACAGACAGTGGAATTACATGAAATTTGGTATTTAAATTTAGGATAAAGCGAGTAGGACCTGAGCTATATACTGTTCAACGGAAATCAGCAGGCTTGAGATGGAGCCTAAAACAAAGAACTTGATGTATCACTCCCTTTGGTTTTCCAGGAAGATTGTTTAAGACAACATTTATTTAGTAATTTTTTTCTATGTTTTTCACCAGTACAGTGAAAATAAAGAACATATCAGTGACGATAGTGTGAAAGTTCAAGTCGTCGAGCTGTTCACTGACTCTATGGAGAGTTGTTATGGAGGAAAATCTCGGCAACATTTTAAAGGCTTTGTATTTTTTAATATTAACCTAACACTTCCTTTTATATTCGAATTTTGCATTCCATGTGAAAGGGAAGGAGGTTAGTGTGGAAGGCCTGAACAGAAAGAGAACCAAATGTGCATATATCTTCATTTGTGACGTCAATATATGTGGCCTCCGAAGATGCTGGTTTCTCTAATTGACGCCCATAGGCAACCTGAACGTCTGTGAGGATACTCCACACAGCAGCTGAAAGCGGACAGATACCAGAACAGGGCTAATGACCACCACAACTTACGACTGTTCCTTGGCTCGACTCCAGAATAAGTCCACCATTTTCACGTTCAACGCAGTGAAATCTAAATTAGAAGGCGGCACGAGCACCTAGTCCCCCCGCGAGTGGAAATAACAAATGAAGGTTACTATCACCGATCCCGCCGGGAATCGAACACAGGACACCTAAGGCCAAAGAGCAGTATGCTAACTAGTTAACCATAGAGAAGGACGTTTGGATTAATAATACCGTAGGAAGCGTTATTTATCTCTTACAGAGTAACGGTCTTCAAGACAAAGGCTATTGGCAAACATAAATGGGAGGGATAGCTGGTGGTTGGCCGACGTACGTTTCTGTCTGCCCAATTTCCTACCCGAATAATTCCGATATTGCCAAAAAGTATTTCCAGTGCCTGTATCCATATCCTGATTTCGGGTTTGGAGACGCGTACGCTATCCATCATACCAACCAATAAAAACGAAACCTCGAAACATGAAGACATTAAACTTGGCCTAATATTCGGATGTTTCAAAGTCCCAGTTCTGTGTAGAACATTCAATAAATGGTTGACTAAAATATAATAATGCACATGCTGTGATCGTTTCGTCAATGACGCGTGTAACTGCTGGGTAAATATGTAACGCACATTGCCTCTGTGTTTTTAATTACAATGAACATGTTTTTCTGAATACCTTCTGATTTTTCGGACCTGCTATACCATTGGTATAGGAGAGAAAATAGCTTGTCATTCAGCACGTTCAAGCTGGGTAACATAGACTGTTTTCATTAGTATGGCTTCGACGTTTAACACTGAAATCATATAGCAAACACTGCGAATGGTTAAATAACTTTCACTTGTTTTCTCTCCACGCTAGGAAACCGTAGAGGAGAGCACTCGAGCTCTCTGAACCATAAGGATATTAACACAAAATTCTCTCATTCTCGAGCCCTCTCTCAGAAGTGTGTATTTCGAGGATATTCCTTAAATGGTCTAGACCTGTCTTTTCCAACTGAATATTCCGTGTTGCCATGCTCTGCTGCTCTCGCTCTCCGTGGATAGACGCTGCGGAACAGATAAAGATAATAATAATACTTTCACTTACTTCGACAATGCCTAGGCCCTTCTCTTTCATTCTTCCTGTTTGACTCTTCCTTGGTCTATTCAAGCTCTTAACTATCAACAGCCGTTGTTTTAAATCTACAACTTATTCAAGCCTCTTCTGTTTTCCCACCTTCCTTTAACCCTCCCTTCCCTGTAGCCATTTACATTCATTTTTCGAGAAGTCAGTTTTTTATTTTTGAGAGTTTGCTGCGTAGAATGGACTACGTAGCTTTAAGCATGCATTCGGGTAACGGTTTCGACACCCACCACTGGCAGATCATTTTCCGTGGTTTCCTATTTTCACACCAGCGAAATACCGGGGCTGTGTTCCCATTAAGGACACAGCTGCTTCCTTCCAAGTTATAGCCCTTTCCTCTACCATCGTCGCCATAAGAACTATCACTGTAGGTGTGACGTAAAGCAAACTGAAAATAAAACCAAATTGCTGTATGTTTACAAAGTCTCTGTCGATCCTCACAATAGGTAGTCCGGCTCGTTGGTATTACCAGACACAGGCGATAATCTTGATTGACAGCTCGTCTTATTTCCACTTTCGCTCGCAAGACCAGTCACCCCGCACAGCAGCTACAGGCGGACGGATTCGAACACAGGGCGACTAGCCACCAGAGAAAGTCCAACACTCTCATACTCAACACAGTGAACTACTTAATATTAACAACTAAACAGCAACAACTCAACAGTGTTAATCAACACTACAATATTCCTCACAAGAACGACAATTAACACTGCTCCAAGTCCATCCACGCCAACTGTTACACATATTGACTCCACGACGTCTACAGTCCTCAGTAGCACGCACACACAGTATTCTGCACCCGAGCACGACGATACTCAGATTCCGGTCGGACACAGACGACAGCCGGCACTACTGCCGCCCCAGTCAAACTCATTCGACGCTCCGACACGGCAACAACAACAACCACCACTCAGATTCCAGTGCAACACGACAGACAGTACTAGAGTCCAACTCCCGTTACTGACTGTTCGCGGCTAGCCTACTTTTTATACCCTGATGATGAACTAGAACCTTCGTGGTGCGGTTAAGAAGGACGTTTCTTGTTTCCGGTTCAAGAAGGCCCACGGGGAAAACCGACGAAAGCACAATACGAGGAGAGGCCGGCCATGCCATCCAGGCAGACTGGGATGTTCTCGTCTGTATCTCTAATCCCTTTTAGGAAGTACCGAAAGGGGGACTAAGATTTGCCTGGTACTATCAATACATTCAACTTCTGTACATCGAATCCGATATAAAAACGAAGTATCCAATGGGATAAACATTTGTACATAGAAAATATAACCTATTTTGACCTAATTTCCTGTTCATAGGACACAAAACAAGGTACATTTATTAAGGTCTTATATAGTGGTTTCTTTGTGATGTTAAAGAGCACTATTGCATGAGATTCTAAAATGTTCATCGAATAATCCTATTCCAATAATGCACACATTTGATAGTCTAGCTCCCTCCAGAAGCACATTATTGAAGACCGCTTCAGAGCAACTTCGCGATGTCTGCAGATAAGTTAGTTTATAATTTTTTCTGCGCATTTCCAAAGAAATGCATTTTCTTGTACACAAACGTTCACTTAATTGTTATTGTTTCTTGTTTTTTAAAGGGGCCTTAACATCTAAAGTCATTGGCCCATCTTACATGATCTGACTCATAGGGCTATTTGAACTGATTCTAAAGTTTGCGTCCCAATTAATCATGCTTATAATCGAATGTCCTGCATACAGCATTGCGGCTGTCTCTATATTTTGTCGATATAATCACATATGCATAGAAACTTTCAAGATTTTCATTTAAACGTGTTGTTTTCGCTTGTGGGGCACCTGAGACAGACGTTTTTGTCCCCAGAAGAAGCTTTTGAGTACGTGGAAACCTTAAGTGAAGCTGACATTCAAAATATTTGCCTTGATAATGAAGGCAGTATCTCTCTAAATATTATCCACCTCCTGCCTATGAAGCAAGTGATAACAAAGACAATGACGATATAATTGAAGTTGCCGAGCAACGCAGTGGTAGAGTGTATGATATTGTAGGGGCTGTAGAAGTGATAGATCGAGCATCTGAAGAATCCGAAAAAAGGATCCATTTCTTACTCGTCCCAGTACAAGTACTCGTGTTGAAAGTATACAAACTTGCAAGCACGGCAAAAGTTTCAGCTTTGAATTTCACAGGTAACAGAAATGACTCTAGGACGAACGATGCCACAACTTAGGACACCTGATAGAAAAGACGCGATCCGGAAAGGACAAGGCAACAACCATATGTGTAAATTACAAACGACGGCTGTGTGTGAAGTGTTTTGAGCCATTCCAAGCGTAGAGCATGTGAAATGCCTCAAACTAACCAGTGAAATGTGATAAAAGGCATGATGTATTTCAGTGCCGAGTGAGCCACGGACAATGTAGCACACCGTAAGTCTGCTATAATCCTTTCTGCAGTGATGTAACAATAGTATGTAGCAATAAAGGAGTAATGAACTGAATTCACATTATTTTCCTTGCCACTAATAATAAGTTGAGTGGCTCAGACGGTTGAGGCGGTGGTCTTCTGATCCCAATTTGGCAGGTTCTATCCAGGCTCAGTCCGGTGGTATTTGAAGGTGCTCATATATGTCAGCCTCGTGTCCGTAGATTTACTGGCACATAAAAGAACTCCTGCGGGATTAAATCCAGGCACCTCGGCGTCTCCGAAAACCGTAAAAGTAGTTAGAGGGACGTAAAGCCAATAACATTATTATTATAACTGAATTCTGATGGTTCTATAAACGGGGTGACAAATATCAGTGAAATTTCATCGTCCGTTGTGCAGAGGAGGAAATAGGTACCGCACTACACTCTATGAATAGACAATACAATGCAACAGCAGATGGTGGGGGTAATTTCGCGAGATAACTGGACACAGTATGCGTCACCCCATGAGAGGTGACATACGATAATTTGTATGAGCGCCCGTCAATCCCATGGGTGTTCTCAAATTGATCCCATCGTTATAGGAATTTGGAGATCAACCAATTACTGGTGTTGAACTGGCCAGGCGCTAAAATTTCAAAACCAAGGACCGAAGAAGCCTTATCGTCCGCTCATACATTATACTAACTGTCCCAATAAAATGGCACGGGACGATAGAGTAAATATATGTAGCAGTCTTTCGGGCTTGTCAAATAACGTGTATATATATTGCCCTTAGGTTAGGTTAGGTTTGGCTTGATTAGCTTAGCCACTTCTGACCCGATTGTGTCTTGTCACCTTTTGAATATTGAAATCCCTGAAAAACGACTAGTTTAAAGCCTCTATCACTTAACATGGGGATCATTGGATACTTCTAATAATGCTACACAGCTCTGAGACTGACTGAGAACTCACATTGAATCTAGTGAAATGAGGCAGTTGTTGAGGAATGCGGGTTTATGTTAGTAATCCATTCGGGAATTCCTGCCTCTAACTGCCAATTACCCGTCGGACCAGTTCAACCACGACCTTTCGTTTTGGAAGAAAATATCTTTGGAATAATTTGATCATTGGACTAGTTCGGTACTACCCCAATCGCATAAGGGGTGACATCGTCTTCAACGTATTAAATGTTTTACATTAATACCTTTCAATGCTCACTAAAAACCAATATCCAACATTTGGTATAGTTGTGGTTATATACAATTTGCTTGCATAATCTGCACTTCGATAAGCGCCTCGTCTCGAGTTTCGCTGCTAAACGAGCGGCTCCGACTGCTATCTGCAAAAAGGCGAGGCGAAGGTTGGTAGAAGTAACCGTAATGAAGCTTTTAAAAACTCAATTACCGCTCCAATCGCCTTGAAGCGTCGTGCCGCACAGCGCTGTTAGCGGATACAGGGTTCCATGGCTCCAGAATCAATATGAGATTACCAGCTCGGCAGGCAAAAGGAACCGCTGCCAACGAAGGGAAATACAGAATGTGTACTTACAGTAACCTTTAGTGCAACGACGTCACCATTTTTAAGGGACGTTCAACACAAGCCTAATGCGAATATAACTTTATGATACAAATATCGGAAATGTAAGCTCAATAAAAGAAACGACTTGATCACCTCATCAACTGCAGTAGGATAATGAAGGAATTTACGGAGGATGCTTGTGTGGGTTTATGTGCGCGTACGCATGCAACAGGTTTTGAACGAATTGTAGAAACAACGAAGAATCTTGTACCCACGGCGATAATATTTCAGAGGATTCAAATCGGGACATCTGATCTCAAACTAGTTTTTAAATCTGGTAACAATAAAGAAACTTAAGTAACGTTGCGAATAAAACCCCGTCTGTTTTATTACCCGTAATTTAGTTCAGGATGACCCAATAAATGCACAAAAACACACACAAGTCTATTCAGCTATGAATGGCCACACTTACTAATTACTGTATTTACAATTCCCTCTTCCTTACTACAGAGCAGGCGGTCCAGCCCGTTGCTACACCTGCGGACGGTTAATCCTTCCTTTCACGTCCCCAAGTCCAGTCATCTCATACAGTGTGTAGAACGCTGGATTTGAACATAGGACTGCAGGCCACTCAATACAGGATGACTGTTTGTTGGTTCAACTCCAGAGACAGTCCAGTAATTCACATGCAGTGAACAACCAAGCAACAACAGCTCAACATTATTCGACAGGAGGACGATACTCACAACAGCGAATATTAACACAGGTCCATTTACCCTCACACTCACGATGGTGGCTTCCCTCTCAGACTAAAGGTGGTCCTCAATCCACAGAAATATACAAGCACACAATGTTCTCAGTACACAGTCTTCCGTTCCGTCGTCTCCAGCCCACCTACTCACTGGATTCTCCGTCAACAGCAGCTCTTGCTTCAGACCTCGGTGGGACACCAGCGACAGTCAACACCTCTGTCACCCTCAGCCCAGCTACCGAACCCCATCTCACTGGGTCTCACACTGACTCCATCACGAAGTCAACAATGACCGACTGTCCGCGGCTAGTCCCCCTTTTTATAGCTTGGGAGATGAGAACCAGAAGATTCGTGGAAGGGTCTAGAGTCTGAACATTCCCGTCGAATGTCCAAGATATTCGCAGGTATGCCAGCCGACGAGAACAATACACGGAAAGGCCGGCCCTAACCCACAAGCCGGCTGGGAGATACCCGGTCGGCTGAGTCACTAGCCCCTTCCTGGAGGTACCGAAGGGTGCTACCACGGGGCTGTAAAGTAACAGTAATTGATTTTGAATTGTTAATATTGCAATTTTAACTAAAAAATGTTTACGGTTAAAGTCAGCCACGAATTACAAGATATGTCCACATTTCAGTCATTTTTCTATAGTCTGTGAACAATTTTTAATTTTACTCAGCAACATTAATCACTTCAGAGGGTACCCCCTCCTTCAGCACTATAAATAAAACACCAATATTATTTTTCTCAATAACCAGGCTATATTAAATTAAAATATGTGCTCTGTCTATATGCTCTATCTTCGCAAATCATAAATCAAAAAGTAGTCAAAATAATTTAAAAAGTCACTAAAGTAAAGAGAAATGGTGAAACTTAAGTAGAACTAATTTCTTTGTTCTTCCCAACGAGTTTACAGTTTTAGAAAGTAATCAAACTTTACATTGCCATCTGCCATCAAAGTGTTTTAAAGTAGCGTATACTTATTTTTACTTTTAAAACATATGAAAGACAAGAAAAAATTGAAACCGTCGGGACAGGCGGGACGGCAAAAAAAGGGGGACGGTGCCGTCGAAACCGTAATGCACGGTCAACCTGTGTACCTGGCGTATTAACCTAAGTAATTCCATTTGTAGCTGAAAGAACACAATTGAAATTATGTTAAGTATGTAAGAAATTAATCTAGAAGTATTTGTCTGTAACAGTGTACCAACTGCAGACGAAATAACTAATACCGTGTGAAGATAGTTTGGCTCAACGCTCTTTAGGCTGCTTGAATGTCAATTTCGACATTCCTTTTCATTCTACCAACTAGCTCACGATATGAAATCTACAGGACGATCTATTTCTGAGCTGCAATTAATTTTGACGGG